>NC_053497.1:57536907-57879407 GCF_905171775.1 Rana temporaria
TAACGACGGTGGCTGGTCGGCAAGCAGTTAAACCACGCCCATTTTTCGCACGCCGTATTTTTTTCCCCCCGCCAAAAACGTGTCCCTATGTATTTTTTCACAATGTTGGCAACTATGCTAAACTGTTTTTGAGTGTATATAGAGCTCCATGGACATTCAAAGACGCTTTTGCAGACGAGGGGTATAAATACACCAGTGTGCTTGTAAATTACATTTAAGTGAACATGCAAAGAGTCTTACAATTTAGTGAGTTAATAAAGATAATAACATTAAGACATGCTGATCTACATTATTATACAAATCAGTTTCAGAGCCCTTGGGAAGCCACTGGAACCTAGTTGTGGGCAGTCCACAGGGTCCAGACTTTTCACCAAATCCCACCACCACAAAGCATTAGCCCACCCATTGGGGATGATTTACTAAAACTGGAGAGTGCAAAATTTGGTGCAGCTGTGCATGGTAAATGGAAAAAATTATTGCACTCGTTCTAAATATAAAAATGTTATGAAAAGCTGCGATCAAAAAGTGTCATGCCACACCAAACAAATACAAACAAATACAACCAAACAAATACAAATACAACCAAACAAATACAAAAACAGGAAGCAGATCGCGCTATAGCGCGATCTGCTTCCTGTTTTTGTAGCTGTGCATGGTAGCCAATCAGCTTCTAAATTTAGCTTGTTCAATTAAGCTTTCACAAAAAACCTGCTTATCTGGGCCGAAGTCCTGACAAAGGGACTTTCATTTGAAATGCATTTGGTATACATCTATTTTGTACTTTCATTATGGGAAAAAAAAGCACATAATATGGCGCAACCATTATGCCTCGGGAAAACTGCCATGACAGCTTTTGGCCGGGAAAACCAGTCGTGTGTACGCTCCATAGCAGTTTTCTCGACCGGAAAAGCGCCGGGAATCCCAGTGGGAAAAATTAGAACATGTTTTCTTTTTCCTGCTGGGATTCCAGGCGTTTTTTAAGCCGGACGTTTTTCTATGGGGAAAGCCTGCGGTGGAGCATACACACGGCTGGGTTTCCGGACTTTTTACCGCCAAGAAAACCGATCATGTGTACAAGGCATCTTACGTGAATTCTACTCCACAAAGTCTATGTCAAAATTCAAATAGCTAGATTCACGTAGGGTGTCCTAACTTTGCAGCGGAGTAGCTTAGCGTGTTTACACTACGCCGCCGTAAGTTAGCAAGGCAAGTACATGATTCACAAAGTACTTGCCTGCTAAGTTACGGCGGCGTAGCGTAAATGCGGCGGGCGCAAGCGCGCCTAATTCAAATTCGGCTAAGGGGGCGTGTTTTATGTTAATGGGGCTTGACCTGATGTGATTGACGTTTTTTGGAATGGCGCATGCGCCGTCCGCCTGCATTGCGGAAACGTACGCCGCACTGGCCTATTGATTTCGACGTGGACGTAAATCCCTATTCACGGACGACTTACGCAAACAACGTAAAATTTTCGAATTTCGAAGCGGGAACGACGGCCATACTTAACATTACTATTCCATCTATTTGATGGAATAACTTTAGGCCTGCTAATGCGTTACGTAAACTGCGTATCTGTACTGCGTCGGCCGGGCGTACGTTCGTGAATAGGCGTATCTACTGATTTACATATTCTACGCCGACCGCAATGGAAGCGCCACCTAGCGGTCAGCCTAAAAATTACACTTTAGGATAAGAGGGTGTAAGACACTGACGCCGCTCGTATCAGAGCCTAATTTAAGCGTATCTGATTACCAGAATACGCTTAAATTAGCGCTGACGCAAATTCTGACTTAGACTGTCGTATCTACTGATACGCCAGCCTCAGGCCCCGTACACACCATAGAATCCATCCGCTGAAAAATCTCAGCGGATCGGTTTCAGCGGATAGATTCTATGGTGTGTACATTCCTGCGGATATTTATCTGCGGGAATTTCACGATTCCAGCAGATAAAAATTTGTAGACATGTCTACAAATCTATCCGCTTGAATCGATTCCAACGGGTTGATCCGCTGGTCTGTACAGACTCACCGGATCAATCCGTCCGAAGGGATCCCCCGCATGCGTCGTAATGATTCGACGCATGCGTGGAATTCCTTATATGACAGCGTCGCGCTCGTCGCCGCGTCATCATCGTGGCGACGGCGCGACACGTCATCGCGAGGGGATTTCGGCGCGGATTTCGATCCTAGGGTGAGTACACTCCATCGGATCCAAATCCGCTGAAATCCTCGAGAGGATTTATCCGCGGAAACGGTCCGCTGGACCGTATCCGCGGATAAATCCTCTCGTGTGTACTAGGCCTAAGTCTCTCTGAATCTAGTTAAAAAACTACATTCCAGAGGCGTCAAAGATAATTTACAACCACACATCTGGAGCAGAGCCAAAGTGCTGTGTATGGAATTCCTAATGCTTGTTAAAGCACAGTGTGCATTAAAACGCACATTACAGTAATTCATTTCATATGTGTGTTGTGATACATTGCCATTTATTCAACGCACTTGAACGGCCAACACTGCATGTAATGAAGTACTGTATAGTGTGTTGTGGTATGAATGGGTCATAACATTGGATTTCACAGTGAGACATTAGATTTATTGGTATAATACATACATTTTTCAATAATACAGACATCTGTAATTGTAGAAACAATGCAGAATAAAAAACAAACGCCTCCTAGACCTTGAGGGTTTCCAGAGACTCACTAGATAGTTTGTACCTCAGCATTCATTTGTTCTTGGTCAAGTATGTCTTATTTGCATGGTCAAAAGAAATGGCAAATGCATGAATAGTAATCCCAAGGATCGACCAGAGCTTTGTGTGATGTGCAAAGCAGTCGGACAGAAGAGGACCCTGAGGAGAGGCAAAGATTTAATGCCTGCTGGTTGTGTATTCTGGGCTTCTGTTCAGGATTTCCTGCTAAAGGAATTAGTGTCATTGTCAGCCAGGATTTTCGTTTCGATGGGACATGTAGCATGATAAGTTACATCTCCTAGGACAATGATGCTCAACCTGTGTGGACACCAGGTGGCTTGTGTCAAGGGGCCGACGAATCATGACTCCTATAAAGTAGCTGACAAAACATAATCAAAATTGACAGTCCATGGTATTGGCTTTAAAATATCCAGGATTAAACGCTACCTTGGTGGAAAATCAGAAATTGTAAGGTAACACAGGAAAATCTATCTTGTCAATAGCCTTTGTTGCCTTTTCATTCCCTTGTATATCTCTTAAGGCTCGTCTCAGTTGTGCCCAGGGTGACGTTTTCAAGTATTTCTTCATGGCCTATTCTTTACATAATGCTATTTAGACTCTTTGTCGTTCCCCAGAGCAACAAGCAAACATCTAAGCATTTCTCATTAGAACCAGTAAGATTCATTTACAATGAAAAACAGTTGAGTTTCATTTATCTGGCTCTATAAAATGAAGCCGAAAATCTCACTCATTGCTACTGGCAAGAGCTTTAAGTTTGGTTCTATTTCCAATCTGCCTTAATGGGTACTAACACAAGATCGGAGCAACATAGATATTTATTACTTACATTATCCAATACGTGAGGTTACAGTTTAAAATAAATAATTTTTCCTTTTAGGATTTGTCTAATGTAAATGTATTGGATTCCCATGATTTGTCCTTTCCCGCTTGCAGACATGTCACCTTTCACCTTTAATGACATGTTGCACCCATATATAGGATGTAACATGTTACTAATGCAGCAGCCCCACTCACCCCAGATCCCCCATTGTGACAGCAGGTGAGGGATCCTCTCCTGCACCTGCTGTTACAATTTAAAAACAGCAGATCTGTGAATGAATGAATGAACTAGAAGTCCCATCTTCTTGTAGTCTTGTAGTTCTCAATGGCTTGCACTCATGAAAACCTTGTAGTGCATTGAAACTTGACTAATTGCACAGATGTGCACTGATGAGGCGGCACTGATTGGCGGAGCAGATGGGCACTGATGAGGCGGCACAGATGTGCACTGACTGATTGCACAGATGCGCACTGATGAGGCGGAGCAGATGGGCACTGACTAATTGCACAGATGTGCACTGATGTAACGGCACTGATTGGCACAGGTGGGCACTCATGAGGTGGCACAGATGGGCACTCATGAGGTGGCACAGGTGGGCACTCATGAGGTGGCACAGGTGGGCACTGATTGCACAGATGGCTGGCACAGGTGGTCAAAGACTGGCACAGGTGGTCACAGACTGGCACAGGTGGTCACAGGTGAGCACAGATTGGCACAGAGCCCTATGGGCACTGGATTGTCACTGTATTGTACTGGGCTTATAAAACTCACAGATCCCTCTCCCTCCTCACACGCTTTCTCTGTGTGAGGAGGGAGAGCCGGCAATGAGAGATGATCTCATTGAGATCATCTCTCATTGGCTGCACAGATCGCATACTAAATGGCCACTCTGATTGGCCATTCACAGCGATTTGTGATTGGATGTGCCCAAGGGACACGGGCAGCACAGAATTTCCCCGCTGCGTGCTCGGGAGCGAGAAAGGAGAGGCCGTATAACGACGGCCTCCCGTTTTTTTAGGTCCGCGCTGAAGCCGTATTTCGGCTATAGCGTGGGCCTCAAGTAGTGAAAAGAATTTCTTGTGGGTACAGTGTTGCATGATCGCGCAAGTGTCATTTAAAGTGTGACCTGGTATTGAAGTGGTTAACTATACACCTTGAATAGCACTACACATACCATGTATTGCATTCTTTTTTTTTTTTTAATGCAGACAGTTTAAGCACTTGCATTTGACATGCACCATTTTGCTGCAGTTCCTGTATAGCAGGGCTGGATTGTGGGAGAAAATAGCAGAACAAGGAGCCAATCAGTTTATAAAGCATGCTAATAGAAGTAAAAGCATTGTGACCAAGAGATGGGCTCATCACTGTGCTGCTTTTCCTGTCCCTTGGGTTTTCACATTAAAGGGCTTGTAAAGGTAATACATTTTTCCCTAAATAGCTTCCTTTACCTTAGTGCAGTCCTCCTTCACTTACCTCCTTCTTCGATTTTGCTTTTAAATGTCCTTATTTCTTCTGAGAAATCCTCACTTCCTGTTCTTCTGTCTGTAACTACACACAGTAATGCAAGGCTTTCTCCCTGGTGTGGAGAAAGCCTCTTGAGGGGGCAAGCAGGAGTGTCAGGACGCCCACTAACACACAGCTCCTTTCTCCACCTGCAAAGTAGAGAGTGTCCTGACTTGCCTGCTTGCCCCCTCCCCCCTCAAGAGGCTTTCTCCACACCAGGGAGAAAGCCTTTGCATTACTGTGTGGAGTTACAGACAGAAGAACAGGAAGTGAGCATTTCTCAGAAGAAATAAGGACATTTAAAAGCAAAATGGAAGGATGAGGTAAGTGAAGGAGGACTGCACTAAGGTAAAGGAAGCTATTTAGGAAAAAAAATTGTACCTTTACAACCCCTTTAACCTGGGCTAAGAGCAAGAGTGTTGAATGATGCTGGCCCTCAGACGGAGGACATCTAGTGGCAGTAAAAAGTATGGCGGGGGAAATCTTTGGATTAAAGTTGAATGTTGCAGTAAAAGATGATTCTGTTACCTCACCTTTTCAAATGAACTATCCATTTTTAGCTTGCTGTTTTTTTTTACTAGAGTCCTTTAATATCTGTATTACTTTTCCATAGTGTTGCTTGTTACTATACAATATTTAATTGTGCTTCTAATGTAATTGTCTGAAAAATTTCTAAAAATCAAAAAGGATTTAGATAGTAGAAAGCGCAAGTGTGCATACAAGTGTTTACCTGAAATAAATTGGCTTGATAATTATTTGCATGTAAATATATCTGCAGCAATCACTGTTGTACGTGGGCGGCACTAACGCAGTCAGTGTAGATCTATAATTAGTAGGTGGGATCAAGCTG
The DNA here is from genome assembly GCF_905171775.1 of Rana temporaria. Taxonomy (NCBI): domain Eukaryota; kingdom Metazoa; phylum Chordata; class Amphibia; order Anura; family Ranidae; genus Rana; species Rana temporaria. The sequence continues at coordinate 57,542,795 of NC_053497.1, forward strand.
TATGTTAATTAATAGCTGTGTGAGGCATTCGCAATCAGCTGCTCTTTGCTGAAATTAACCTTTGCACAGATAATTGAGAGCACAAGTCAGTGCAGCTATGGGAATGATACCAGGATGTGTGATACCAAGTGCTAACATCTCGGAGATAAACACGGAACAACACTGACTGCCATACATAGCTGACAGATTCTTACAGCATAATGACCTTAATATTACAAAAAGTAAAGCGAAATTCAGCTTTTTAGAAAACTCTGCAGATGTCTGTTAGCCCAGTGTTGGCCATAAATAGGAATGTCTAGATCACACAAAATGTCCCAATTGGGCTACAAATGGGTGAGGCATTGTTCTCATGTCACGGACAGTCCTGAGTAGGGTCACCACATTTCCAAACTACCATTCAGGGACACCCCCATTCCCAAAAATCAGCTTGTGCTGTAACGAATCACAGCACAGTGATTGGACACAAGAGACGGGATTTATGATTTCTCCAATCACAAGCAGGGGGCGGGGAATGTGCTCCTCCAGGCATTCCTGGCCAGAACAAGTACTGTCAGTGAGTAAAGCGGTGATGTGGCGGCCTATTTTGGGGGCATCAGATTGTCCCAGGGGGTGGCTGTGTCCGTTTCATTCCGGGACACTGTATTGTCCTGAAATGAAGGTGCCCGGGACAGACCTGCAAAATGCGGGACTGTCCCGGGCAATCTGGGACACATGGTCACCCTAGTCCTGAGGTTTAAGAAACTCCTGGAGGCCATCAACCCGCTGCAAAAGACTACAAAGAACCAGACACCTGCTGCAAAAGCCCACCAACTTGTTGCTCCAAAAACGCCCAAAAATAAGGCTTTTGACTGGAACTAGACTTTCAAGGGTCTGTCTGGTCCAATTTTGGATAGATTGTGGAAGGATTAGAACCCTTGCAAGGTTTTTACTACTATCTGGGACTTCAGAAACACAGAGCAGGTAGGCTTTTATTGCAGAGGGGGCAATGTCTTTTCTGCAATAAAATGCTTCTACCTGCCTGTTTACGGTCTTTGCAGTCTTCTCCGGTGTATTGTCACAGTTTGCTGCCTATCCTAGAATGCTCCGGAAGTCACGTGGCGGTCAACTGCGCATGCGCGATGCGTTCCAAACGCAAATGTGATGCGTTCCAATGGATTCACGACAGTGCACACCAGTGAAACCTCGGTCGGCATCCAGGCTCTTTCCTTAACATCCCCGTGGATTGGAGGATGTTAAAAAAAGAGCCAGGAGGCCGAGCGAAGCGAGGACGTGAGGCCGACTGGCCACTTTCCTCTAAATCCACGTCACCCTGAATGCCGGGTTCGCTGGTGTGTACTAGCGTTTTAACAAACGATAACGAAAGCACAGAAAACAAAAACCGAAAGATCCGACATAAACAAATTTTACAGTCAACAATGCATTTTTATAGCATTTTTTGCTGTGAAAATGACAATGGTCCCAAAAATGTGTCAAAATTGTCCGATGTGTCCGCCATAATTTCGCAGTCACGAAAAAAATCGCTGATCGCCGCCTTTAGTAGTAAAAAAAAAATATTAATAAAAATGCCATAAAACTATCCACTATTTTGTAAACGCTATACATTTTGCACAAACCAATCGTTAAACGCTTATTGCAATTTTTTTACCAAAAATATGTAGAATACGTATCGGCCTAAACTGAGAAAAATTTTTTTTTTTATATATATTTTTTGGGGGTATTTATTATAGTAAAAATTAAAAAATATTCATTTTTCTTTTTCAAAATTGTCGCTCTATTTTTGTTTATAGCGCAAAAAATAAAATCCGCAGAGGTGATCAAATACCACCAAAAGAAAGCTCTATTTGTGGGAAAAGAAGGATGCCAATTTTGTTTGGGAATCACGTCGCACGACCGCGCAATTGACAGTTAAAGCGACGCAGTGCGGAATCGCAAAAACTGGCCAGGTCCTTTACCTGCATAATGGTCCGGGTCTTAAGTGGTTAAGTTTGCATTTACTACCTGGCTTGGTGCCTGCTTTGTTTGGTATAGTGCTACTACTGGGTACTAAGTATTAAGTATTACCTTCAGCGATTTCCTGTGATAATGCAGGTTTGTACACTCAACCTGAGGTGTTAGAGGGTCTGAGTTATTTGGAAAGGTTGAGGCAAAGAACAGAAGACGCATCCCAATCAACGGCTCCTACAGGGGTATCGTTACACTAACAGGGATCGTGTTGTGAACAGTTTTCGTTGATTCTAGACAATGGGCCGGATTCAGATACAATGGCGTATCTGTCCGGCCGGCGTAACATATCTCCGATACGTTACGCCGCTCTAACTTTGGGCGCGAGTTCTTTATTCAGAAAGAACTTGCGCCCTTAGTTACGGCGGCGTAACGTATGTGTTGCGGCGTAAGGCTGCGTAATTCAAATGGGGATGTAGGGGGCGTGTTTTATTTAAATTTGTGTTGACCCCGCGTTTTTTACGTTTTATTTGAACGGCGCATGCGCCGTCCGTAAAATATCCCAGTGTGTGTTGCTCTAAATGACGTCGCAAGGACGTCATTGCTTTCGACGTGAACGTATTCGCGAACGACTTACGCAAACAACGTAAAATTTCAAAACTCGGCGCGGGAACGACGGCCATACTTAATATTAGCTACCCCTCATATAGCAGGGGTAACTATACGCTGAACGCAAACGATGTAAGCGCCGGGCGGTTGTTCGTTTCTGAATCGGCGTAAATCCTCATTTGCATATTCCTTGCGTAAAAATACGGAAGAGCCAGCTAGCGGCCAGCCTGGAATTGCAGCCTAAGATCCGACGGTGTAAGACACTTATACCTGTCGGATCTTAGGGATATCTATGCGTAACTGATTCTCTGAATCAGTTACATAGATACGACCGGCGGAACTCAGAGATACGACGGCGTATCTCCTGATACGACGGCGTATCTCCTGATACGCAGTCGTATCTCTTTCTCAATCCGGCCCTGTATATGTAAAGTTGTTCTGATACATTCTTTCATGTTACCTACATTTTCTTGTTTATTTTGTCTATATATGGCATAGTTGCAATTCATTTATACAAATATATGATGTCTCTGTCAGTGGTATGGCGGGTATACTGTGACTAAATATATGTTTAGAAAATGCAGTTATAGATTTTTCTGTGTATTTTGTGAAGATGCTGCTGTAAATATGGGAAGTAGTGCGGTACACCATGCTTGATTCTGGGCATATTAAGGCAATGTTTAATGCAAAGAGTTGCCAAGTTGCAGAAGCCAATAGCATTCAGTTTACTGTAGTTATATCAGAGATGGTGTCTGATTGACTACTATACACTTTGCAAACAGTGATTGTACTTTTGCACTACCTTTGTAAATAAACCTGTGTATGAGCTATGCACAGACATCCATCCAGGTTCACTGTTGCACACTGGAAAAGGAATAGCTATGGGAAATACCTCCACTTCACTGTAGCTTTTATTAAACCGACATCAGATGTATGGATAAAAATATGACATTAGGAGGAAACACATATAGAATTGGTATAATGTTCAGTGCTAAACCATCTTATGAAAAAGATTAAAGTTTAAAATTTAAATGAAAAGGCATGCATTTCATCCCAAAGGTGCTTAGAAGGGTTCAAGTTAGACCTGTGCACAAGGGAAAAATTTGTTTAGTTTAGTTTATTTTCCGTCCTGTTGATTCGTAATCATTCGTATTTTCGCAAGCATCATTTTGTGTTGAATCGGAATGATTCGTATTAAAATAAGCCTTATTTTGAGTTGATTTATAATTCGTACTTTCAGTAGAGTACATTGTTTTTCGTTGATTCGTAACTTTTTTTTTGGTTCGTTGATTCGGAAATTTCCGCGTCTCTCACAATGGCGCTGCCTATTGTGCTTCGAATGGATTTGTACTTTTCTAAATACATTGTGGTTATTTGTAACGATTTGAAATTGAGTATTTTACTTTAGTTTTTGACATGTGGCTTTAGTCTCCGCCCCTGTACACCATTTCCCCTGTACACCATTTTGAGAGGTAGTTCTGCACGCTGAGAGGGGAGCAGAGAGTGTTATTGTTGGATGTGTGATTGGGATCACAACAAGTCGACTTGCTGTTGAATTAGGCTGCATTAACGAATTATGCCGAATGCATTCGGGCATTCGCTATTTGCGATATAATTTCTTTCGGATTCGGTTTTATTCGTAATTGCTTTGTTCAAGTACTAATGAGCACTAAAAGTGCACCTTCCACACATCTTTTTCTGCAGAAATAGGAAAAGCCCCTCTTTAGACTTCACTGTCTGTATGCTTGTCCCTGGCAGGAAAATCACAAAGTAGTAAGTTCAGGAAAAGGATGATGGTACTATAACCTGCACCATTAAAATCAAATCTGCAGTGGCTGCTTGAATACTGTATTTATTGGCGTATAACACTCACTTCCTGAAACTTCCCTCTAAAAGTTAGAGGGCCATATTCACATAACTGCGGCGGCGTAACGTATCGTCTATACGTTACACCGCTGCAAGTTTTCAGCGCAAGTGCCTGATTCACCAAGCACTTGCGTGTAAACTTACGGCGGTGTAACGTAAAGGCTTCCTGCGCAAGCCCGCCTAATTCAAATGGGGCGTGTACCATTTAAATTAGGTGTTCTCCCGCGCCGGACGTACTGTGCATGCTCCGTTTTGAAATTCCCGCTGTGCTTTGCGCGAAGTGACGTCATTTTTTTGAACGGTGACGTGCGTAACGTACTTTCGTATTCCCGGACGTCTTACGCAAAAAAATGGAATTTGGCGCAGGAACGACGGCCATACTTTAACATGGCTCGTCTAAATTTAAGCCATGTTAAAGCAGCCTTAACTTTGCGACAGGAAAAAACGACTAGCGACGACGTAACGAACGCGAAAACCTTCGTGGATCGCCGTAAAAGCTCATTTGCATACCCGACGCTGGAAAACGGCGCGAACTCCACCCAGCGGCGGCCGAAGTATTGCATCCTAAGATCCGATGGTGTAAGTCAATTACACCTGTCAGATCTTAGGGCTATCTATGCGTAACTGATTCTATGAATCAGCCACATAGATACTCTCAGAGATAGGACGGCGTATCAGGAGATACGCCGTCGTATCTCTTCTGTGAATCTGGCCCAGAGTGCGTGTTATACGCCAATAAATACGGTATTTTTGTCCTCAAGGGGTCACTTTAATAAGGGTAGCATTTTTATCTGAGCAGTTGTTATTAGTGTATCTAGTGCTCTAGCAAAGCAGTTGTGCCAGGTCTTTCATTAGACAAGATAACAAATATTGAATAACGGCACATTTCATTAAAATAATTAACTGCAAACACACAAAAATGCCAGACAATTAATTATGTGCAGTGATATCTGCTAAAGTATTGATCATTTAACTGAGAAAAATGCTCCAGAAAACACAATTTCAGGTTAGATGAGAATGAGAAATGATCCCATTCTATAATCTATAAATTATTAGTGGGCTAGGAAAGATGGGGATTAATATTATTGTTGAAATCATTGCAGTACTGAGGCTATAAATGTAAAAATATTGTTTACAATACTTATAAATATTCTCTATATACATATACATACAACAAAAATATGCCTTGAAAACATATTCATACCCCTTGAAATTTTCCACATTTTGTCATGTTACAACCAAAAACGTAAATGTATTTTATTGGGATTTTATGTGATAAACAAACACAAAGTGGCGCATAATTGTGAAGTGGAAGGAAAATGATAAATGGTTTTCATTTTTTTTTTTTTTACAAATAAATATTTGAAAAAAAGGGGTGTGCATTTGTAGTCAATTCATTGTAGAACCACCTTTCGCTGCAAATACAGTCTCTACCAGCTTTTCACATCTGCTTTTATTTATTTTTTACAAATATCTAAAAAAGTGTGCCGTGCATTTGTATTCAGTCCCCCCCGAGTCAATGCTTTGTAGAACCCCCTTTGCTGTAATTACAGCTGCAAGTCTTTTTGGGGATGTCTCTACCAGCTTTGCACATCTATAGAGTGACATTTTTTCCCATTCTTCTTTGTAAAATACCTCAAGCTCTATCAGATTGGATGAAGAGCGTCTGTGAACAGCAATTTTCAATTGGATTTAGGTCTGGACTTTGACAGAGCCATTCATTTAGGGTCGTTGTCTTGCTGGAAGGTGAACCTCCTCCCCAGTCTTAAGTCTTTTGCAGACTCTACAGGTTTTCTTCTAAGGCCTTATACACACGATAGGTTAAACAGAGGACAACGGTCTGATGGACCGGTTTCATCAGTCAAAACCGATCGTGTGTGGGCCCCATAGGTTATTTAACCATCGGTTAAAAAAAAGCCAACTTGTTTTAAATTTAACCGATGGATTCCTAACCGATAGGACAAAACCGATCGTTAGTAGGCACAACTATCGGTTAAAAATCCACGCATGCTCAGAATCAAGTCGACGCATGCTTAGAAGCATTGAACGCGTTCTGACACGATCGTTTTTTTTAACCGATAGTGTGTAGGTGCGACGGACCATCAGTCAGCTTCATCGGTTAACCGATAAAAACGGTCCATCTGTCCGTTCTCATCGGATGGACCGATCTTGTGTACGCGGCATAAGATTGCCCTGTATTTGGCTCTATCCATCTTCCTATTAAGGCCTCGTACAGACGAGGGGACAGTCCGCTGAACACGGTCCGCCGGACTGTTTTCAGCGGACATGTCCCCTCGGAGATTTCTTTCTGATGGTTGTACACACCATCAGACAGAAATCCCCGCGTACACGATACGCGGGGACGTGGCCGCGCCGTCGCGGCGACGTGCGCGGCCCTGGAAGTTCAAAGCTTCCACGCATGCGTCGAATCACTTCGACGCATGCGAGGGATGGCGGCCGATCGGACATGTACGGTGAGTCTGTACAGAAGACCGAACATGTCCAACGGACAGGCTTCCTGCGGACATATTTCTTAGCATGCTAAGGAACATTTGTCCGCTGCAAAACAGTCGGCTGGACAAATGTCCGCTGGAAACCTGTGTGGTCGGCCGTACACATGACCGAACATGTCTGCTGAAACTGGTCCGCGGACCAGTTTCAGCAGACATGTTCGGTCGTGTGTACAAGGCCTAACTCTGACCAGCTTGCCTGTCCCTGCTGAAGAAAAGCATCCCCACAACATGATGCTGCCACCACCATGTTTCATGGTGGGGTTGGTGTGTTCAGGGTGATGTACAGTGTTCGTTTTCCGCCACACATAGCATTTTTCTTTTAGGCCAGAGAAAATTGAGTACTGTCTGTGATACTTTTTCTATTTGCACTAACATACAAATTTTCAGGACAAGCTTTCTGGGGATGTCCCCTTCTTCAAGGTCCAAGCAGTACTGATATACAATTTTTTTTAGCAGAATGTTAAAACAAAACAAGAAAAAATCTCTGAGGGAAAGGAAAAAAAAACAAACAAACACATACAAATCAATGGTAATAAAGATAGCACCAGCATTAGTGAGATAAGACAGAGGGAGAGCTATAGACTTGAGAGGGGGGGGGGGGGGGACGCTAGTCACAGAGGGGGTCATAAAATTGTAGTTTAATGGGTAAGGAAACCAATATCTAAATTTAGGCCATTAGTTTTTGTGTCAAAAAGAATTATCATTCTTAGTTCAAACGTTTTCCTTTCCTGGATAGTTACCATTGATTTGTATGTGTTTGTTTTTCTTTCTTTTTTTTTTCCTTTCCCTCAGAGATTTTTTTTTTTGGTTTTGTTTTAACATTCTGCTAAAAAAAATTGCGAATCAGTACTGCTTGGACCTTGAATAAGGGGACAAACCACGAAAGCTTGTCCTGAAAAAAAACAAAAAAACATGCGGTTTAGTAATTATGCATATGAGCGTATCATTTTTTTTTTTTGGGGGGGGGGGAGTGGATCTTGGGTGGGAGTTCCCACACTTTTTTCCCCAGGACTTGACCCCTGATGTTAGTGCAAATAAAAAAAGTATCACGGACAGCACTCAATTTTCTCTGTCACAATTGCACTAATACGGCTACAATCACATCAAGTATTATAGAAGATGCTGCTTTTAGGCCAAGGAGCTCATATGACCAGAGCACCTTCTTCCATGTTTCGCTGTGTCCCCCACATGGCTTCTCACAAACTGAAAATGGGACTTCTTATGGCTTTCTTTTAACAATGACTTTCTTCTTGCCACTCTTCCATAAAGGCCAGATTTGTGGAGTGCACCACTAATAGTTGTCCTGTGGACAGATTCTCCCACCTGAGCTGTGGATCTCTGCAGCTCCTCCAGAGTTACCATGGGCCACTTGGCTGCTTCTCTTATTAATGCTCTCCTTGCTGCCCAGCCTGTCAGTTTAGGTGTACGGCCATGTCTTGGTAGGTTTGCAGTTGTGCCATATTCTTTCCATTTTCGGATGATGTATTGAACAATGCTCTGTGAGATGTTCAAAGCTTGGGATATTTTTTTAAAACCTAACCCTGCATTTTTTAACCGATTAATCACCGCCCTATAGACGAAAGACGTCTACAAGGCGGTTCCTTAACTCTGGGAGGACGTCCATGGGTGTCCTCCCAGAATCGTGCTCCCGCGCGCCCCATGGAGCGATCACTTATAAAACAAACCGGAGTCATGTGATGACGCCGGTTCCTCCCTCCCCTCTCTGTACCGAACGGTACAGTGTGAAAGGAGAGGGGAGAGAGCCGATGCAGCACGAGTGCTGTGGGCTGGGTCTGTGAAAAATGCAGTCACAGATCCAGCCATCCATCCATCCCTACATGCTCAGCTATCCCTGCCCATACTTTGCAATACACAATACCCTGTGCAATACTCTGCAATACCCCGCAATACTCTGCAATACCCTGCAATACCCCGCAATACTCTGCAATACCATGCAATACCCCGCAATACTCTGCAATACCCTGCAACGTCGCCTATGGGGATTTTTAAGTAGCGAAGTTTGGCGCCATTCCATGAGCGTGTGCAATTTTGAAGGGTGACATGTTGGGTATCTATTTACTCGGCGTAACTTCATCTTTCACATTATGCAAAAGAATGAAGAAAAAATATCAAATTTGCTAAATTTTATAGCAAACAAAGAAAAAATATTTTTGTTTACAGAATGTTCAGTCTTTTTTCTCTTATTGCGCAAAAAATAAAAAAAACAACGGTGATTAAATACCACCAAAAGAAAGCTCTATTTGTGTGAAAAAAAGGACGAAAATTTCATTTGGGTCCAATGTTGTATGACTAAGTAATTGTCATTCAAATTGTGAGAGCACCGAAAGCTGAAAATTGGTCTGGTTATTAAGTGGGTTTACGTGCCTGGTGGTCAAGTGGTTAAACAACAAGGTTGGTCTTTATTGAGAAAATATAACATCACAACCTAACCCTGCTTTAAAGTAATATTAAAGTCTTATTTCTTTTTTTTTTCTTTTTTAAAAATAACATGTTATACTTACCCCCTCTTCTCGGGTCCCTCTTTCGTGCTCCTGGCCCCTCCCTCCTGTTGAGCGCTCCCACAGCAAGCAGCTTGCTATGGGGGCACCCGAGCCGAGGCGCCGTATGTCCATTCAAACATGGAGCCGTGGTTCGGCCCCATCCCCTCTCTTTCCTGATTGGCTAACGGAAGAAGTCCTGCACCCTAGGACGATACGCGTGCGGGGGGCTTTCAGTTGATGTCAGGACAGCCACCTATCTGGTCTTTTTATTGTTGTACACTCATTTTCCATGCACTAGGACATAGTGCTTTATTTGTGAGTACCCCCTTTTTTAAATACATTTTATTGCTACTGTGATCATACGGAGAGCACTATGTGTCTGTTTTATACTTTTCCATGATACCATTCCACGAGAGAGTATATCGGACGACCATCTATCATTTGGAGTCCTTTGGAGAAAGAGATTATTCACGGAGACACCGCTGAACCAAACACCCCCCTATTTTGAGGGAACAGCGCATTTGACCTGCTGCTCACACACAGGTCCATTTGTTCAGGTGAGCGGATTGTACTTCTATTTAAGGATACCAGTTTGCTGGGTTTAAGGATTACACATCTGAACACCTCTGCGAGGTTACAAGAGTCAGCTTAACCCTTTTATCACCCCGATTTGATCATTGTTTGGACTTGATTCATTATTTTCATCATTTATATTTTTTTAGCGCTGCACTGCTTTTTTCTATATAACCCCCAAACATTATTGAATTTTTTTAGTAGAGACCCTAGAGAATAAAATGGCGGTTGTTGCAATATTTTATGTTGCACTGTATTTGTGCAGCAGTTTTTTTAAATGCATTTTTTGGGGAAAAAATTACTTTAATGAATTAAAAAAAAACTAGCCAGTAAAGTAAGCCCATTTTTTTTTTTTTTTTGTATAAATGTAAAAGATTTTACGCCGTGAGAATCGTGAGAGAATCGTGATCTTCATTCTAAGCAAAAAAATCGTGATTCTCATTTTGGCCAGAATCGTGCAGCTCTAGTGTGTACGTAGAAATCTAAATATTTGTGTGCGTTTGTATCTGTGGACAGAGCCTTAAAGTATTCATACCCCCTGAAATTTTCCACATTTTGTCATGTTAAAACCAAAAACTTAAATGTATTTTACAGTATTGTGTTTTTATGTGACAGACCAGCACAAAGTGGCAAATAATTGTGAAGTGAAAGGAAAATGATAAATGTTTTTTAAATTTGTTTTACTAATCATATCCTTAAATATCCATAAAGATGACAATTGTGATTTTTTTTTTTTAGGTTGCTAATATTCATGCACCTATTTATCAAACATAAAGCTCCATTCACATCTGCACATTTCAGAAATGCATGTTGCGCGTGCAGTGCAAATAATTGTTAATGGCACCCTGAACGCAGACAGAAAATGTGCATTGTGCCGTGCTATTGTTGCAAAACATGCGGTAAAAAAAGAAAATGCACAGACCAAAATTAAGCAAAATGCTAAACAGACTACTTTCTGCCCTATGCATGTCTTGTGAAAAATGCACCAAAAAATGTACATTTAAAAAATTGCTAGATGTGACTACCGCCTAAACATTCATGTAGAAAATACTCAATTTAAATGCACATAAAACAATATAATCTTTAGGTTTTCTGTTAAACATAAACAGATAAAAATGCTTTGACTACAAAAATGGCAAATATGTCAAGGCTCAGAAATGTATGCGCCAGTGAAAAACCGCACTACCTATAATTGGTAATAGACAACATATTAACCTTTGCAGCTCATCAATTAGTTGACCATAAATAATGGACGCTGGACAAAATTAATCATAATATGCCAGACTCATTCAACACAAAATAGTAAGGTAGGAGAAAGCATTACTCAGTAAATGTATATGTATGAGACGATAGATTTAAAAAAAATGAATTTCAATAAAGCATCCCTGCTCAATCCATCAGGGAAAATGTAAGCCATGTCTCTTCTCCAATAAGTGTACACCCACAGATAACAAAGGAGAGTCACAAAAATATACATAAAATATAAATGTAGTAAAGGCAGTCCCAGGAGCAAACAGACAACACTAAGCCAGCACACTGAGAGGGGAGCAGGAACTTTGGTAAAAACCATAAAGACTAATAGAAAGAGAGAAGTGCAGAGCAACATAGTGTAGTAAATGATTAACTAGAGCTAAGAGCAATGGTAATGCACTGCAAATGCTCTGAGAAGAATAGACAGAATAAAGTGATCTGCCTCGTACACACGATCGTTTTTTCCGATGGGAAAACTGCCATGTTTGCTTTTGGTCGGGAAAACCGACCGTGTGTATGCTCCATAGCAGTTTTCCCAGACAGGAAAACTGCGAGCAAAAAAATGAGAACTTGTTCTCTTTTTTCCCGCCGCAATTCTCTGCAGTTTTTTGCTCGGCAGTTTTCCAATGGGAAACACTGCAGTGGAGAATACACACGGCCTGTTTTCCCGACCAAAGCTGTCATGTCAGTTTTCCTGTTGGGAAAACCGCCTGTGTGTACATGGGAAAAGCAACCGAGCAGGTTCTCGTTTTCCCAGCGCTTCAGCTCTAAGCACTACCTTTGATTTGATATACAGTCAGTGAGCAGAACGGAGTCGGCTCTGCTTTCACAGTAAAAGCAGAGGTGTTTTCTGAAAACCGTGTGTAAGACCATAGGTTAGGCCCCTTGAGCTGCAAATGATAAAATGTGGCATTGTGGGAAAATAGACGTGTTTCTAATTGTGCTAAATATTCAACGTGGCTTACAGAGATGTGGTTACACAGAGTCGGAGTTGCCTTATATAGTATAGAACAGGGATATGCAATTAGCGGACCTCCAGCTGTTGCAGAACTAAAACTCCCATGAGGCATAGCAAGATTCTGACAGCCACAAGCATGACACCCAGAGGCAGAGGCATGATGGGACTTGTAGATTTGCAACAGCTGGAGGTCCACTAATTGCATAACCCTGGTATAGAATGAGACCGCGTTAAATAGGGAATGTACACCATAGTAACTGTGGAGGTACATTGGAGGGGCCAGGGCCCAACATTAGATATTGGGGCACCTGTTAAATGGTTAGTAGGTAACTTGGTACTGCTGACGCCTGCGTTAATTACTGATCTCTGAACTCTGCACCACTTACTACTGACCCCTGATTTCTGCATCACTTACTACTGACCCCTGAACTCTGTCACTACTGACCCCTGAACTCTGTGTCACTTACTACTGACCCCTAAACTCTGCGTCACTTACTACTGACCCCTGAACTCTATGTCACTACTGACCTTTGAGTTATTGCTGAACTCTGTGTCACTTACTACTGACCCCTTACTACTGACCCCTGATTTCTGCATTACTTACTACTGACCCCTGCGTCACTTACTACTGACCTCTGAACTCTGCGTCACTTACTACTGACCCCTGAACTGTCGCTTTTTACTAACCTTTGAGTTATTACTGACCTATGAACTGTGTGTCACTTGCTACTGACCCCTAAACTTTGCGTCACTACTGACCTTTGAGTTATTACAGAACTCTGCATCACTTAATACTGACCCCTGTCCTCTGAGTCACTATTGACCCATGAAGTCTACATCTTTACTACTGACATTAGAACTATGTGTCACTACTGACCTTTGAGTTATTGCTGAACTCTGTGTCACTTACTACTGACCTCTGATTTCTGCATTACTTACTGCTGACCCTTGATTTCTGCATTAATTACTACTGACCCCTGAACTCTGTCACTTTTTACCAACCTTTGAATTATTACTGACCTCTGAACTATGCATTACTTACTCCTGACCCTTGTACTTCTGCTCTGCCTGCCTCCAACAAGCACAGCTGCAGTAAAGAGACATAAGGTGGAACTGAACAACATTTCACCACATTTGTTGTGCAATGTGTGAGGGCACAGTGGGTCCCACACCTCTTGGAGCCTGTGTGCACCGCACAGGTGGAGGATGTGCCAATGAGTAAAAGTGATTGGGCGGCTTTACAGCTGCCATTATCACTTTTGCTAAAAAGATTGCAGTGTAAAGTAAAAACAAACTCGTGCCTGGGGCGCATGCGCACATCGGTGAATAGAGGATGCTTGATCTTCCTGCTCGGACACGTTTCAGCCGAATGCTGTTGAACCCGGCTGCATTAGGGGACTCTTGGATCTGTCAACCCTCTCTGTTGCCCCATGTTACTGGCACACACCTTATTGCAAAGGGGAAGCAGAAAGCTGCTCCAGCCAGGCTTCCCAAGGATCAATGAGAAAAAGTGTGTTAGGGGGCGCTTAAAAAAATAATAATAAAAAAATAATAAACCTATAACCTATCAACTAAGTATAATACACATGAGGTGACATAAAATGCAATAATTAGAACATAGATAAAAAAATACCGTGGCATAATTCATAAAGTGCAAAGTGCTAAATTGGTAGTTCCAAACATTAACCAAAATGATAAAAAATGTCCTCTAGAACAATTCAAATAGTCTTCAATATAGTATGATGTGGGAGACCATCACCAGCTTAACACACATCGAAAAACACCCCAAAGTGTTCAGTAGAATGTCCTACTCACCAGAAGACCATGACCCCTTTAGCTAAAAAGAGGCTCAATAAGCACTAAGGTAGTTGAGACATGGATCCTGTTTCATTTTTCTCTGAAGAGGATCAAGAAGTATCCTCCTTATCAAATCACATTGAAATGAGAGAAAGGGCAACCAATAGAGTGATACCGTTTATTAACCACTTCAGCCCTGGAACATTTGGCTGCCAAATGACCAGGCCACTTTTTGCGATTTGGCACTGCGTCGCTTTAACTGACAATTGCGTGGTCGTGTGACACAGCTCCCAAACAAAATTGACGTCCTTTTTTTCCCAGAAATAGAGCTTTCTTTTGGTGGTATTTGATCACCTCTGTGGTTTTTATTTTTTGCGCTATAAACAAAAATAGAACGATAATTTTGAAAAAAATTTAAAATGTTTTGCTATAATATATATCCCCCAAAAAAATCTAACATAACATTTTTTCCTCAGTTTACGCCGATACGTATTTTTCAAAAATTTTTGGTAAAAAAAAAAATCACAATAATCGTTTATTGATTGGTTTGCGCAAAAGTTATATCATCTACAAAATAGGGGATAGTTTTATGGCATTTTAATAATTTTTTTTACTAGTAATGGCGGCGATCAGCGATTTTTATCGTGACTGCGACATTATGGCGGACACATCGGACACTTTTGGCACTATTTTGGGACCATTCACATTTGTACAGCGGTCATTCCTATAAAAATGCGCTGGTTACTGTGTAAATGTGACTGGCAGTGAAGGAGTTAACCACTAGGGGGCTAGGAAGGGGTTAAATGTGTCCTAGGGAGTGATTCTAACTGTTAGGGGGCGGGGCTTACTGTGACACGACACTGATCACTACTCCTGATGGGAGGGAGCAGATGATCAGTGACCTGTCACTAGGCAGAAGGGGGAGATGCTTTGTTTACACTGGCATCTCCCCGTTCTTCAGCTCTGTGACCCGATCACAGAAACACCTGCAGACATCGAGTTATTGCTGTACAGCAAACCTGCTAAGACCAAAGTAAAGGCTTGAAATTGAGGAGCTTTGATTTCACCACAGCCCCATTGTTTGCTGGATAGCTTTAGTAGCTTAAAGCATTAGGTTTTTTTTTAAATCAATAACAAACATGTTATACTTGCCTGTTCTGTGCAATGGTATTGCACAGAGTGCCCCAAACCTCCACTTTTTGGGTCCCCCACTGGCACTGCCCGCTCCTCTTCTTCAGTTTTTGCCCCCATAGCAAGCACTTGCTATAGGGGCTTGCTCTGAGCTGGATACTGTGTGTCTACAGACACACATAGCACATCTTGGGCCCCTCCTCACTAAATTTGATTGACAGCAGCAGGAGCCAATGGCTCCCACTACTGCCCTCATGTCAAGTGAGGAGAGAGAGCGAAATGATGCTGTTCTCGGCACAGTAATGGATTGAGTTCGGACTCAAGTAAGTTTTTTTATGGGGGGACCTGAGGGGGAGCCAATATTGGAAGTTTTTTTATCCTAATGCAGAGAATGCAATAAGGCAACAAAAAATAAAAAAACTTTAGCCTTTCAAACCACTTTATCATTTGCTTTTACTTTTTGTCTAGCATTGCTTAACTAATGCATTGTGTACATATTCATGAAACTGAATGTAGATTACACTGATTTCTTTTTTTATGCTGTAGCTTTAATGTATAAAATGCCAGTCACAAGCCAATTCCTCTCCCCAAAGTAGAGTACCCCATAAAACTCCAGCCTCTGCAGCATCTACTGATGCATTACAAATCCATCCAAAATTGGGCTACTATAATGCTTGGCACAAAAAATCTGATATGATATGACAGATTGAGCAAAGCTATAAAAAGATTGCACACTTTCAAGTAAGCTATACAAGTAGCATGTTGTACCTTGTAGCAATCAATCACACTTAAATGGAGCACTGTGCAATCCTGCAAGACTGATTGGTACTGCACTCTACTTGTGCAGCTCACTCTATAGGGAACCATTTATTGCTGTATCGTCCTGGTCCAACTGGGTGAAGAGGAGTGGAGTGCTCAGACCTCTAACATCCTCTGACATCTTCATGTGGCTCAATGGAGTTTCCTTAGATGATGTGTGGGTAAAACACAAGCAGTTGAGGATCTACAAGCTTGGTCAAATTGCTGGCTAATGCCACGTACACACGATCGGAAATTCCGACAAGAAAACCGTGGCTTTTTTTTCCGATTAAATGTGGGCTCAAACTTGTGTTGCATACACATGGTCACGCAAAATTCTGACCGTCAAGAACACGGTGACGTACAACACTACAACGAGCCGAGAAAAATGAAGTTCAATGATTTCGAGCATGCGTCAAATTGATTCTGAGCATGCGTGTTTTTTTGCACATCGGAAATGCATAGAGAAGATCAGAATTTCCAACAAGAACTTTTCTTGTTGGAAAAATTGAGAACCAGCTCTCAAATTTTCGACCAAAAGCTCACATCAAACTTTTCTTGTTGGAATTTCCGATTGTGTGTACGCGGCATTACAGATCAGTGGTTTATGATAGTTGGTGGTCACCCCAAAGTCTACTCACATCAGAGTTTAGGCCCAGCCATCAATAATTCGCTCCAACAGGGTAAGTCCTCCTATCGACACCCCCAAGAATAGGTCTGCCCTATTTCTACAAATAGTGGGTCTGGGAAGAAGAATAAAAATGGGCACATGGGGCCAGATTCACCAAAGAGATACGACGGCGTATCTCCTGATACGCCGTCATATCTCTGTTTCTATCTATGCGACTGATTCATAGAATCAGTTACGCATAGATATCCATAAGATCCGACAGGTGTTATTGTTTTACACTGTCGGATCTTAGGATGCAATACCGCGGCCGCCGCTGGGTGGAGTTTGCGTCGTATTCCAGCGTCGGGTATGCAAATTAGCAGTTACGGCGGATCCACGACGGATTTTCGCGTTCGCTACGTCGTCCGTAGTCAAGTTTCCCTTCGCAATTTTAGTCGTTATTTGACCTGCCCTAACTTTACACAGCAATCATATTGCTGTATAAAGTATGGCCGTCGTTCCTGCGTCGAAATTTAAAATTTAACGTTGTTTGCGTAACACGTCCGGGAATACGGAAGTACGCTACGCGCGTCGCCGTTCGAAAAAATGATGTCACGGCGTGCAAAGCACGACGGGAATTGCGAAACTGAGCATGCGCAGTAGGTCCGGCGCGGGAGCGCGCCTAATTTAAATGGCACACGCCAATTTGAATTGGCCCGCCTTGCGCCGGAGGCCGCCAGCGTAGTTTTCATCGCAAGTGCTTTGTGAATCAGGCACTTGCGATGAAAACTTGCGGCGGTGTAACGTATCTACGATACGTTACGCCGCCGCACTTCTACCTGAATCTGGCCCATGTTTTTTTTTTCTTTTTTCATAGGCTTCAAGTGCAATAGTATTTTTATTTTTTCCTGGTCAGAGGTTCTACTCTTAAAATATTAATATTCCATGTATAGATTTGTATGCCTGCTGGAAACAACAAATGTCCGACTGCATGTTTCTGGAGGGATATATCAGTCATGTTGTTGTCAATTACCTTGTGCTTTCAAGCAATTTATAGATGGTAGTGAAACTTTCTAAAGGGGATCTGAGAATGCAATATTTGCTGAATAACATAAATTAGAGTTGCTATAAGTGGACTGTAATAAGTGCTTTGCACCTTTTTTTTTTGTCCCCCAATCCATAAAGATATTTATTAACAAAAAACATCATTACAAAATAAAGGAGGAAGAATTATCCATGGCTTTTTCTCCGACCTGTTTTGTCTGAGCGAGTGTCATCATCTGCTAACATGCTAATCATTTAAGTGGCAAGCTATTTTGGGCTGAAAAAGCGAAGAAGGTGATTAATCCATTAGTGCTTGTTAATGCTTTAGCAGAACAAAACAAGGATATTCAGAACATCCCAAAGCAGAGGCAGCAGGAAAAAGAAAAAAGAAAAAAATCTGTTTTTGTAATTTGATGGGCAATGTCCTGTGTTATTTCACAGGTGTTTCTGCCTACGAGCACATTATTATTCACTTCCCTTTTGCAGAACATCCAATTTAGAAAGCTGCAGACTGTTTATGAAATCAAATACATCTCTAGCTTATATAAAACCAAATGTATTTTTTTTTTTCAATTTCATTTAGATTTCAAGATAGAGTGTGGAAGGGTTAGTCCCCATTCTGGGTTTATTGCTGCCGCTATGTCCCCAATGGGAAAGTGACTCTCTCTATTTGTCTTGGTGATCATTTCCACTGGGGGTGAAGGAAAATATCAGATTTTTTAGTTGTCATCAGAACAGAGATAGAGGGGAAAATTTCCAGTGTAGACACTTGTTACAGTAACAAAAGTGGTTGTAAACCCACTTTTGAAAAAAAAAAAACTAACACCTGCAAGACAAAGTCAATAATGAGCTAGTATGCATAGCATACTAACTCATTATGTAATCCTCACCAGGGATTGTAGCCCCCGCTGCGGTGCTCGACTGTCAGAAACCATTAATCAGACTGAGAAAGAAGTACAGTTAAATCATACTTGTTTAATAATAAAAATAAAAAGGTAAACAGAGTAAGCTTAGTCAAAACATAGCCAGAGTTCAGTAACCGGACCGGGTAGTCGGCCAAGTCAATGTCCAAGAGCCAGCGATAAAGGTAGTAGTACAGCAAGCAGGATCTGTAGCCAGAGGGAACGTCAGTCAAGCAGGTCTACAATAGGAACGCAGGAGAAGGTCTCTTGTGATGTTAACACAGGCGAAGGCAAAGAGCAAATGAACTGGAAGGCTTTAAGTAGGCAGAGCTGACGAGCAGGATCATAAACAGGTAAATCAGTGTAGAGAGATGGGAGCTGGCATTTAGCTGACAGCTGAGCTGCCAGCACAGAGAACGAAGGGCTGAGTCACATTTGGCACCTTTCAGGGGGAAAGGGGTGCAGATACCTGTATAATACAGGTATTTGCACCCACTTCTGGGCATAGACTCCCGCAGGGGGTCACGCCCTTTCCCCCGCTGTCTTCTGGGAAACACACACAAGACAGCGGGGACCAGTTAGGACGCGCATGGCGCAGTAGGGAACCAGGAACTGAAGCCACAACGCTTAACTTCCATTTTTCCTCACTGAGGATGGTGGCGGGGGCAGTCGAGAGCCGAGCAATTGCTCGGCTTCGGCTGGCGACATCGCAGACACCCTGGACAGGCAAGTGTCCATTTATTAAAAGTCAGCAGCTGCAGTATTTGTAGCTGCTGGCTTTTAATATATTTTTTTAGGCAGACCTCCGCTTTTAGTAACATTTGAAGAAAATACTTTGTAAATGCTGAATGATCTATAAGCTGTAAACGTAATTATTCTAATATAGAACTGAGCTGGTTTCCTGTGAAAGAAGCTTCTGATGTGACAGCTACATGCCGTGACTGGTCTCGGCTTTCTCTATATATTCTTATCGAGTTTTATGCCATTGTGGGACAGTTCCTGGGCAGTAGTGAAGACCTGGAAGACAAGTCTCTGCCCCAATCCATCTGCAATGGAGAAATTTAATTTTAGAAGAACATTAATAATTGTGACCTATTTCTACATTTTTTTTTTTTTATCTTCGCAGTTGTTTCAGATCAGTGGCTCGGTGTTGAACCTCGAGAATCAGCATTAACAACCCGGTAGCACTGTCAGAAGGAGATCTGCAATGCAGACCTTTCCATTATCTGACACGGAGGATATATATAATTAGGAAGTGACCCTAAAAAATATGCTTCAAGCATTATTTTTAGGTACAAATATAACTCAAAGTATATTCTGACTGAAAGGACATAAGAGTTTCTTTTGATCCAATAACCTTTTAACTCATTACATATGTTGTCATCAGATTTCTTGGATGCTTCAAAACTTTCATATTAACAAAAAAAGAGGGTAATCCAGAATAATTGTGTCCAGGTTCCTTAGTAAAGTCTAGAAACTATAATTGGTGCTTTACAGCCTTGCACAGTGGCTCAGTGCTCAGTTTATTGACAATTTAGCATCCTAGTCACCAAGCACTGTATTAAGTGACTGCAATCATACCAGGGTGAATTTTGATGTATGCTGGCATTTGAGAGGATAAAACGCTTACACCTTCTGTCCGCGTCCAACTTGGCGTTTTCCATAAGGCACGTTGTAGTGGCTTTTGCATCAATCCCAATGTCTGAAATTAAATCCATAATTTATGTCTGAATCATGGCTGACACTTAAAGATCAGCTGTCTCAAAGGCTGGCAGCTAAACTGATGTCATGTATTGAGAATACCTTTTTGATCAAAGATAGTTGCCTTTGCATTGAACAAAACAAAAAAAAATGTATTACATATATACAGTACACTTTATGACACTTGTTAATTCAATATCTATGTTTAGCGCGGCAACATTTTTATTGTTATTGAACAAAACAAGACTCAAACTACCTAAAAAAAAAAAAAACACAGAGGTATCGAAAATTAATCATGCAGTTTCCAGATTAAGTTGAACAAGCCTGTAGTTCTACATATCAGTAAATTCTATATTTCGGGGGATTTCCTATGTTTATATGCCAATTTCTCCCTTCTTACGTTATTATTGATTATCCTCCCCAGTGAGAACATCCAAGTATGTATATTCATGCTAGCCGTTTGTAAAGATTATTATATAATACCAATGATTGCCTGTTTAGAGCATCCTGTGGACAGAAAAGTTGCTGCCTTGCTATTCAGAACATGCTGTAGTTGTAAATATTGATAGAATAGTTTATTAGACAAATTATATTTCTCTAATTTAGTAAATGGTTGTAATTCCCCATTGTCAAAAAGCTGATGAAGTAGCGTAATGCCAACCCTTTTCCATGCACCAAAATTTTCACGTTTCAAAACCTCAAGTAACCGGAGGTTATTCCATATAGGCATATACTGCGTATATATCCCTCATGGAAAGTATGTTTTTGGACAGTAGTCCAAACTTTATGAATTAAATCAAATGTAGGAAAATAGGGTTTACTGTAGAAATAATGAGCTACTATTAACCCGAACCAATGGCTCCAATGGAATTTGATATAATATAATTTGTTGCATCGGATCCTTGAAATCTACAACATTCCAGCGGCTTAATTGCTGAAGTTGAGATTCCCGGTAATACAACTTGGTGTTAGGAACTGCTAATCCACCTCCACCCTTAGGCAACTGCAAGACTTCCAATCTAATTCGGGGATGCTTATATCTCCAGATGAAATCCCTAAAAAGGGTATCCACCTGCCTAAAAAATTCCTGAGGTAGAAATGGGCAATTATGCAGCAGATACAGCAACCAAACCATCTTTATCAGATTTACCCTACGAACTATTGTTAAAGGCAACTTTCTCCACATTTTCTCTGTTTGTTTAAAGAGCTTAAAGTGGTTGGCTGGTTGCAACCCCTCTCTGAGAACTTTCACCTACAGGTAAGCCTAGATTAAGGCTTACCTGTAGGTGCTTGCAATATCTCCTAGACCTAAATGGTTTAGGAGATATTTTCAATAAATAATGCACCGGTGTCTACGGCGCAGTCGCACTGAGCGTGCCGTTGCTGAATGGCATCATGCCGTAAGTGTCGGCTCCCGTGCGGGAGTGATGTCATCGCTGCTCCGGCCAGTCACAGCGCCGGAGCAGTGATACCTGGAAGGAAGAGGGTGAAAGATGGACGCTTCGCGGAGGCGAGGAAATCGGGGACAATGCTTCGGTTTCAGGTAAGTGACACGTAATGGGCTACTATGCGAAGCATAGTAGCCCATTATGCTTTACCTTTGCAGGGAAACAAAGAGGAAGTAAACCCATTAGGGTTTACTTCCTCTTTAATCATGTTTGTGTTTTTTTCTTTTGTGTATGTTTTTGCTTAGTTGTAAGTTGTAAAAATGTTCTCAATAAATATTACATGATTAAAAAAGAAAAAAAAACGACCTATATCTATATTCACACTAATATATGTATGTATATCTGTGTGTTTATATATATATATATAAAAATATAGATGCCTCGACAGGTCAGTGCTGTTTTGGCAGCAAAAGGGGATCTACTCCCAGGGTGTGTACATGTATAGGTGAAACTCGAAAAATTTGAATATCGTGCAAAAGTTCATTTATTTCACTATTGCAACTTAAAAGGTGAAACCAATATATGAGATAGGAAGAGAAAATGGTGGGATTATGGCGGTGCACACTGCAAGATGCTTGAAGTCCAGTGTGAAGTTTCCACAGTCTGTGTTGATTTGGGGATCATGTCATCTGCTGGTGTTGGTCCACTGTGCTTCATTAAGTCCGGGGTCAACGCAGCCGTCTACCAGGAGATTTTGGAGCACTTCATGCTTCCTTCCGCAATAGAGCTCTATGGGGATGCTGACTTAATTTTCCAGCAGGACTTGGTACCTGCCCACACTGCCAAAAGCACCAAAACCTGGTTCAATGACCGTGGGATTACTGTGCTTGATTGGCCAGCAAACTCGCCTGACCTGAACCCCATAGAGAATCTATGGGGCGTTGCCAAGAGAAAGATGAGAGACATGAGACCGAACAATGCAGAAGAGCTGAAGGACGCTCTGGAAGCATTCTGGTCTTCCATAACATCTCAGCAGTGCCACAGGCTGATTGCTTCCATGCCGCATTGAGGCAGTAATTGCTGCAAAAGGGGCCCAAACCAAGTACTGAGTACATATGCATGCTTCTATTTTTCAGAGGTCCGAAAATTGTTCTATGTACAATCCTTATTTTATTGATTGCAGGTAATATTCAAATTTTCTGAGATTGTGGACTTGGGGTTTTCATGAGCTGTAAGCCATAATCATCACAATTATGACAAATCACGGCTTGAACTATGTTGCTTTGCATGTAATGAGTCTATCTCATATATTAGTTTCACCTTTTAAATTGCATTAGTGAAATAAATGAACTTTTGCACGATATTCAAATTTTTCGACTTTTACCTGTATGTATGTATATATATGTGTGTATATATACGCAGGCTTCTTTGCATGTCTTCTTTTCCATCATATGTTCTGATTACCCCTGTCACAGTCTAGCCTGCAGATTTCTGTTTGTGAAATTCTTACCTCCTTCCTGCAGGGTTTTCCCTGATCTGTGACTCCATTTCACATGTGGTGTTTCGCTTCTCTGTTCACTTTTGGGCATCACATTCTCCACTGTTGTTTATATCCTTTCCCCCCGTCTATTAAATCCTGGGTCACCTCCCTGTTTGCTTCCCTATACACATATGCTTGGTGCAGTGCTCCTTGCCTGAGCAACTTCACAGTTCTCTAAACACCTGTTTGTTACTACCCATATAGCCTGTGTCTGACTACCCGTACATGGATCCCAGCTTTGTCTACGGTTGTGCTCGTCTGCCGCCCACCCTGACCTTGGCTTTATTTGCTGGTTTTCCCTTCAGTGTTCTGTTGTACTCTGCACTTTGTAAGTGGTGTCGACATGCTCAGCTGGGCATACCTGGGGGACGTGACCTGGTTCCAGCTTGCTGCAAGACCATCCCCCCCAAGTTGGTGAACTTCAAGGGCTCACCATCACAGACTCCTGACAACCCTTTACTTAGAAGAAAAAAAAATATTACACAGAATTGTATCAACTCTTTCTTTGCTGGTTATGTTTGAATGTAAATGTTGGATATAGGTCACTGGACAACTGAGTAAATATATTTGTAAGGTTTTGAACTTTGAATGTGACAACATAAAAAAAAGCAGCAACGCCTATATTTGTGACCACACATAGGCACTTACTGAATGCAGATTCAAATGGCAGGCACTGTTCTAAATGTTTAGTACAAGAGTATTAAAAATAGTATTCAATGTTGTAGATTCCCAGATGGCAGAAGGCTTGGTTTGTATAATAGAATACTACAAAATGCTCTGCAGCCCTTCACCCCCCCCCCCCCCCCCTGCCGGGTCTGCATCGCTGAACTATCCTATACCAAGTACTAAGATGAACCAGGAAAATTGCTGATGCATCTGCTGTTTACTGCAAAGTGTCCCAGCTGGTTAAAAAAAAATTATGTCACAGGCTTAGCCCTCCCAGAAAACGAAGACATAAATTAGAAGGTGTCTGGTGTTACACAAGAGAGTGTAGCAGAGTCATTCAGCATTGAGCATATAGTTTATAAAACAAGGAATAATAAAGGAACAAGAGTGATGGTAACCTATAGGATATATATATATATATATATATATATATATATATATATATATATATATATATATATATATATATATATATATATATATATATATATATATATATATATATATATATATATATATATATATATATATACACACATACAAAAGACATAAGCAATGGGAATTGTCCTTGGTCAAATAACTCACGAAGAAAAAGTTTGTGGAAAAGGACAGTGCAATGTCCTGATTTTAGAATTAACAGTTAATATTTATGTTCCCATGTAAAAAGCAGGTATAACCCCATTTGTGGCAGCCACAAAAAATACAGCAAACACTAAATACATAATGATGCAAAAAGGGCCAAAATGGCTGTAGTGAACGTTTGCCCACTTACAAAGAAATGAAGGGACTATCATTTTTTATCATAGGTGTATTTTAAATGAGAGACACGGATATCAACCAAAAATCCAGAAAACACACAATACAAATGTTATAAATTGAGTTGCAGTTCAGTCAGTAAAGTATTTTATCCCCTACCAATCAATAATTTTGGCTTCCACAGACTGGCTACAGAATGTGCGCATGTGGCACACCAATTAGTCCTGTCAATTTAAGAAGGTGCTCGTTATGTGTATAAAAGATACCTGTCCACAAAATGTTTCATCCATTCAAACCCACCATCATGGGCAAGACCAAAGAGCTGTCACATGACATCAGGGAAAAGATTGTAGACCACACATAGCTGGAATGGGCTACAAGACCATCGACAAGAAGCTTGGTGAGAAGGAGACAACTGCTGGGGTAATTATTTGAAAATGGAAAAAATACAAAATAACCATCAATTGCCCTCGGTCTGGAGCTCCATGCAAGGGTTTGCTTCATGGGGTAAGGATGATCATGAGAAAAACAGGGGGATCAGCCCAGAACTATTGGTAACACAATACAATTGAAATTCTGCAGTTCCCACAAGGTTCCCCTTCTCAAGAAAGCACATGTACATGTCCATCTGAAGTTTGCCAATGAACATCTAAATGATTCAGAGAAGGATTGGGAGAAATTGAAATTGATCTCTTTGGCATCAACTCGACTTGCCGTGTTTGGAGGAAGAAAAATGCTGACTATGACCCCAAGAACACCATCCCTACAGTCAAACACAGAGCCATGATACTTTGGGGCTGTTTCTCTGCTAAAGGTACAGGCTGACTTTTGCTGCATTGAGGGGCCAATGGATGGGGTATGTATTGTAAAATCTTGGATGAGAACCTTCTTCCCTCAGCCAGAACACTGTAGATGGGTCGTGGGTGGGTCTTCCAGCATGACAATGACCCAAAACAACAAAGGAGTGGCTCAAGAAGAAGCACATTAAGGTCATGGAGTGGTCTAGCCAGTCTGCAGTCCTTAATCCTATAGAAAATGTATGGAGGGAGCTGAAACTTTGAGTTTCCAAGTGACAGCCAAGAAACCTTATGGATTTAGAGAAGATCTGTAAAGAACAGTGGACCGAAATCCATCCTGAAATGTGTGCAAACCTGGTAACCAACTACAAGAAACATCTTCCTTATGTGCTTGCCAACTAGGGTTTCGCCACTAAGTCCTGTTTTGCTTGGGTATCAAAAATGTATTTTACTGCAAATCAATTTATAACATATGTATCATGTGTTTTTTCTGGATTTTTGGTTGATATTCTGTCTCTATCATTTAAAATACACCTATGATTTCTTTGTAAGTATTCAAACTTTAAAAATCTGCAGGGAATCAAAATAGAATTTTTTCCCACTCTATATTTACAGCGCTCTCTCCTTGGCTTGGATTCAAGCGATGCAATTTTTCATATACTTTTTAAAATATGTTTGATTGATTTAGACTTACCAGCAATTACTGCAGTAGATGGGCAAACCTAAGGTTTTTTTTTTTAAATGTTTTTGTGTTTGCAGGATTGTTCGAATCATGTGGGTATGGCAGCCATGAAAAGTGCCATGGGCGCCATATGAAGGGGGCGCTGTTGAGTAGCTGGGCAGCAAGGCACTTACCAGGGTCTGAGGGTCTCTTCTTCCCTCCTCCCGAGCATAGGCAAAATCTCTGTTCAGCCACAGCCCTCCCCTGTTCTCCCAGGCTCTCCCATGCCATCTGGTCAGATTGGCAGCACACAAAGAAGAAGGAGGAACATCAGTTTCTCCCTCTTATCTGTGAAAACTGAGGCCTTAAGTGATGAAGATTTCATCACTTCCAGCATTGGTTCTGCATTTACCTGGCCTTGGAGGGCAGATGAGGGATCAGGGGTCTAATAAACCCCAGATTTCTCCATAAAGAGATTATGTCACTACCCAAGGTATCACAAGGGATGAAAATATCACTAGTTTTGTTAGCTGTTTTTTTTTGTTAAGGTTATCTGAAAGATGGGTTTCAAATGTTTCGACAGGGGCGCAATTTCAGTGCTCGCCATAGGAGCTATTTTCACTAGATACGCCTCTGCTTGACCCTGTGTGTGTTAATTTAGGGCAATGTTTCTAAAATATACTGCAATTAAAACCTGTGCATACCCCACACTTCACCGTGCCATTTCTATCCTCATTAAATTGTGTAGCACAATGAGAGTTCTTGGTGATCTTGTCTGTGACATCTTTACTAAGTATTGGCAATTATATACTTTTTGTCTTTTCCATTTTGAGAAACTTGTCTCTTCCGTTTGCAAGCGCCTGTGGATAATGAGTTTCCAGATATCAGAATTCCATACCTGTATTTAAAATACACTGTCCTAATGATGTAGAGATGGTGTGAAAAAAATTGGGAGATGTTCGTCTTGATGAAGGATGAGATCCCAATGAAATTGGGTGATCTTTGTAACCTAATTCACATTAACATTGAGCACGGATATAGGCTTGTTGGCTTTTACGTACAGCAATCGTGTTTACCATCAACAAAAGTTTGAATTTAGAGAAATACAAATTATTGGCTAACTAAATAGATTGTGGTGCAAGCTTTCAAAACACCCAGGCCTCTTTTTTAGGCATATAAGCTGCACTACAATCTATTTGGTTACCCAATGAATGGTATCACCTTAAAGTGGTTGTAAAGACAAAAATATTTTCCTCTTAAATTAAAGTCTGACAGTAGCTGATAAAGTAAAAAGTAATGTTTTGCATTATAACTAGTTTGATACCTGTTGAAATTGAGCTGTTTTATTCACCTCCGTCACTCCTGAATCATTATTCTCACTGACTTCCTGGTTTGCGGTGCGCATTCATTCTTGCTATATCACGGCCTAATGGGAACTACAGTTCCTATTAGGCTTAGCCTCCATGCCTGTGAGGGATAAGAGAGCATCTTCACGCAAGGCTGTAGTCATAGGGTGGGGGTGAGCACATTCTGCTTTCCACCATGCAAAACGGCTCAGATGCTGGTGGAAAGCAAGAAGAGGAGAGATAGGAAATGGCATTTTCAAACCTGGATTACTGTATTTTGGAGGTCAAAAGGAAAAACGAGGTAAGTGATATTTGAAATGCTCTAGCTTACAGCAATCAATTGATCTAATAAAAAACGAACCTAAAGGCTAGGTTCACACTGCTGCGAATTCAAAATCGTGGTAAAATCGCAATTTTACCGCGATTTCGTGGCTGCGATTTTGCCACGATTTCGGCCGCGATTTAAGAGACATCTGTGCAGTGTTCAATGTAAATCGCGGGCCGAAATCGCAAAAAGTAGTACAGGAACTACTTTTTGAAATCGGTGCAACGCCGCAGATGCAGCGTCGCACTAATTAGGACAGTGCCATTGCCGACAATTGCTGGCAAATGCCGCCGATTTGAGATGCGATTTGACATGTGAAATCGTACCAAATCGTACCCAGTGTGAACCTGGGCTTAGTGTTCCTTTAAATTCAAACTTTGCTTTTAATAAGAAGTGCTCACATTTATACTCAAATACATTTCATATTTGTAAATGACACAAATTTGGGATGAATTAACAGTGTGCTCTCTGCAGCCTTTTCACTTTTTGTGTTTTAATATTTTCCCGGTACAGTAGTGTTTTGGGCAATGTATATGTCTATACTTAACTTTACAGTTTGCACTCTTTGTTGGCACCGCGATAATCCCATATTCCTCTATCCCTCCTTGTACTTGCACTGTTCTCTCTCATATTTGCCTCGAGTTTCTTTGGTTCATTTGTTTGCTTTTTTTTACTGTTTGTAAAGGCCATTTTTAACAAATGGAAAGCTAATTACATGGGGAACAAATATGCAATATGTACATTATTGTGTGTTTTTCTGAGCATGTTTGCGCCTTTTCTGGGTGTTTTCATTGAAGTTTGTTGGGGCCAAACATTATTGTAGCTTAAAAGAAGCTCATGTATTTCTTTGAGCTTCAAGCGGCACTATGCTCAACATTGGAAATCATGAGATTTTGGATGTAAAGCATTTGAGCTTTAAACTCCAAAACGCTTAGGCGTGAATGAGGCCTCCGTGTAATTTGCTGGTTTTCTGTAATTATAGCTATCAGGGGGTATTGCCTACCTGCCCGCTACCAATGGCAACCACCAATTTGTGTAAAAATGATATCATGGGTTCCCCCTGTAGTAAAATGAGGAGACAGGAGAAAGACAGTCATGAGACTTGTAGTGCTTCAGAGACATGAGATACAAATCTAATGTGCTGGGTACTTGTAGTGTCCCGAAGACAAAAGAAAGGCAGGCATAAAGTGTTTGGTTTTGTAGTACTTTAGAGGCATTAAAGGCAAATTTAGTGAGTTTGGACTTGTAGTGCCTCATAGACAGGAGACAGGTAGATATGGTGTATTTTATTATATCTTTTCATGTGACAACACTGAAGAAATGACACTTTGCTACAATGTAAAGTAGTGAGTGTACAAATTGTATAACAGTTTAAAATTGCTGTCTTTCCCTATATCAGGGAACAGACGATCACTGACATTGCCACAAGGAAGAACAGGGAAGGTGTGTTTACACACACCTCTCCCCGTTCTTCAGCTCCGGTGACCGATCGCAGAACACCGGCGGCAATCGGGTCCGCTGGTCCCGTGCTCGCGACCCCACGGCTGGGCCTTAAAGAGACACATACGGGTACATGCTTGTGCCCAGCAGTGCCATTCTGCCGACATATATCGGCGTGAAGGGGTCCTTAAGTGGTTAAAATGATACATGATTTGGCAAATACTGCAACAAACACTGCATATGGTACTGCTTTGCATATGAGGTAGTCTTTTTCTTTTTTTTTTTTTTATTAGATAATGCAATATAAACTGAGCAAAATTATAAAACGCAACACTGTTTGCCCTTATTTATCATGAGCTGAACTTATAGATCTACGACTTTTCATATGTACACACAAGGCCTATTTCTCTCAAATATTGTTCACAAATCTGTCTAAGCCCTGGTTCACACTGGGTACGATTTGGAACGATTTGAGATGCGATTTGACATGTCAAATCGCATCTCAAATCGACGGCAATTGTCGGCAATGTTACTGTCCTAATCAGTGCGACGCCGCATCTGCGATTTCAAAAAGTAGTTCCTGTACTACTTTTTGCGATTTCCGGCCGCGATTTACATTAAATTGCGGCCGAAATCGCGGCAAAATCGCAGCCGCAAAATCGCAGCCGCAAAATCGCGGTAAAATCGCGCATTTTACCGCGATTTTGAATTCGCAGCAGTGTGAACCTAGGCTCAATCTGTGTTAGTGAGCACTTCTCCTTTGTCGAGATTATCCTTCACCTCACAGGTGTGGCAAATCAAGATGCTGATTAGACAGCATGATTATTGCACAGGTGTGCCTTAGGCTGGCCATAATGAAAGGCCACTCTAAAATGTGCAGTTTTCTCACACAGCACAATGCCACAAATGTCGCAAGTTTTGAGAAAGCGTGCAGTTGGTATGCTGACTGCAGGAATTGCCCTTGAATTGAATGTTCATTTCTCTACCATAAGCCATCTCCAAAGGCGTTTCAGAGAATTTGGCAGTACACCCAACTGACCTCACAACTGCAGACCACGTGTAATCACACCAGCCCAGGACCTCCAGATCCAGCATCTTCACCTCCAAGATCGTCTGAGACCAGCCACCCGGACAGCTGCTGCAACAATCGGTTTGCATAACCAAAGAATTTCTGCACAAACTGTCAGAAATTTTCTCAGAGGAACTCATCTGCATGCTCGTCACCCTCATCGGGGTCTGGATCTGACTGCAGTTCGTTGTCGTAATCGACTTGAGTGGACAAATGCTCATATTCAATGGCGTCTGGCACTTTGGAGAGGCGTTCTCTCTACGGATGAATCACGTTTTTCACTGTACAGGGCAGATGGCAGACAGCATATATGTAAACGGCGTCCGCCAACGCCGATTGCGTTCCATGTTGGAACGAATTCGGTGACGGCGCATTGACGTCATCGGCCCGCGCCGTGTGCCTGAACCTGTCTGCCTGCTATAAACAGACTCAGGTCTCACTAATCAGTGTTCTTTTATTGTCGGCCGTAGCCGGTCCACACTACCATCAAACTACTGGTAACTTCTACCACCTATGCAGTAAACGACCGCAGTCTGGATCCACGCTACCATTAAACTACTGCTTGCTGCTGCACCTAAGAATTAACTATCCTCTGCCTGGATCCACGCTACCATCATTGCTTTATCTGCTGTGGGGACACCCAAATATATCCACCTGCAGGAGACTCACAATACCTAATTCCACTGCTGGCTACAATACTCTGCTGCTAGTGAGAAGGCTCATCCTCAGCAAACGGATAAGTACCCTTATTACCATACTTTCAATGCTCTTGAATTACCCTGTTCTCATATTGCATATTCTAACTATTGTATTTGAACCCTGCTCAAGTTTAAACTACCACCTTGCTTGGGATTAGCTATTGTGGATTCATATTACTATTGTGCGATATCTTAAAGGGGACATACATTCCTAAACCGTTTAATCACCAGTTGCCTCTCTCGGGCATATGTTACCCTAATACAGTATTTTCTTATGCTACGTGCATGACATTTGTCATCTATAGAAAACGTGCTTCTGGCCAATATATGAAACCTGTTTGTATATACCGTTTAAAACTAGGGGTGTAGGTATGTAGTAATACCTCCTTCCTTAGTAGCTCAACGCATTCCTTTATGTGTGAGAGATGATGTAGTGAACCCCCAAACTCTTTTTCTCTGATTAGAGTGACGCCTGGAGTCTAGTACTGAAAATCACATTACATTGAGTAGTGCATTGATCCTTTTAAAAATATCCTGACCGCAGTTGTGGTTCACTCTCATTCACCATAGATTGTGACAATATATGGCGCTGTGTGGGTGAGCGGTTTGCTGATGTCAACGTTGTCGATCGAGTGGCACATGGTGGTGGTGGGGTTATGGTATGGGCAGGCGTATGCTATGGACAATGACCACAGATGCATTTCATTGATGGCATTTTAAATGCAGAGATACCGTGACGAGACCCATTGTTGTGCCATTCATCCACAACCATCACCCCATGTTGCAGCATGATAATGCATGGCCCCATGTTGCAAGGATCTGTATACAATTTCTGGAAGCTAAAAACATCCCAGTTCTTGCATTGGCAACATCTTCACCAGACATGTTACCCATTGAGCATGTTTGAGATGCTCTAAATTGGCGTATAGGACAGTGTGTTCCAGTTCCTGACAATATCCAGCAACTTCGCACAGCCATTGAAGAGGAATGGACCAAAATTCCACATGCCACAATCAACCTGATCAACTCTATGCAAAGGAGATGTGCTGCACTGTGTGAGGCAAATGGTGGTCACACCAGATACTGACTGGTTTTCGGACCCCAACAAAACTTCACATTTTAGAGTGGCCTTTTATTGTGACCAGCCTAAGGCACACCCGTGCAATAATCATGCTGTCTAATCAGCATCTTGATTTGCCACCCTGTGAGGGAGATTGATTATCTTGGCAAAGGAAAAGTGCTCACTAATGAAGTTTTAGACAGATTTGTGAACAACATTTGGGAGAAATAAGCCTTTTGTGTACATGTACAACGTAGTAGATCTTTTAGTTCAGCTCATGATAAATAGGGGCAAACACAAAAGTGTTGCATTTATAATTTTGCTCAGTGTTATATGCAGAGATTATGAAAATAATGCACAGTAAAGCATGTACTATGATAAGGATTTATGAAAGCAAACCAGCACCTACTCCACTCCATTTGTGGTGCCCCTGGTTCTTTTAAAAACCTAGCAGTTCCCCTCATGACTTCACTTACTGTCCACTTATTTTTAAGGCAGTGGTTCCAAACAACATTGAGGATCAGCATGACAGCCAGCTACTAGCTTAGTCAGCAATGGCAGCCTACACATCTCTCTTAAAGTGGAGGTTCACCCTAAAAACGATTTTTTAACATTAGAGGCAGCATAGTAAGGGCATATACTTTTGGCATTTATTTTTTTATTTTTTTCCGTACTTACCTTTATATTCAGATTTGGTCCAGGGCTTCTGCGTTCTGATGACTCCGGGACTGGGCGTTCCTATCCCTGCCTCAGGGTTCCGATGACTGCGGGACTGGGCGTTCCTATCCTTCGGTTCAATGATTGACGGCTTGTGAAACGGGTGACCTGTCGCACAACATGCGTCACCAGATTTCCGGAAATAGCCGAGCTGCGAGTCGGCACTATACGGCGCCTGCATCCGACGTGTAGAGCTGACTGCGCAGGCGGCGTATAATCCCGACTTGCAGCTTGGCTATTTCCCGACATCTGGTGACGCGCGTTGTGCGACAGGTCACCTGTTTCACAAGCCGTCAATCATCCAAAGGAAGGATAGGAACGCCCAGTCCTGCAGTCATCGGAACCCGGAAGCCCTGGAGAAAAACAGAATATAAAAGGTATGTACAGACAAAAAAAAAAACGCCGAATGTAAATGCCCTTACTATGCTGGCTCTAATGTGTGTAAAATTAAAAAAAAAAATTGGGGTGAACCCCCACTTTAAGACAGGTGCCCTTTAAAAATAAACTATAACCTATGAGAAAAGCATGATTACATAGTAACAGGTACACACAACCATCAATTATGTCTTCACAGTCCCTAGCAATCTTACAAGTTACCGGAATAGTGAGCTAATCACGTTCTCCAATTACTGTTACATTCTCCCATATCATCAGAATTGTTTGCTCACGTTCTTTCCTATTATGCATGTAAATGTAGCATATCAATCATAGCCGAGAATAAAAAAATAAGTGCCTGAGGGCTGCTCCAATTTTCAACCAGACCAGCTCTATTAGGATGTGTGGTGCTAGAACTCAGCAGTCGCTCAGAATCTCTGCCGTGCTGGGGTGAACTAAGGCCTCAGCCAAGTCAGTATGTAGAATTTTCAAAAGCAAATGTTCTATATTAAGGTCAGGCTCATCCTAAAGATAGCCACTTGCATTTATAAAGATTTTCCCACAATTGCTTGCAGAAGCATTTTTCTTATAACCCTTAAAATCGGTAGAGTTAAAAGGAGAATTCTGGTTAAGTTAAATTATAACCATAAATTAAAGCCTCTTCGGTTATGTTCACTTGGTATTACTCTACTACTTTTTTTTTTTTTAACCCCTTTTACCTGTTATGCAGGTTTGTCATCAATTTGAATACTCACCTGCCCAGCAAATCCAGCCTTGTCCTGATGCTATCTGCTGCCACAGCCTAGGTCCCACATCTCCTTCTCTGATGTCATTAGGAGACGGCTGTCTCTTCTGGGTTTTTGCAACCTGTCTCATGAAGGAACTCCACCAGGTCCACCCATTGGGCACCAGAGTGGAAAGTTTAAAAAAAAAACACGATACTGGGGAAATCTGGAAGAAAAAGTCATCTTCGGGAATGAAGGTGCAGCCAAATGTTTTTTTGTTAAAGCTGAAGTTTAGCTATAAAAAAAAAAATCTACAGTATCGTGAGCTAAAATGAAGTATGCCTCACATCATGCAGGCAAGTTTGATTATGTAGAAACCCTCTGCGGGGTTGCCCTGACCTCTTGCTGTCTCTGAACTTTCGGGACTGTAGGGTTTAAGACTTTGGATCTTCTATGAAACTGCTATGAAAAAGTTCCTGACGAGGACCCATTCCTTCCTCGCTCTTCCTCCATTAGAAAACCACCTTCCATTGCTTTCACTGCTTGTAACATGATCTGTGAATGGAGGAAAGTCTGAGCCACAGGATTCTCTCTCCCATACCGAGATTGTGTTTAAATGCAATAATAGCAATTTGAGAATGTTTCTTAATGGGGAAGGAGGGAGGAAAATTTGGTTACTTTTTACAGAGGTTTCACAGAAGCCATTAACCATCTCAACCCTGGAAGATAAGCAGCAGGAAGAGGATGGGGTATTTCTGCACAAAAGATCTAAAAACAAACAAAAAATCTCTAAAAGGATTTTTTTTCATGGCCAAACTCAATCCTCTTCACGCTGAGGCAACGCAAATATGCGGCCTTCGGCTTGAAGGGGTTCCACCTCACCCTGGAGCCGGCGGTTGGGTTTCTTGTAAAAACAACCGATGCGGCTAAACAACTGCTCGGCTGCTATTACAAGCATTACCCCCCCTCCCCCTACTGCCTTCCACGGCATGCCCGGGTTCTCCCGTCCCACTGGGAGGCCCTAGCGACCAGCCGGTACATTCGCTGGAGCCCTGAAAAAAGCCAGGATCGACTTTAATCGGGTCTCGGATCTAGTTACCCGGAAGCGATGTCATGACATCACCTCCGGGTTACTGAAGACATAAAGGCGCCAAATTTAAAAAAATAACTGTATTCAAAACTGCCAAACTTGACGTTTTTTTATTCTTTTAGGTCCAAAGGAGGGATATGGGGTCTAATAGACTCCAGATCTCTCCATAAAGGGTAACCGGTCACTGCCTATTACTGTCACAAGGGATGTTTACATCCCTTGTGACAGCAATAAAGTAATCAGAATATTTTTTTAAAGGAACAATGTAAAAAAAAAAACATTTTTTAAAGCGCCCCATCCCTCTGTGCTCACACGCAGAATGCAAACGTATATGCAAGTAGCACCCGCAAATTTAAACTGTGTTCAAATCACACATGTGAGGTATTGCCACGATCATTAGAGCAAGAGCAACAATTATAGCACTAGACCTCCCCTGTACTATAGTTTGTTGACATTCTACGAGTTTGTGCAAATTTAAAGCATGACATGTTGGGTATCAATTTACTGAGCATAACCTCATCTTTCATAGTATACAAAATTGGGCTAACTTTACTGTTTTTTTTATTCATGAAAGTGTATTTCTGCCCAAAAAATTGCATTTGAAACACTGCTGCACAGATACAGTGCGACATTAAATATTGCAACGATTGCCATTTTAGTCTCTGCTAAAACAATATATATATATATATATATATATATATATATATATATATATATATATATATATATATATATATATATATATATATATATATATATATAATGTTTGAGGGTTATAAGTCATTTTTTAGCAAAAAAAAAAGGATTTTAACTTGTAAGCAACAAGTGTCAGAAAAAGGCTTATACACTAAAGTCAGACGGAATGCCCCATCTGACTTTTTCTGTCGGAAATTCCGACGGACTTGGAAAGAGAAATTTTCGTTTGTCTGTATGGAATTCCGATGGAGAAAAAAACACGCATGATCGGAAACAATTTGATACATGCTCGGAAGCATTGAACTTAATTTTTCTAGGCTCGTCGTAGTGTTTTGTACGTCACTGCGTTTTTGACGGTCGGAATTTGATGTGTCCGTGTGTATGCAAGACAGCTTGCGTGGAATTCTGTCAGAAAAACCCAACAGAGTTTATTCTGATGGCAAAAAAATGGTCGCGTGTACGCGGCGTTAGTCATGATGGGGTTAAGCTTAACATTTTGGATAAGGTGGGAAGTTGAACATTTTTCCCCCATGTCGGCTAAATAAAGATCAGAACAAAGAGCACACCTGTGACCTACAGGAGAAGTAGCTTTGAACCTACTTCTCCTTTATGTCCCTGCCATCCCCTCTGCTATCTAAACAACATTTTGTTGTTTCCGTGGCCGCCATACCCATGCCATTCTCACCTAGGCAAGAATAATGTGTCCTACTCCTGCCGCCTCCTGGGATATCCCCTTCACATATTCAGCAAGGCTGCAGAAACCCATTCATAATGTGATCAGCGGGCAGAGCTGGTGCATCATTGGGTTCCTAGCTGCTTGAACCCAGATGAAGCAGCAGGGCTCCTGATGACTGAGTGAACCAAGATGGTGGCACAGGACACAGGCTATGTCACCTGATCAGCGGATCACAGCAGGATGATGCTGGATGCACTGGGCAGGTGAGTATGCTTTGTGATGAGGGCCTAGCATCTCAAGTGAGATTGAATGAGATGGGGGGGGGGAGCAGAAGGGGAGTAACTTTTTTCTTGGGACTGCAGAATAACCATTTTGGACACCATTTAAAAAAAAAGGATATTGGGGAACTGGAGAAAGTGCGGAGAAGGGCGACCAAACTGATAAAAGGCACGGAGGAGCTCAGCTATGAAGATGTATTAGCTGAACTGAATTTATTCTCTTATTAAAAGAGAAGATTAAAGGCGAATATGATCAACATGTATAAATACATAAGTGGTCCATATAGTGAACTTAGTGTGGAGTTATTCACTTTAAAGGACAGAGGACAAAGGGGGCACTCTTTACATCTGAGATTTAACCTCTAAATACGGAAAGGCTTCTTCACAGTAAGAGCTGTGAAAATGTGGAGTAGAGTCCCTCAAGAACTGGTTCTGACCAGGTCAGTAGATTTTATTTATTTTAAAAGCCCTGGATTCTTTCCTAAATGCACATAATATAAATGGGTATTACATGTATTGGTAAAGTTGATCCAGAGAATATCCTTATTCCATATCCAATATTGCCTCTTGAGGGGCGAGGAAGCAATTTTCCCTCTGGAGTAAATTGGATTATGTTTTTTTGTTTTGTTTTTTTGCCTTCCTCTGGATCAACTGTAGGTATAGGATTGTGTATATGGAGGTTTTCAATTTTGTTTGTGTGTGTTTTTTCTCTCTCTCTGGGTTGAACTGGATGGACTTGTGTCCTTTTTTTCAACCAGGATGGAGTAGAGATTAGAGCATTCAACATTTCATTTGGCGTGTTTAAGGGGTTAGCTCGGTAGCGGGGTGTGTGACCCCTTGGATGGGGGTCTACACACTGAATTTATACAGACAGGCAGTCGAAGACGGTTGAAAACAAAGATTTTGGTTTATTCTTCCATCTTGCTGGAAACAAGTGCAAGCATCCAAACAGCATAAACAAAATCAAACATAAAATAAATCCTGGCCACTTTGGGCGTCTATCTTCACCACACAGGAACCTATCTATGGAGTCTGGTACAGCCTAGTGCTGGGCAGACACTGCTGGTCATACAGCTGAAAAACAATAGTCTTTTGATTTTTATCACACAGAAAAATCAATCACCTCCTCAGAAGACTTTCAGTACGCTGCTCTCCTTACTCACAAAGCCTCAGGATGCAGCAAATCAGTGGTAATCCTCTGGATTACTTATAGAGGCCTTAATTGCCTCATTCTGAACAGCTGAAGTTTTCCAACGCCCTTAGACCTTTTCTGGCTACTTTTGCAGCTGACGCCTAATAACAATTGGTGTATTGTCTAAACAAGGCAGAAATGTATGTCCCGTCTGTGACAACACCCACAGATTTACCTGACTTCCTGTCACACGTACTATGTAACTCAACCGCCATAAATGGGGAAAACTCCTTATTACTGTAGTAAAAGGCCACAAAAAGCCCTTCCAATTTTCTGAAAATCCCCTTTGATTTCTCCTATTATAGATAAGGTGGTAGTCCCCTTAGGGAACAAAAGTGCAGTAAAACATTTTTTAGACAGGCAGAAACATAATAATATTCTAATGAGCAATTTTCAATGTGCCCTCATCTAACTATAACTAAAGTGCACAAAGTATTTATGCATTTGCCAGCCTTGCTTATTAATCAGCACAGATCAATATTACATTCCCATATGAGAAACCGGCTAATCCTAATTACCTCTGCCCCGCAGGGAGATATTAGTCACTTTTTAAAGCATTTTTATTTATTACGCTTTAGTTTATTAGATGCACTAGCAATTAATTTCCCTCTAATTGCTAATCCACTGCATTCGTCCCTGTTTCCCAACAATTCCTGTCTGCCGAGGTTTATGTCTCTCTGCTATGATACGAACAGACAGAAATTTTGTTGTCGGGTAATTAATAAATGTGCTCTGGATATTAATTTGTCGCCCTGTCCCACCCAGACTGCCCTTTCTCTCCTTGTTGTAGAGTCTCGTATTTTGTAAACGGCAGCCTACTTTGATGTATTACAACAGCACATTACTCCATAATGCCACTGCAGGGTACTTCTCTCAGTGTATTTTAAAATGTCTTAATGTTATATGAAATATACTGAAAGATGTCCACAAAGGTTTATAGTTTACTTTCTACACTAGTATTAAAATCACACTTATACAAATATTAAAAGGAACCTGTCAAAAGGAAAATGCCTAAGGATTGCCATTATGCAGAGCAGGAGTTCTGACTTGTCTCAGATCCTGAAGGACACTGAACAGCATAATAGCCAGGCAGCAGCAGCTTTCTTTATCACAGAATGCATTAAGGTGGAAAACTTTGAGACTTTACAATCACTTTAAAGTGGAACTTCACTCTCACAATCAACACTGAATTTTTACTGCTGGCATTAGTAAATAGGAAAGTATATCCTATTTACTTGTTTCTTTTTTTTTTGGGGGAAACCATTTCAGCCCCTGAGGATTTGGCTGCCCAATGACCAGGCAATTTTTTCCAATTCGGCACTGCGTCGCTTTAACTGACAGACACTGCGATGTTGTACCCAAACAAAATTGACGTCCTTTTTTTCCCACAAATAGTTTTCTTTTGGTGGTATTTGATCACCTCTGTGTTTTTTTATTTTTTGCGCTATAAACAAAAAAAAGTGTAAATTTTGGAAAAAAAAACACTATATTTAACTTTTTGCTATAATAAATATTCCAATTTAAAAAAAAAAAATGTCCTCAGTTTAGGCCAATATGTATTCTTCTACATGTTTTTGGTAAAAACAAAATATCGCAATACACGTATATTGATTGGTTTGCGCAAAAGTTATAGCGTCTACAAACTATGGGAAAGATTTATGGCATTTATGTTTTTTTTTTTACTAGTAATGGCGGTGATCAGTGTTTTATTTTTTTCTGGTATTGCGACGTTGTGGCGGACAGGTTGGACACTTTTGACACATTTTTGGGATCATTGACATTTACAGAGCGATCAGTGCTAAAAATATGCACGGATTACTATGTAAATGTCACTGGCAGGGAAGGGGTTAACACTAGGGGGCGATCAAGGGGTTAGATTTGTACCCTATTGTGTGTTCTAACTGTGGGGTGGGGAGGGGGGTGGAACTAACTAGGAGATTTGACAGATCTTTCTACTTTGTAAAAGATACAATCTGTCACACACAAACCCCTGTGCTCCCGCTCGTGCACGCGATCACGCCCGCCGGCCACACGCATCAGGTTCCCTGGCGTGCGCGCATGCTTCCGGTGGCGCTTGTGCGCCCTATGGTGGCTCTCCTGGGCTCAGTTATGAGTAAGCACTGAGTATCAGTGCAAAACACGTCAGCTGTGTGTCCTGATTTCTCGATTGTAGTGTATTTTATTTTAACAATAAAACGACATTTAAGGATTTTTTTTCCGGGAGTGCGGCTGTCCAAACATCCTTTTTGTTATTTGCTATATGCATTGCCAGCACACATGGTCTTTAGGAGGAGACTGATTAGCCAAGCATATCCATCTGGAGCGGTCACTTCCCTTTTCTCCTGGGTGAAGCCCTATATATACGGATTTCACCCAGGAGAGCCATTCTGCCACAGCGTATCTGCATGAGCCGGTCAGGAACCGGTTAACTTTTTTATTTTTTTACACATTTCAGTCATACATCCCAGGAGTTTTCAAGAGTGAAGGTGAGGAGATGTTTTCTCAGCTAAGCACATCCTCCTGCATGCATGCTTGAGCTAAGGACAGTTGGATTCCAGGAAGTACAGTAAATGTTGCCCTTACTCAGGATTGCCAAGGCCAGAAATGCTAGGGGGATGTTTTTCA
Organism: Rana temporaria; assembly: GCF_905171775.1. Taxonomy (NCBI): domain Eukaryota; kingdom Metazoa; phylum Chordata; class Amphibia; order Anura; family Ranidae; genus Rana; species Rana temporaria. Next base: position 57,583,110 of record NC_053497.1, read on the forward strand.
AAGTGATTTCTCAACAAAATAAAGCATGGAGTCATGGATGGACGGGGAAGTTGGCTTTGAATAATAAAAATAAATGAAATGGTGTTTTTGGTTGGTTGTGCTCAGATGTTATGTAGCTGCGCTGTAAGTGAAACCCTGATGAAGAGGGATATTTTTCTGGAACCTTGAGTGTGATCTTTTTCTTTTTTTTTCTAGTTTAAACCAATAAATTAACTTTGGCTCTTATCATTGGGTCTGGTGCTCCTTCTACTGGTGAATAATTTTTTGGAAAAACCGGCTTTATTCTTTACGCAGGTTTAGCAGGTAACAGCGTATTCATGTCTATGCTGAAATGGCTTTTCTGTGAACACTATTTCTATTAGGTTTTCCATTTAAGGAGAAATAAATGTACATATGCTGTATGCAACAACTGAGCTTCCAGGCACAGAAAAAGGCCAACATTTTTACATTCTCATTTTGGAGCATATTTTTGGACAGTTCCTTTTTTTAGCAATTTTTGCATTTTTCATAATAACCAGCTTAACAAGTTTGTGTCTGATTTTTTTTTTTTTTTTTTTATGCATAAACATACCATTTAGAAATATCTTTTCATTTTTAAGATCACATTACAACTTGACGTTTACTGTAAAAGTTCAATATTATGAAAATGACAATTTCTTTTTTTTACATATTTGAGTGCAGCACGTTATCACTGAAATGTTTTTTGGGTGCATGCCGTTTCAGTTCTCTGGGCTGTTTCACAATTTTATTTATTCAGAATTGTGCAGTGTATGCCCCTAATGCTACAGTGAGTTTGAACCCTAATGGGGGAAATGCATTTTCTAGTGCTCTACCTCACACTGACCTGAGTGTTCTCATGCCAGTTCTTTGTAACAAGGGTATCTAATACAGGTGCAATTTGGGTAGTAGTAAAAATCTAACATCCAGCATTTCTGCTATTTTGGCTCTCAAGTTATAATGTATGAGTTGTTAAATCTGAAAGGGTCATGCTAAATGAAATACATTTATCCACAACATAACCCTAAATCTCAATTTAATCTTTACAGGATAAGTGCACTTTCAGAGCATGAAGCTCCATATGCCCATCCCTTTCACTGCAGATGTATTCAAGCTCAAATAAACATCCAGGTAAAATCCACTAAATATACAGTATTTAAGGTGCATCAAAACAAAAAGTGTGCAAAGTCTTAGGCCCCGTACACACGGTCGGACAAAACCGATGAGAATGGACTGAGGTTCAGTTTCATCGGTCCAAACCGACCGTGTGTATAGACCATCGGTCTGTTTTCCTTCGGTCCAAAATTTTAAAACATGCTTCAAAACCGAACCGATGGACCGCTGCCCGATCGGTCCAAATCGATGGTTAGTACAGAAAAGCATCGGTTCAAAACCCGTGCATGCTCAGAATCAAGTCGACGCATGCTTGGAAGCATTGAACTTCGTTTTATTCAGCACGTCGTGTGTTTGACGTCACTGCGTTCTGACCCGATCGGTTTTTGGAACGATGGTGTGTACACACATCAGACCATCAGGCCACTTCAGCGGTGAACCGATGAAAACGGTCCGTCGGACCATTCTCATCGGTTTGGTCCGACCGTGTGTACAAGGCCTTAGTGTTCTTTGGAAAGCAGCAGAAACGCCTGGCACCTGCCAGCATGCTGCAGAGAAAGCGTCCCTCTGTGTGCAAGCAAAGATCCCAATGCAGATATTGCTCTGAGCACGGGTTTCAGGGAGTTCAAAATATGATGCAGAATGTGGAAGCAATAGTCTCTCTGCAGATATTGTTCTGGGCAAGATTTCAGAGATTTCCAGAGATGATGCAGAATGTGAAAGCAGTGGTCTCTCTGCAGTGATATAACGCCCTCTCCTGAGTCAAACCTAGAACTCTGCAATTTGCAAAGCTCCTGCTCCATGTTATTGGGTAACTATCTCCGACTTAGGGTTGCCACTTGTCCGGGATTTAAATTATGTGTCCTGGTTTCAGGCGGATTGAAACACGGACACATCATTCAGACTGGGCTGTGGCTCCCCGCGTAACCAAGATAGTCGCATCCAAATCTGTTGCCATCCGGGAGCTGTAGGCGGCTGTCTGGGGGCAGGTTTGGCATCGCAGGACGATGATGTTAACAAAAGCAATTTGGCCACACCCACTGTTTGCTGCGGCACTCTATGTGCACCACATTACTACTCTCTTTGGGGGCACCCAAAGGTGTTCCAGGCCGCTAAAGTGTTCGGGTTTGGCTTGAAGAAAAGGTGGTAACCCTACTCTGACTCTGTAAGGGGGACATGTTGGAACTCTTCAGAGAGACCTCACACTGCCTCAGCTATGCAACCCTCTACAACAGGGATAAGCAATTAGCGGACCTCCAGCTGTTGCAAAACTACAAGTCCCATCATGCCTCTGCCTCTGGGTTCATGCTTGTGGCTGTCAGAGTCTTGCTATGCCTCATGGGAATTGTAGTTCTGCAACATCTGGAGGTCCGCTAATTGCTTATCCCTGCTCTACAACCTTGCCCACAACATCACCAACTTATTTAAAGGATAACTGCACTTTCATAGCATGAAGCTCCCTAAGCCCATACGTTCCACTGCAAGAATCATCAATGTTTGGAAACCTTCCAAAAGCTTAACAGTCCACTGTCGTTGACTGTTGTTGAATACATCTCTGTCCAGCTAGAACAGTTGCTCTGTGAATGACATTTCTATTAGGTTTCTCACTTAATGGGAAATAAATGAACAATCAAAATGCGGCAACTAAAGAAATTACCATTATGTCCATTTGCAGGCAAGGAGTTGTTTATTTCCCATCTTCCCAATGGACATCAACTGTCTAGATTTCTACATGAATTAAGCACGGTGAATAACCGCTGTGTTCAGACCACAGATCCGTAGTACAGCAACTACCATTAATTGGTGTTAATTTAGTATGTCTTCCCAGATTCTCCAGGAATAATTAATTATCCAATTAGCTAGGTTACACTGCATTAGTGCTCTGTGAGCGGGAAGACGAGAGAGGACAGCCTGGAGTGTGATGGATAAACTGACAAAACCTGCTGGCCTGTGCTCCTCTGTATTTTATTTTATCCATTTAGAGCCCTGACCCAACTAACAGCTCTTTAAAGAGCAAATAGAGCCATCTATCCCCGGCCCTGTCCTGTGGAGCTAGCAATCTGCTGTCCCGACAGTAGTCATTTAGGAACCTAGCCACACAAGTAGGTAGAGGTACTAATCAATATGCATACAGTGACGAATCAAAAAACAGTATCTAGTAAATGTTTCAGCTTATTTTAGTGCTCTCTGTTAAGAGTCTTAAGAGAGTCTATGTTTTTTTAATATAAAAAAAATATACAAAAAAAATATATATTTACAGTTTTTCCTTAAACTCTTCACACACCTGGTAAATTCTAAGTGAGTATGTGATTAAATGCATGAGGATAGACAAAACAACAATGCCCAAGGGACTTTAAGACACACATTAGAGTGACAAAAATACATCTCTTAAAAGAAGATTCACCTTAAATTTAAAATGCTGAAAACATTAGCAATGGTGCACATAAAGTAAAAATGGTTACATTTCAACATTGCACATAATCCATTAAAAGTTAGGTTCTTGTACATATCTCTTGGCGTGTTTCGCAAGGCAACACTTGCTTCCTCAGGAAAACTAAGAACTCATGTATAATTCAAGTAAGATATCGATAAAAAACACATACTGGTTACTGGTTCAGACAGTAAAAATGTATGTAATCCAAAATGGCAACTATCGTTCTACCTTGGAGTTGTGAAAAAGGGACACAAATACCTAATGGGTGAAGTGTCATCAAAACTGTTGATCTTGTGTCAAAAGAGATGACGCTACCCCTAGAAAAATACATGAGAGGTTACCGAAAAGGACAAGCTTTGCTGGACACGCTGGAATTAGACTTACCCATAGAAATAAATAGCGGGGAATGCATGTGTGTACCAAGTAGAGGATCTGATGGGGATATTTTGGGAATAAAGAATGTGCAGCAATTGTTGCAATGGTGAGAAAAGTAAGAAGTTGACTGAAACATGTCAAAAAAATCTGTAGCTATAAATCAGGGCTCTCCAAACTTCCTAAACAAAGAGGCAGATTCTTGTCCTTCAGACTTTAGGGGGGGGGGGGGCAGATTGTGGCCAGTAAAAGTAAAAATATATACATAGCATCTGTGGTCAAATGGAGGAGGAATAGTGCCTCAGTTTTGGTATTAGTGGGAGGAATAATGCCCCACCATTGGTGTCGGTGGGAAGAATAGCTCCCCATTATTGGTTTTAGTGGGAGATATGCTGCCCCATCATTGGTGTCAGTGGGAAGAGTAGTGCCTCATCATTGCTGTAAGTGGGAATAGTGCTACCTAATTGCTGTCAGTGGAAGCAATAGTGCCCATCATTGGTGTCAGTGGACAGAATAGTGCCCCAAATTTGGTGTCAATGGTAGGAATAGTGTTCCCTCATTTATACAAGTGGGAGTAATAGTGCCCCACTGTTGGTGTCAGTGGAAGGAATAGTGTCCCATGTTTATACCAGTGGAAGAAATGGGGCTCCATCTTTGGTGTCAGTAGAAAGAAAAGTGCCACATTGTTGGTGTCAGTGGGAGGAATTATGCCCCACCATTGTTGTTGTTGTCAGTAGAAGGAATGGTAAGGCCTCGTACACACGACCGAGTTTCTCGGCAAAAACCAGCAAGAAACTTGCTGGGTTTTTTTTTTTGCAGAGAAAACCGGTCATGTGTACACTTTTCGACGAGGAAACTGTCGAGGATCTCGTCGAGCCAAAAAGAGAGCATGTCTTCTTTTTCCTCGGGAATGGGGAAATTTGGCTCGCCGAGATCCTCGACAGTCTAACAAGGAACTCGACGAGCAAAACGATGTATTTCGCTCGTCAAGTTTCTTGGTCGTGTGTACGAGGCTTCACTCATCGTCACTGTCAGTGGAAGGAATAGTGCCTAGAGGGCTGGGTAAGGGCCTAGCAAAGGGTCACAGTTTGGAGACCATTGAAGCTAGACACAAAGGTAGCTGAAGTTATGTGCAAATCGTGACTTTTCCTGTACAGAAAGAGTTAATGCATTAGACTCTACATTCTTCAAATGCCCATAACCACCACATTAATACATTACTGTGAGTAGCAAAAGTGTGCACATTCCATGAATGCAATTTGAAGTCTGCCAATTCTAATGGAAGACAATGGCAATGGGTGTGGAAGCTACTGCATCAGCACTGAGGCTAGATTTTGTCACTGGCTTCATTTGTCAATAGGAAGGGTCATGTTCGACTTTTATGGCAAATTCCAACATTTGCTTATAACTTCAGCTGCTTACATGTCTAAACCTAAATGATCTAGGCACTGTTTATTTTAGTGCTGAGTGCCTTATGCTGTTAGCTGTACTTAGTACAGTTACTGTCACATACTGCCTGAAATTACTGTCACATACCCGTTTGAGAAGAAATGTCAGCTCTGTGTGACATTCCAGGATGAGCCATTACACTAAACTGCAAATGACCATTCAGATCCTACCAGGAGTCTGTATTATATGCCAAAGAATGTCTGCAGGTTCCTAGAGCACTGAGCACAAGCTATATCAGTAAATGTAATGATCGTTCTCTTATGAATACTTCAGGTTCCTCTAACAATCTAAAGACATACTGGCAGTCTAATTGGCTTTCGCCCAAGCATGGGCCTCAGTGTGTCAGAACGAGTGGGGTAAGGATATTAAAGTGGGTGCTTCTTTGGAGATGGGTACTGATGTGAATTATTCAGTGCCCTCCACAGAGTGTTGCAGAAAGATTGTCAGTGTTCTATGAATAAGTAAAATTTCAAAAAAGAATATCTCTCTGCGGCAAATGCATGTAGACATTATTATTTCTCTACATTCAGTCGCTATACACCATGTTTGGTTACATTTGGTTACATGCTGCGTCTGTTCACACATGGATCATTTAAAGCTGAGCTCCAGGCAGACTAAATGCACAGATGAAATGCATATAAAGGAACACTTTTCCTGCCAAAGTATTTGCATTTCTGTCCATCCACTCCAAAAAATTACACAGCTCTGCCACATAAAAGTTCTGTCTTGCAGGGCAAAATACATGCTTTTTCTGTGCTGCTGTTAAAGTAGAACTATGGGCAACCCTCTTTTTTTTTTTTTTTTGCCATATGTGTCCCATTGCAGAGATTTCCGTTCACTTCCTGTCCCATAGCCAAACAGGAAGTGAGAGGAACTCCCTGCAAATTAAAGGAATTCCTTGGGTACCCCCAGGTCACCAGAACTAGTGTGAAACTAGAGGTACATTATATGATTGATCTCGATCTATTTTTAATCGTTTTTAAAAGGAATCGGTTAAATATTATGTCTCTCTATACCCTGTAAACAGTCATTTCAGCAAAAAAATATTTTTTCCTTTACAACTCCTTTAAGTTACCCTCTTCACAGTAAAATGTACCTAGTAATAGTATGAAACATTTGTATCCAACTGTGCGTAGGAGACAGGGTCACCTTAATGGTGACTATTGCTGGTAAAAAGTGGTGCTTTCACAGAATGACCACTGTGCTTATTTTGTTACCAGCAGTCATGTCAGGAATAGAATAATATCCCAGTAGGTTGTTCAGCATTTGAGACAAGTCTGAGCCTCGGGCATGAAACAATTGTTAGATCTTAAGGACAGACACTTAGAGCAAGTGGCTGCCCGAATCCCCATTGACATGTATTTTATAAAATCCATCAGCCGGAAACCATTAAGATTTCATACAGGTGGACTTGATGCAGATTCTATATTTTTTTATCCTGAATCCCACCTTTTGCATTGAGTGAATGTGTGTGTGTGTGTGTGTGTGTGTGTGTGTATATATATATATATATATATATATATAAACTTTTTATTGAATTTTTTTTTTAAACACACACAAGCGCTGTATATATTTAGCATCGCACCATAACAAATCTCTGCAAAATGGTCCTTAATTTGAGCTCCTCTGCTTCCCGGAGCGTGGGTAATAACACAGTTAGAGGTCCTGAGTTAATCGCCGAGACAGAAGAGTGATGGATGTGTAATGACAGAGCCCTGCGTGCAGAATGAGCGCAGCTTGAGCTTGTGTGCTTGTTAAACCCGATGTGTGCATTGTGTACACTTGAAAAATCCTCCTTTTCTTTTTTTTTTTTATAGAGGTCTATTTACAAAAGGGCAACACAATCATTCTTTTTCGTTTTGCTACACCACTATATTTAACAAAAAGCAAAAGGAAAAAGAGATTTGAACAAGTTTATAAAAGATTGGTATAAGTGTTGATGAAGTAATGGCAAAAGATTTAAAAAAAAAAATAGCATGCGGAAAGGTAAAGGGTAACCTTGATGAGTATTATACTGAAAGAATAGATGATGCTGGGGACAGGCTTCTAGCAGAGCTTGTAAGTCGATCCACTGTAAAAGAACATCTGTCTATCCTCAGACCACAATGTTCAATTAAAAAAAGTACACTTGATGGACCACTTGGGTCCTTATCTGCCCTCCTCTATGTTTCTATAGCAAGGAACAGACAACATAAAACAAACAATTTTGCCATTTTGAAATTCCTCCGTGTTTTCTGCATTGAAAACTGTGGATTTGGGGGCGCGCAGCAGGGAAACACTGTGCCCGGCGCATCGCTGGGAAGCCGATGCGCGTGCCTGGCGGCCGCGATGTCCGCCAGTTACCCGCGGTGACAGCAGGGACGTGGAGCTCTGTGTGTAAACACAGAGCTCCACGTCCTGTCAGGGAGAGAGGAGACCGATCTGTGTCCCTTATACATAGGGACACAGCATCGGTCACCTCCCCCAGACACCCCCCTCCACACACACACAGAACACACCCAGGATACACATTTAACCCCTTCCTCACCCCCTAGTGTTAACCCCTTCACTGCCAGTCACATTTATACAGTAGTTAGTGCATTTTTATAGCACTGATCACTGTATAAATGTGAATGGTCCCAAAATTGTGTCAAAAGTGTCCGATGAGTCCGCCGTAATATCGCAGGCCTGACAAAAAAAAAAAAAAAAAACGCAGATCGCCGCCATTACTAGTAAAAAAAAAAAAAATCATAAATCTATCCCCTATTTTGTAGGCACTATAACTTTTGCGCAAACCAATCAATATACGCTTATTGTGATTTTTTTTTTAAACAAAAATATGTAGAAGAATACGTATCGGCCTAAACTGAGGGAAATTTTTAGTTTTTTAAAAAAAAATTGGGATATTATTATAACAAAGTAAAAAATATTGTGTTTTTTTTCTTCAAAATTTTCTGTATTTTTTTGTTTATAGCGCAAAAAATAAAAATCGCAGAGATGATCAAATACCACCAAAAGAAAGCTCTATTTGTGGGGAAAAAAATGATAAAAATATAATTTGGGTACAGTGTTGTATGACCGCGCAATTGTCATTCAAAATGCGTCAGCGCTGAAAGCTGAATATTGGTCTGGGCACGAAGGGGGTTTAAGTGCCCCGTAATGAAGTGGTTAAAGGAACCTATTTAGAAAATAAAAAACAAACCTTTACAATCCCTTTAACAGACCCAGAGTCTGAAGATAAAAAAATCTTCTAAATGCAGCAGCCCCTCTAAGGCCCCTTTCACACTGGGGCGGCATTGGCGGTAAAGCCTCGCTATTTTTAGCGGGGCTTTACCGTCAATCTTGCGGTGCTATTCGGCTGCTAGCGGGGCGCTTTTTTTGAATGGTGGTGCAGAGCTGTGGGGGGGAGGGGGCTGTATTGTACAGCTGTGGGGGGGGCTGTATTGTGAATGGTGTTGCAGAGCTGTGGGGGGGAGGGGGCTGTATTGTGAATGGTGGTGCAGAGCTGTGGGGGGGGGGGGCTGTATTGTGAATGGTGTTGCAGAGCAGGGGACATCACCAAGGGGCTGCTGTGAATGGGAAGCAGGGGACATCAAGGGGGTGCTGTGAAGGGGGGCAGAGGACACCACTGTGAAGGAAGGGTATAGAGGACACTGCTGTGAGGGTGATGTGAAGAGGAGGCAGGGGACACTGCTGTGGGGTTGATGTAAAGGGGGGCAGAGGACACCACTGTGAAGGAGGGGGTGAAGGACACAACTGGTGGGGTGAAGGACACAACTGGTGGGGGGTAATGTGAAGGGGGGGCAGAGGGCACTACTGGGAGGGGGTGATGTGAAACGGGGCAGAGTACACTACTGTGGGGGGAGGGTGATGTGAAGGGGGATGGGACGCCGAAATAAGAATGGGGCTGCGATATAAAGGATCTGAGTCCTCAAACATGCAATTCGGACCTCTGAAATGTTTAATTCGGTACCCCGGATCTAGATAAATTACGTCCACTGGACTTACACCATCCAATTTGTTATTCTTGATTAGAAAAATATATTTTTGTCATGTTGTTGCATTTTTCTACGTGTTTGGTGGCATTATATTGTAGTATCAGAGGGCGTTTGTAAAAGTAGCAAGCTGATGTAAAAGCTCAACAAAATAAAAAATGCCAAACGCCGTTCCAAATTTCCAGGGAAAGTAAACACTGCTTATCTCTTCACAATACGTACGCCGTGTATCGGATTTTACAACAAGAGCAAAGACATGTTCGGTGTTTGCTATGTGCTTAAAATGTCTTTATGGCCAGATCCTCCAGCGATGGTCTGGAGCCAGATTGTGTACTTTGATGGTGTGCCATTAACCATTCACCAGCTCTTGCCATGCAGCCCCTAGGGATGGGAAGTAGAGCGGTATACAGGGCTCTTAAAATCCGCTTTGCCATGAATTTTCCTGTCACATCTCTGTCACCTGATTCACAGCATTAAAATATATCTAGGATGTATAGTTTTACACTACTAGCTTTTTTTTGGGTTATATTTCGTCCTCCTAGAAAGGCACATAAACATGTTTTCAGGGTATTTCCACACACATTTCTTATGGAATAAGACAAAATTATATATTTGTTTATGGATTTATCCTTCTGATTCTGCCACTGTGGCACCATCAGCATCTTGAAATAGGTAGGGAGATTCGCTATAATAAATAAGGTTAAAATAAATTTTCTTTTGCCATTGTTTTGTTTTTTTTAAGCACTGGAGAACAGTTTTGACAAGAAAATGGGGGAGGGAATATTCTTGGTAGAGGAGGAAACGGCCTTCACTGAGTCTGTCAAGTGGCCTCACAGAGATGAAAGTGATTGCAAAGTCTTTTTTTTTTTAAATAACAAACATGTTATACTTACCTGCTCTGTGCAGTGGATTTGCACAAAGCAGCCTGGATCCTCCACCTTTGGGTTCCCTCTTTGCTGCTCCTGGCCCCTCCCTCCTGTCGAGTGCCCCCACAACAACTAGCTTGCTATGGGGGCACCCGAGCTGAGTCACAGCTCCATTCAGATATGGAGTTGCCATTCCGCCCCGCCCCCTTTCTCTCCTGACTTTGATTGACAGCTGCGGGAGCCAATGGCTCTGCTGCTGTGTCTCAGCCAATAAGAAGGAGAGTCCCGGCTGGTCCAGGGACTGGTGGACATCATTGGACATAGATGGGGCTCAGGTAAGTATTAGTAAGCTACACACAGAAGGCTTTTTTATCTTAATGCATTATGGAGAGCTAAAATGACACACTGCAGAGCTCAGTGAGGAGAACTCTGGAAGCTGATTGGACAGGAACGTGACTGAGGCTGTCAATCTGTTGGAGATCTGTCACCATTTTTTCCTTAGGGTCAGGAAAACTTGTCAGAAGTGACTCATACTGAAAGCGGATGAATGAGGCAGCAGACAGAAATGACACTTGGTGCTCTGTACTCAACACACTATTGAGGGATATGCTTTGTTAATATTTCATGTCTGAGGTTTACAACCACTTTCAGGGTTCTTTCAGACAGGCGGTAAGCTTTCCACCAGAAAGTAGAACAGCTGCTGACAGGTATTCAGGAAGCATGTTTGCTGCCTCAGGATCTGTGTTTTTTTTAATTTTGTTTTTATTGTTTTTTTTTTTACCTTTTGTTTTTTTAATTGCCGAGCTGCAATTTTACATTATGTGATCGTGCCGCAACTGCAAGCCAAGCGTTAATCTCACGGTTGTGGTGCTGGCCCATTAATCTCCATGGTTAAATTTAACAGGCTGTCAAACTGTGCAGCCTGAATCAAAAATACTGTGGCCGCGTCATTGCAGCTGCTGCATGTGTACAGCCATGTCAGGCTTTTCAGAATTCAAGTGAGATGCTGAGGGGTATAAATACAGTTATGCCCCGTACACACGACTGGGTTTTCCGACAGGAGAATTGCGAGGAGAGGTTTTTTGGCCGGGAGTCGTGTGTATGCTCCCTCGCAATTTTTCCAACTGGAAAACTGCCAAACCCGCCGGACAAAAAAAAAAAAAAAAGAGAACCAGCTCTCTTTTTTTCCTGCCGGGATTCCAGAGTGACTTTTTTCCGTCAGAAAACCCGGCCCCTGAACTCATTCAATGTTATCCTATGTGACCATGTACACAGGCAGTTGCGTTTAACAACGTTTCTTTGAAAGCAAAAAAATGGGTTCAGACGCAGAAGATTTCCAAGTTTCAGACACTAAACGCGGTAACCCGCGTTTAGCAGCGTTTCGTTTAGAAGCATTTTTCGTTTTTGGCTATTTGAAGCGCTTCTAAATGCAAACGCGGCAAAACTGACCTTTTAAACGTGGGTTACTATGTGTCAAGTTAAGTAGTTCAGGAGCAGTTGTAAAAACGTCCCATGTACATGGAGCCTAAAGGGGGCCATACACGGTTCGAATTTCGAAAGAATTTTTTTTTTTCGAAAATCGTATGAAAGAATTGAAAGAATTTTTGTTCGTATTTCGCACCGTTAGTGGGCTGCAGCAACAGCCGATTTTCGTGCGGCAAGCAAATTTGAGAAATCCGACATGTTGGAAATTTTTAGAAAAACAAACGATTTTCTGATCAATGATGGGAGAATCGTGCGAGAAATGTAATAGAAAAAAAACGCGCATGTGCAAGAAAAGAATATTCCCGGAGAGAAAAGAATATTCCCGGAGATAAACGAATTTCCCCGGAGAGAAACGAACATTCCCGGCAACATGAATATTTTGTCGGCCGAATTTCAAAAATCAATGGTGGCATCATCGGATCACAAAAAAAACGAACGATTTTGAAAAGAAAATTTGTTCGAAATTCGACCGTGTATGGCCTGCTTAAGGCCTCGTACACACGACCGAACATGTCTGCTGAAACTGGTCCGCGGACCAGTTTCCGCGGACATGTCCGACCGTGTGTACGGCCTAGCGGACAGGTTTCCAGCGGACAAAAGTTTCTTGGCATACTAAGAAACTTGTTCGCTGGAACCATGTCCGTCGGACATGTCCGATAGTTAGTACGACTCATCGGACATGTCCGCTGGTTATGACGTATAACCAGCGGCCCGAAATCCTGCGCATGCATCGAATTGATTCAACGCATGCGTGGAAGCATTGAACTTCCGTGTCAGAGAACGTCGGTGTCTTCTACGTCACCGCGTTCTCTGTCCGCGGGATTTTGGTCTGATGGTGTGTACACACATCAGAACAAAACCTCCCAGCAGACAGTTTTCATCGGACATGTTCGGTCGTCTGTACAAGGCCTAAGACTAAAAATTGCTGTGTTAACTAACAAAAAAAAATTCACATTTGTCACTGCCTACACTAAGACAGCAAAAACAAGGCTGTTGTCATGATGCTCTACATTAAATTTATATAGGTGCTGCACACAAAAGAAAGCGCCAAGTACAATGGGCCCGTGGCAACTTTTTCATCAGTCAATGGGTGCTGAGGTTCACCAATACAGTGTGGTGTGACCTGTCTAGTAGTTGATCTACCAGTTGACTATGACATGGCTGTATGGTATATGAATTAATAAGCATGTGCTACATAGGCACATGAGCCAACTATGGCAGTGCCAGTTCTTGATTTGGTAGCATCAGGGACAGTTTTCTCTATAGCCAAAATGAACTGTGGTCTAGGAGGGCAAAGCTGTTGGGCAATAATCAACTGTCTGCACATCTTGCTGCTGGCTAACAGTGCCCTCCAGCCAGTTCTTTATTGTTACTTTACATCCTAGATCTGCACACCTAGAACCTAGCTTTGTGTCGTTGAGCCCATTTGTATTCTGGTTGATGCGAGTATGGATCCTATTCTGTCTCTGCAAGCCTGGTTTTGGTTCTGTCAACATGGTTCTGATTCTGCTTGCATCCGTACAGCAGTGATATGGTATTGGAATGTCTGGAGAATTACCTTTACATGCATTACAGCAATTGTTTATACTTAGTCAATAGCTTGGTATACCTTCCATGTATACATTAAATAGGGGCGAGGAAGAAGATAACAACAGGCTATTGTCCCTGGGGACAGTTTATCCCAAAAGTGCTTATCTGTGGATAATAGTAAAGGTTTATGATTGCAATGAGGGAATACTGCCATCCAGTGGTTAGTGTTAGTAGCATTGCCAACTTCAAAGGAAATTACAGATTTTTTTTTTAGGCAGTGCTTTTTCTGTGGCTTTTGTACTGATTGCAATACAATACTGTTAAACTTTAATTTGCTTGCTGCACCATATTTCCCATATTGTATTTTATTACATTTGTACATTTCTTATATTTTCACATTTATACTTGCTGGCTTAGGTATGTTTTCAGAACTGTATTTTATTGATCACATTTTTAAATTACTTATGTGATATTTTACTGCGGTCATTTAGTCTCCCTAATTAACAACAGTAGGAAGATTAAAGCCCAGCTCTGGGGGGTCTGATAATTCTCCATTGCAGTGGGGCTGCACCTGCTTATTTTCTCTAGGGGGGGAGGAGAAGCAATTTGACTTGCCTGATATTCCACTGTTCCAGCAGGAGGCACTCCCCCATGCTCCCGAAAAAGACTGTCCCTCAGTGTCATCACAGCCAGTGCCGGGCTACTGACCCTGCGTTGGTCCCGATGATGTCAGGACCTTAGACCGCTGGATCATGTGGAAGAAGATGCTGTGGGGACTGGTCTAACAGCAGGGAGGATTGGGGTCAGTAGATCTCCATTCCTTTGTCACCTAAACGAGAATTTAACACTTGCAGTGCAGGTGTAGAACCACTGCAAGAAATCAAGTTCCCCAGAGTTGGCCTTTAGGGAGGCCAGTTTTTATATTCTGTCAGATTCATATGAAGTGAATACATGTTTCTGCTGGCTGTCACAAGTGGACATGTCCAACTGGTATTTTTGGGGCCTACTTGCATACCTGCCAACTTTTTGATATGAGAAGCAGAGACACCTATTGGCAAAAGTATGTAGGCACAGGCCACATCTCTTTTAAGGAGAATTCTACAAACAAAATGATTAGTTAAACTCACAAATGCTTTTTTACCACTATTATTCCTATATTATTTACAAATGCAGCTATTTATAAATTGGGTGAAAGGTTTAACACTGGGAAACACTTGTTGAAAGATAAATAGTGCATTTTATATACATGAGGGATGAATGAGGAGGGAAACGGGGACTTTAGCTTCCAACTGTCCCCGAGTTGGAACACAGTACCGTATTTGTCAGCGTATAAGGCAACTGGGCGTATAAGACGACCCCCTAACTTTCCAGCTAAAATTTTGGTTTTGGGATATACTCACCGTATAAGACGACCCCTCACTGTGCCATTGTCTCACTGTGCCATTGCCTCACCGTGCCATTGCCTCGCCTCACATCGCCGATCTTCATTACTTGCCTGGCGTGAGTCAGACTGCAGGCGTCCATTTTTTAAAAGCCGTGCCTCTTCCTCGTGTTGTTCCGTCATAGGCGGAACATTCAGTTTCCCAGCAGAGCCTGTGTTCAGTGTTCCACCTATCATGGACGTCCTTTCGTCCGAGGTTGAGATCTGTGATAGGTGGATCACTGAGCCTATCGCAGAACAGCACGAGGAGGAGGCGCGGCTTTTAAAAAATGGACGCCCACAGTCTGCATCCGGCTTATAAGACGACCCCCGATTTTTGAACCAAATTTTTAGGTACAAAAGGTCGTCTTATACGCCGGCAAATACGGTATGTCTACGTGTGCAGCTGGGGTTTTTCCAGAGGTTGCTTGGGTTTTTTAAGTAGTGAGCAGTAGTAGATTGACCTCCTAACTTATAGCACCTAGATTTCAGGGCCATTGCTTAAAGGGGTTGTAAAGGTACAATTTTTTTTCCTAAATAGCTTCCTTTACCTTCGTGCAGTTCTCCTTCACTTACCTCATCCTTCGATTTTGCTTTTAAATGTCCTTATTTCTTCTGAGAAATCCTCACTTCCTGTTCTTCTGTCTGTAACTCCACACAGTAATGCAAGGCTTTCTCCCTGGTGTGGAGTGTCGTGCTCGCCCCCTCCCTTGGACTACAGGAGAGTCAGGACGCTCTCTACGTGGCGGATAGAGAAAGGAGCTGTGTGTTAGTGGACGTCCTGACTCTCCTGTAGTCCAAGGGAGGGGGCGAGCATGACACTCCACACCAGGGAGAAAGCCTTGCAATACTGTGTGGAGTTAGAAGAACAGGAAGTGAGGATTTCTCAGAAGAAATAAGGACATTTAAAAGCAAAATCGAATGATGAGGTAAGTGAAGGAGGACTGCACTAAGGTAAAAGAAACTATTTAGGAAAAAAAATTGTACCTTTACAACCCCTTTAATAGAGCCACAGACATGGGACCAGTACAAAACCACTGACGCCAAATTAGCATAGCATTTTTCTGACCATCAATGTAAAAAAGCATTTCTCTTTCGTTCATAGACGGACACAGCCTTCATTGACCTTAGGGTTATGCTTCTTCCTACCAGGAGATTTAGGCAGAATTCTACAGCACTTAAGGTGTTAAAAACCTTTCCTTCATGCCGCTCCTCCCAGGGGGCGTGGCTCCCCCAGGCATAACCCACACCCTGCGCTAGCAGCCTCAGTTTGTTTTCTGCCTAACGACAGGAGGTCAGGCTCTCTCTGGAGTTCCTGGACTCTGGAGTTTTTTCTTGCGATTTTTCTCGCTTTTTTATTAGTTTGTTCCTGCATTTTTGAATCCTGCGATTCTTCTATCAACAGCCGACTGGGTGACAGGCTGGGTCCTCGACCCTTGTAGTCCCCCCATGTTCGGCCTTCGAGCGTGTGCCGGCCCTCAGCTCAGCTTTGGGACATCCACGACAGGCCCCGTTGCTCCAGGGGCGGCCGGGGAACTTCGGTTCTAGGGCACACATATGACCGGTCTTTTATGGCCTTGTCACAGTGTGTCTGGCCGACAGCCATGCCGTTCGCGGATGTTGGTTCTGTCTGGGATACCTCCAGCCGGGTAGTCGCAGGACGGGTAAGTAGTGGCCCCTTACTCAGGTAAGTGGTCTGGCTGGTGTTTTCCCTGGGGAGGTCGACTGAGTGAGGGTAGTGGCTGTGAAGGGGGGCCTCCTGGGTTTTTTTTATTACCACCGGGGCCCGTGTGTTGTTGGGGGACTGTGTTGTTACTCTGGGGGGTGCTGCTGTGTTCTATGAGTTGATTTTTACCTCAGACGACGGCCATCTTGGAAATCTCCTTGGTAACGCTGTGATTCTTCCCTGAGGTGACTCAGCACAGCCTCTGGTCTCTTCTACCAGTTTTAGTGCTGTAACAGTTTTAGTGCTGTGAAACGCTGTGAATCTTCCTTGAGGTGACAGAAACATCACAGCCAGCACATCAGAGCACACCCTCAGGTTTTCAGCTCCCTCTGCAGCTGGCTGGGATGGTGAATACCAGGGGCCCCCATGCTCTGCAATAGCAGCAAGGAGGTGACCAGTGTTTTTTTTTTATGTCCTGCCTTGCAGGGTGGGTGACTCGGCGCTGACACTATGGAACCTGAGCCAGGTCTCCCTCTCCAGCTATGCCTGAGTTAACCCTTAACGCCCCTTCCCCTGCCACATCTGTTATGTTGGCTGTCCTGGGTTTCTTGCCAGGTTTGAAGCAGCTAGTGCCCGGATGGGGGGTAAAAAAGCGCCCCCTCCCTGAGCCCGCTTCTGGGGATGACACAGAATCGCTGTTTTTTTCTGGTTCTGTTATGTCAGAGGCTGCGGGTTTAACCCTTATGGATAGTGAGGATGACTCTGCTGCAGTCAGTTGCTGGCAAGAATTTGTTGGAGCTCTTGTTTTCTGCGGTGCGTGAGACTCTAAAAATTGAGGATGTGGCGAAGACACCTCCGTGTCAGTACCAGCAGACTACCACGCACCACTGAAGGGTTTCCTTGTGTTCCTTATTTGGACTATATGTTATACAAGGAATGGGATGCACCGCAAAAAGTTTGTCAAAAAACTTTGCAACCCGTTACCCCCTTGAGGGGGGCTTTAAAAAAAAAAAAAAAAAGTAGGTCTCTCCTCCGCCAGTGGACCCCCCTGTGTCCAGATGTGGAAGGGGCTCCTGCATTTCAGGATCCCGCTGATAGGAGAGTGGAGGCCGTGGCCCGCTCCCTATTCACGGTGGTGGGTTCGGCGGTGAGGCCGGCTCTGGCCGGGGCCCTGGTCAGGCCCCGACTGAAAGGGCGAAGCTCCTGCTGCAGGAGCTGCAAGAAGGACCTCTAAGGTGTCCTTGGTGATGGCCGTTAAGGGTGAACGGTCCTTTTGGGACTTCCCTGAATGGCATCATTGAGGATGCCACGGGTGGTAAGCGCATGCTGTTCCCACAGTCTGGGAAGGGCTAGGGACCTCGCCCTGTGCAAGGACCCTCCTTGCCTACCTCCGAGCGTTTTTTCGCCCGCCCTGTGCTATGGGGGTAGGTCTACATGGTGCTTGAATCCCCGCTGCGGGGTAGCAGCGCACCTGATATCGCATGCATAACGAGTCTGCGGACATACCTGCTTCCGCCTGAAGGTCTGCTCCCGCCCGTGTCTCGGGTGGGAGACTGGCTTCGCATTGCGAAGTGTTTTCCCTGGGGTACAAGATTGAGTTTCTCTCTTGTCTGCCAAACAGGTTTTTTCCTCCGGCTTCTGGCCTCCTCCGGTTCGCCGGTTGACTCTGTCAGGGGCTGTCCAGGATCTTCTGGTCAGGGGAGTGATTGTGCCAGTTCCCTCGTTGGAACGGTCTCGGGGTTTTTACTCCATTCTGTTTGTGTCCCCACGGAGGATGGGGCCCGGTCAATCCTGGGCATCAAGTCCCTCGTTTGTTTTGTCAAGGTGCAAACTTTTGGTGGTGTCGATTCGCTTGGTAATAGCGGCACTCCATCAGGGGGATTTTCTGGCATCCTTGGATGTCATGAACATGTACCTGCATATCCTCAAACCACCGGAGATTCTGTGCTTTGCGGTCGGGGGGGACCATTTTCAATGGTATCCTTCCCATTCGGCGGGTTTTCGCCAAGGTGCTCGTCCCGATACTGGCCCGGCTGTGACAGCGGGGGTTTGTTATCATGGGATGTCTGGACGACATTCTCCTACGAGCTTCTTCGAGCTCTGCATTGGTGGAGCCGTGTCTATCACGTGTCAGGCTCTGAGTGTTCGGCTGGTTTCTGGATTGTCCTGAAATCAGGGTTGATTCCGTCTCAGGGACTGGAATACCTGGGACTAGTCCTGGATTCTGCCAGGGCGGGAGTGTTTTTCTCCTAACGGAAAAACTTCAGACTCTGCTATCTGCTGTGCAGCAGTTGCCGACCCAGAATCGTTCATCTCTGCGATCCTGCAGGAAGGTTCTGGGTCAGTTGGTAGCCTCTTTCGAGGCGGTTCCGTATGCCCAATTCCACGCCAGGGTACTACGGAGGGAACTGCTGTCACGATGGGACTAGCTTCCGTCATCTCTGGATTACCAGATTCAGTTGAGTCATCTGATTATGTCTCCCCTGGTGTGGTGGCTGGCGTTTCCGGTGCTTCGGGCCGGAAAGTCATTTTTCTGCAGGCCACTGGACAGTGGTCACGACGGATGCCAACCTCTCCGATTGGGGAGGGGCGCTTGGGGCACCCAGTCAGCCCAGGGGCACTGGACTCGGGTGGAGTCCTGCCTACTGATCAATGTTCTGGAGCTCCGAGCAATCAAGCTTTGCCTTGCCAGGTGGTCCCTGGATCTACAGGGCCGACCGGTCAGGATCCTGTCCGATAACACCACGTCCGTGGCGTAGGTTGATCATCAGGGAGGCACACAGAGTTCTGTTGCAGCGACGGGGGTCGCGCGCATCCTTTTGGTGGGCCGAAGGGTCCGTTCCGGCTCTATCGGCCGGGTACAGTCCGGGAATACGGAATTGGCTAGCCGACTACCTAAGTCGCACTGCACTGGGCCAAGGAGAGTGGCCTCTCCACCCGCAGGTGTTTTGGGTCTGTGCCGAAAGTGGGGCACTCCGGACGTGGACCTTCTAGCGTCCTGTCTCTATCGGTAGGTGCCACGGTTCGTGGCCAGGTTTAAGGACCCGTGGGCGAACGCGTCAGGCGCGTTGGTGGCTCCTTGGGGTCACTGTCGCCTACTTTACACCTTCCCTCCTCAGAAGCTTCTTCCTCGCCTGCTGCGCAGAGTAGAAGCTGTAGGGATTCTATCGGTCCTGATTGCCCCAAATTGGCCGCGTCGCTTCTGGTACGCGGACCAGGTGCGTCTGCTGGCAGACGCCCCCTAGCGTCTTCCCCTGGGAATTTATTTTCTGTTACAGGGTCCGGTCTTCCACCCTGTTTCACAGCCACCGGCCTTAGCGGCGTGGCTGTTGAGAGCCAGGGGCTTAAGGACCGAGGCCTATTGGGCTCGGTGGTCTCTACCGTGCTGCCTGCACGGAAGTCTACCTCACATAGGTTTTTTCCTCATACATGGAAGGCCTACTTCTCTATGTGTGGGGAGATGAACTGGCACTCTCGTACATGCGTTGTGTACAGGATTCTGCTGTCTTTGCAGCAGGGAGTGGTTCAGGCTCTCGCCTTACGTACGGTTAGGAGCCAGATTTCTGCTCTGGCTGTTTTTTCTTGCAGCGACCCTTGGCATCGCACTCCTGGGTGCGTGCGTTGGTTCAGGGGGTCTGGCAGGTGGCCCCTCCGGTGCGCCCTCCATTACCCCCATGGGACTTGAATTTAGTCCTTTCAGTGCTTCGGGATGCTCCCTTAGAGGACATTCAGGAGGTTTTTTGTTTATTGTCACAAAAGGTGATTTTATTTCTGGTAGCAATTACCTCGATCAGACGGGTGTCTGTCTGTTCTGGCGGCCTTGTCTTGCAAGTCTCCCTGCTTGGTCATCCGTAAGGATGAGGTGGTGCTGCGGCCGCAGCCGTTTTTTCTCCTTAAGGTCGTTTTGGCTTTTCACTTGGATGTGGACATTGTTCTTCCATCCCTATGTCCTCGGCCGAAATGCCAAGAGGAGGCCACTTTGCATCCTCTGGATGTGGTTCGGGCCCTACGAGTGTACTTCTATGTTACGGTTCCGTTCCGGAAGTCGGGCTCACTGTTCGTGTCGGTGGCTGGCCCTACAAGAGGGCCTGGCAGTCTCGTCGGCCACCGTTCCTAGGTGGTTCCGACGGATTGTGCTTCAGGCCTATGCCCTGAAGGGGCGGGCGCCCCCCTTTCGGGTCACGGCGCATTCGACCAGGGCGATCGGGGGCCTCTTGGGCTTTCCGACACCAAGCCTCTGTGTTACAGGTCTGTAAGGCTGCGACCTGGTCGTCGGTCCACACTTTTTCAAAGTTTTATAAGGTGGATGTGAGTGCATCTTCTGATGCCTCCTTCGGCCGCAGGGTGTTACAGGCGGCAGTTTACGGTTGGAGTTCCTCCATTGAGTAACTCCGGTTTTTGTTTGGGGTTTAACCTGTTTTTGCTGTGTTATTTTTTCCACCCCTCGAATTTTTTGACACTGCTTGGGGACGTCCCTAAGGTCAATGAAGGCTGTGTCCGTCTATGAACGAAAGAGAAAAAAGGATTTTTGTACTCACCGTAAAGTCCATTTCTCTGAGTTCATAGACGGACACAGCACCCATCCCTCCTTGGTTTGTACTGCTTGTTACGAACTGAGGCTGCTAGAGCAGGGTGTGGGTTATGCCTGGGGGAGCCACGCCCCCTGGGAGGAGCGGCATGAAGGAAAGGTTTTTAACACCTTAAGTTCTGTAGAATTCTGCCTAAATCTCCTGGTAGGAAGAAGCATAACCCTAAGGTCAATGAAGGCTGTGTCCGTCTATGAACTCAGAGAAATGGATTTTACGGTGAGTACAAAAATCCTTTTTTTTCCAATGACCAACAGTGTAAGAAGAACCTTTTCCCACTTAGTACTCCAGGCAGATATACAAAACATACATTACAAAGCAACACAATCTGGGCTAGTTTCTGTCTGCTCAACAAACCACTGTTATACATCATGTTTGCTTCATTACTGTATATGGTACTATATTGCCTTATACTGACTGTGTTCTCATGACACCTGTCTTGAA
Source organism: Rana temporaria (assembly GCF_905171775.1). Taxonomy (NCBI): domain Eukaryota; kingdom Metazoa; phylum Chordata; class Amphibia; order Anura; family Ranidae; genus Rana; species Rana temporaria. The sequence goes on from NC_053497.1 coordinate 57,604,446, forward strand.
CAAATGCTTTCCTAAACTCCATATATATTAATACTATATAGTTATAGCACATTCACAGCTGACTGATCATGCTAATGTACTGTGAGAAGTAGATATATTTTTAGTAGTTTTCTAGCACTTTGAAAATGATTTCAATGATTTTTCTTGGGTAGAAAGGTTTTGAAAAACTTGTGTAGCTGGTGAGATGACTATATGCGATGTCATAGAAGGATTCTGTAAAAAGTGATTTTTAAATGTATGAATAGAATATGCCAAACTTATGTGCTAAACCAACTATTGTGCTTTTTTGCAGGTTCTAAACCTGACCATGGAAAGGCTGGCTATTTGTTTGCTGATAATAAGCACATCTGCAAAGGCCATGATGTGCCCTAAGAGATGTTCATGCCAGAATGTCTCTCCATCCTACACTATCCTTTGTACCAAGACTGGCCTTCTATTTGTGCCCCCCACCTTAGACAGGAGGACAGCAGAGCTTCGACTCATGGACAATTTCATAACCACTCTTAGAAGGAAAGATTTTGCTAACATGACGGACCTTATTCACTTAACGCTCTCGCGAAACACCATTAGTCAGGTCATGCCTTATGCATTCTTTGACCTAAAAGGGCTCCATGCCTTGCATTTGGACAGCAACAGGTTAACCTTTGTCAATGAGGAACATTTTAAAGGTTTACTCAACCTCCGACATTTGATCTTGAGTAACAATCAGATCCATTACATAGCTCCGGGATCATTTGATGACTTTATTGACACCTTGGAAGATCTGGACCTGTCCTACAACAATCTTGTTGAAATTCCATGGGAGACTGTTGGGAGGTTATCCAGTGTTAATACAGTTGGTCTTGATCATAATCTAATTGAATATGTTCCAGAGGGAATCTTCTCCAATCTCCATAAACTTGCCAGATTGGATATGACCTCTAACAAACTAAAAAAGATCCCACCGGACCCATTATTTTCTAGGATTCCAGTTTATGCCAAATCAAAAGGATCTCCCTTAACATCATTGGTGCTCAGCTTTGGTGGGAATCCTCTTCATTGTAACTGTGAAATGATGTGGCTTCGGCGTCTTACTAGAGAGGATGACCTGGAAACATGCGCCTCACCCCCGGAGCTAATGGGTAAATATTTCTGGTCGATAAAGGAAGAGGAATTTATTTGTGAACCTCCTATGATAACTCACCGAACTTCCAAGCTAGAAATCATGGAGGGAAAAAGTGTCTCATTAAAATGCAAAGCAGTAGGTGACCCTGATCCTTACGTAAGATGGATCTCTTCTGATGGGAAACTAGTCTCTAATACCTCTAGGACTATGTCATTTGACAATGGAACTCTGGATATTTTCACCACCAGGTTCACAGATCGGGGAAATTTTACCTGCATTGCATCCAATGCCGCAGGGGAATCAACTGCAAATGTGGAGCTAGTAGTCAACCAATTCCCCAACCTTGCAAACAGCACCGGCTTTGAGAAGGAAACCGAGTCAGGGCTTTCTGATATCTTGACGCCTGCCAAGTCTAGCATTCCATCCAATGAAACTAAATCTCGGCATGATAGGAAGGTTGTGGTTGCAGAGTTGACCTCATCCTCGGCACTCATCCAATGGCCTCCCCAGAGCCACATTCCAGGGATAAGGATGTACCAGATTCAGTACAACAGCTCATTAGATGACATCCTCATTTACAGGTAATTCTGCTCAGCTAAGAGTGAAATACAAATGGCTAGAAAAGAACTCTGAAGCACTGCAGGCAGATGTGTTAATGACTACAGTATCATTTTAAGGGTTAGAGTTAGAGACTCGTTAGTACAAACAAAACAGTCTAATTTATAAAAAAACAAGTTGACAGGAAAGGGGATTTTTTTTTCCCCACAAACATTTTATTTTCTGTATATGCTGTATGATCTGATGTAAAAAAAAAAAAAAAAAAAAACCCTGGAGGCCTTATTCACACCTATGCAGGTTGCAGTTTGCATATTGCAGGTACATTTTGCATTTTTTCAATTCCCTGGCCCTTTCCATAAAATGCACAGATGTGACCTACATCCAATGGACTGTAGTGTTTCTGCAAAACTGAAAACGCGGAAAAAAAAATGCATAGGTGTGAACCAGGCCTTAAAGACATAAAAGTAAAACTCATGTCCTGTCTATTTATTAACCAGAAAATTCTCTTCTTTAGACCTGTCCAATTTGGTTTTCCCATACTTCTAGGGGCCTTAATTTTGGGCAAATCCCTGATCAGCTGCCATTCTGCTTCCCTGTTCAATGAGGGTACGTCAATGGCTAAGAAGTACACTTTTATTTGACAAAGGCAAGTGGGTGGAGGTTGGCAGTCAGGGATGTCAATACCTCTTTGGTAGCAAACTAAAGATGGCCATAGACATATATTTTTTTTTTTTATTCCGCCTGTGTACTAAAAAACATTAACTGCTTCCCCTGCTATACAATACAGATGGACGAATCTCCTGCTGCAACCATCATATTTTGACAGCCAGCCCTACCGGCTGTTGAAATACCCAAACATCTGATTGTAAGGAGCTGCTGCTTAGCCATCAGCTTCCTGGTTCCTTTAAATTTTCCACCGAAGGATCCAACAAGGCCACCCACTAAGAAAATTTTGTCTGGTTCTTCAGAGACTGACCGAAATATATAAAGCGCATGGCCAGTTTAAATCGGAGAGGACAACAGAAGAGATATTTCTGGTTAATATTTTAATCAGAGCTTTATATTACCCTGTGTAAATCTCCCCTATACTGTATGATGAAACTTTACACTGTGGACAAAATTGGTGCAAAGTTGGATGGCGAGACAGAAGCAACTGCTCAGAACTGTGGAAATCGATTGGGTGTTCTGGGAAACTGCTCCACTTTTTTTTTTTTCGGTGCACAAGTTTTGTGTCTGTGTTTCCTGTTAATGTAAGGATGCCAGCAGCTTAGAGATGTCGAAGGTTACGTTTTGTATTAAAATGATTAGCCCTGTATTGGGGAAATGCTTGATTATTACTACTATGGGTATTTATACCACACAGACAATTTACACCTCGCTTTACGCAATGTACATTCAAATTAGCCCCTGCCCTCAAGGAGCTTACAATCTAAGGTCCCTATCTCGTATTCATATACATACTAGGATCAATTTAGGCTAGGTTCACATCGATGCAGTTGATGCGGTTTTCGTTTTTGAAAATGCAATTTTGATGTGTTTTTGAATGACTACTTCATGAGTTTGGCATTTTAATACCAATGCCTCATCTGTCAGTGGGGTTCACCGCTGACAGCTGAATGTGAAAAAAAGAATTGCCCCTCCCCCAATATATACAAGGCCCTTCGGGTCTGGTATGGACTTTGAGGGAATTCCCACTCTAAAATAAAAATAATAAAACTGTGTGGAGTCCCCCCAAGAAATCCACGGCAGGCCCTTATTTGAGACCCCTTTTCAAAGTAAATCCATTGTCAATCACAGCACTCACTGCCAATGTATCCAATCTACAATGTACCCCATACTCATTCACATGGGGAGGGGAGTGGATTCTGGAAAGAGGCCCTTGTTCAACATGGGGGCAAGGTGCTTTGGGGAAGGCAGAGCCCCTGTGCCTCAAAGAACCCCCCCCCCCCCCCTGTTGAGGGCATGTGGCCTGTTATAGCTCAGGCTCGCTCCCCCTCCACCCTTCTCCCCCTCCATGGCCTTCATTCTTGGATAAGGATTTGGTATGTTTTTTAAAAAAATTATACATTCTTTATGCTCCTTAACAACCAGCTATTCACAATATGTTAATGAGAAGAAAAAAAAACGCAAAGCGCATTTAAAAACGCAACACTTGAAGTCTGTTACATGCAAAATGCAATCTTCTGTGGGGAAAAAAGTCCCTGACCCTTTCCAAAAACTCAGAGGCTAAAATATATGTGAACATGTCCCATAAGAAACCATGTTAAATGGACTGTAGTGCATTTCTGCAAACTGAAGAAACACATACCGTATTTGCCGGTGTATAAGGCGACCGGGTGTATAAGACGACCCCCTAATTTTACAATTTTTTTAAGATTTTTTGCCTCTACTCACTCACTGTGAAAGACGACCCCCCTTCCGAGGCTTCTGACGCTTCATATTTCTTCCTTCTGGAGCCATATTCTTCTTCCTTCTTGCTGGAGCTGGAGCCAATCACGGCGAGCGATGTATTCTATTAATGAATACAAAGCCTGCTTGGATTGGCAGAGGCTGTAACATCATCAGCCCACGCCTCTGACTCTCAAAGCCATTCCGAGCAGGCTACTGTATGTAGCCGGCTCAGATTGGCAGAGGTTGTTACTCCAATCTGAGCAGGCTCTGTATTAATTTGAATACATCGCTCACCGGGATTGGCTAAGCGGTATATACTGTATGTACTGTACATACAGTATTACCGCACATCCAGTAGGCATCCCAGCAGCTGACCCGGCGTATAAGATGACCCCTGCTTTTTGGCCAGTTTTTTTAAGTGTAATAGGTAGTCTTATACGCCAGCAAATACAGTAGGTGTGAACCTAGCCTTAGACAGGAACCAGTTAATTTACCATCATGTGTTTGGAGTGTGGGAGGAAACCCACAAAATCTCAGGGAGAGCATGCAAGCGATGTTTTGATTGAAATCAGAACCAAGGGTTAAATGGTACCAACTTTTAGTTAAAAGATTTAGTTAACACTAATGTATTTTTTTATTAACTTGTTTGCTTATTTTTGTGGGATCACATACAAAATTGAGAAATTGCATATGTGTGTTTTTGGTACAACGATAAAAACCTTTCTGCTGTAAAAAAAAAAGAAAAAAACAGGGATAGTGTGTATCACAGCCCACCATGAAATCGAAGGTAATACTGTATATGCATGCATTTCATCTTATAACAAGCCTCTTTATCACTGGTGGCCAAAGATTTTTTTTAAATGGCAGGTGCTGCAAAGATTTCACAAGAAAGGGGCAGCACATCAAGAAGTAAGACGTGCCCATTAATATTTGGCTATAGGGAACTTTGATTTTAAATTACAAGATTAGGTTGAAAAATTCAGTTTTGGGTAGACTGACATTTAATGAAGCAAAATAGAATAGATAATGGGCTCAAAAACTAACATGAGGCAACATAACTGAACAAGTCTAATTCAGGAAACAAGAACCTGAGCGTAGTGAGTGGTGACTAAATTAGAGATCCAAGGGTCCAGATGGAATCAAATCTGCCTTAATGGTTCCTTATCCAATGCTGCCAGATATTCTTGGAAGCAGATTTTGTTGACTGTACCTAGAACTTGCAGCCAGAAGAGGGTTGGCGCTTGCCAGTAATTTGGAAGGTATTATCACCTTTTTTATAAAATGCTAATCAAATGTATTTTGCTTTTTCTACTATAAGCTTTAAAATCACTTATTGCAAAAATGTGTCCATCTGCTAAAATCTTCCTGGCTTTGTGGTATAGTCTCACAGAATGAGGCTGCAAATGGGTGGATCTGCTCAGATTCCCTTCGCACATAGAAAACTGCATGCAATACCCAGTGGTTTACAGCAACACGTGGTGTATATGCATTGCTTTCATGGATGCGAGTAGTAGATTTTATATGAGACTAACCCAAGTCAAAACATTGTATTTCACTTTGGATAGAGCCAGGATATGTCAGAGGCTGTGCCAGGTTTTTATTGCAGTCTGTATCCATACTCACTCCCTGTTAGGACAGACAACAATATGAAATCTCCAACCGAGATAAAACCCAAGGTACATATCAAAGTGGTTTTAAAAGAGAAAGATTTTTACCTTCATGCACTCTCTCTGCGTGAAGGTAAAAAACCTTTTAGGTGCAGCCTGCCCTCTCCTTCTACTTATCTGAGCTTAGATTTTTACCTTCATGCACTCTCTCTGCGTGAAGGTAAAAAACCTTTTAGGTGCAGCCTGCCCTCTCCTTCTACTTATCTGAGCTTGTTCGTAATCAAGCGCTGTGCCCCAAAGCAGAAACTTTCCCCCCCTCACTGCACAGTAATTGTCTCCTGCTGCTGTCAATCACAGTAATTGAGCAGAGAGTGGGGGGGCAGGGCCGAGATGTGCTCTGAATAAGTCAATGGGACACACAGGGCACAGCTCAAGATTGAGCTTGCATAAGTGCCCCCATAGCAAGCCACTTGCTATGGGACATTCAGCAGGGGGGGGGAGCCAGGAGCACCAGCAGGATATACCAGAAGAGGAGGATTGGGGCTGCTTTATGTAAAGCCATTGTACAGAGCAGGTAAGTACTATATACGTTTATTTAAAAAAAATTGGTTTACAATTACTTTAATCATACAGTACAGATCACAGAATTGATTCTTAGGCCATGGGCAGGCATGTACCGGCCATCGGGACTAACAGGTGTTTCCCAGTGGGCCGGTCGGGCGCAGTTCTGGAGCCGCTCCTCTCTGACAGTGAGTGATCGCGATTTCACTCCTGTCACCAAGGAGCAGCTGCCGACACTTGCTGGAGAGAAGATTAGGCATGCTGCTCCCTCCAGCCTGCAGGGGGAGATAGACAGCCAGCAGACTTTCCTTCCTCTCTCTCCCCTTATCACATGACTGGAGAGAGGAATGAGATGCTGCCTTCAGAACTGTGAGTACACAAAGGAGGGGGAAGACACTGATGTAAGGGGGGTGCCGATGGGGACACTCTGATATAAGGGGGCTTCCAGATAGGATGACTACGTGTCCCGGATTGCCAGGGACAGTCCCGCATTTTGCAGGTCTGTCCCGGGCACCTTTATTCCAGGACAATACAGTGTCCCGGAATGAAACTGACATAGCCACCCCCCCCCGGGCCATTCTGATGCCCCCAAAAAAGGCTGCCACATCACCGCTTTACTCACTTACAGTACTTGTCCTGGATGGGAATACCTGGAGGAGCACAATCCCCGTTTCCTGCTTGTGATTGGAGAAATCACAAACCCACCTCTTGTGCCCAATCACTGTGCTGTGCTTCGTTGTAGCACAAGCTGATTTTTGGGAAGGGGGGTGTCCCTGAATTGTAGTTTGGAAATGTGGTCACCCTACTTCTGGTGGAGACACTGATGTAAAGGGACTGTTGATGGGAACACTCTGATGTAAGGGGGTGCTGTTGGGGACATTTAAAGCTTTGCTGTGACCAAACCCCCACACCCCCTTTCTAGTTTTCACCAGTTTTCCTTCATTCTTCAATTTACACTTCTATCAAGATCTGATTGCTTATTGCCTTTTGATTCACTTGCAGTTTCCAGATTGGTTACCCTTGATGTACAGTTCATCAGGGGATCAGTACCTGGATCTTGCAACAGCGGGGAAGCCTGTAACATTTACTTTAGGCACTGTATCATGTGTTATGTTACAGATGTTCCATCATGCCCTAAATACAGCATTAGCTAGGCTTCTGTATGGTCTCCTGTAGACCTGCCCTTACATCTACTACAGTAGCTTGGTTTCTGCCTGTGTCCGGTAAACATGCCACTCTATCTCATTAGCAAACACTACTTGATGGGTTATATTTCCCAATAATTCAAACATCAATGTAATCATATATATGTCGGTTCTACAGGCTTTCACCGGGATATCTTCCAGCATCTCTAATTCACTGATATTCACCAGTTACGCACATTCCAACCTCTAGATTGGGTGACTCGCTTTTGCAATCTCTGCAATCTGTTAAGTGAGGTGGTTCTAATGTGATGATAGAGATGCCTATTCCAGAACGTGTTCCCATTCCTCATTCTGCAACTTATTTTGTTTAGATTCGCCAACCACCTACCCTTGGTTCCTGCAGACCTTCCTATCCACTATGCTTTGCAAGAAGTTATTGTTTGTCGCCTGCAGTGAATTTCTCTCTTGGCTTTCCTCAGTTGCTTACACCCATGCAGAACACTCCCCTTATGTTCAGGTGACTTACCTAAAAGGTCCTCTGTAGGATCTTCTTTTCTCCAATGCCCCTGGAAGCTTTACCTCTGCCGTGGCTCACCCTTTTTTTTGTATGATTCATGGGGACAAAGTATTTTGAAAGTCAGTCCTCCATGCTTTTCTGGGCCTCGTCTTCTGTCTCAGTTTCATGCCCCCCCCCCCCCCCTATGTCCTGCCTCGAAGGCATGTTAATTTACAATTTACCTTTTGGGTGGGGTCAGGACTGTCATCTGTACCTGCCCTGTCACGTCTTTCCATGAGAATAGACCCCCCTCTCAGTTTCCTCACAGACCTGTAGACCTATACAGGTATTTATCCCTTGCAGTGTGGGGGCAATCTTACTGTAAAGGGACAATCTTTTCCTTACCCCAGAGATGGGCCTAAATACATTTGTTGAATACAACCAGAGCAATGTGTACACTGGGAAACCATTAGCAACCATCTTTCATTGTTTAAGGCTGCTGCATTGTGATATTTAATTGGCTTCCCTGAGTTACTGCATTAATATATTTGTATTGCCCTTTGCACAATCCTATTAAATAAACCCATAAGACTACATAAAAGCCTTAAGCTCTGTAGGTACACTAATCACACCTTGATATCCAAAACATCTCACCCCTTTTATAATAAACAAGAAAGAGTCTGAAAAGATTGAAAAGCCTCTTTTTCACAAAGGTTATTTTCCATCTCACAACATCCAGCTAATTGAGACATTCGCGTTTCATAGCTGAATTATTCCTCAAATACATAGACTCTTAATTCTGAGCAATATAATGGTCCTTTCAGGCACCAACTTCATAAATCCTCTCTTTATTCCTACAATGAAATCAGCACAGATATAGATTTTTAGCACTTACCGAATAGAATAAAAACAGTCCTGTGATGGCTCCATATTTTTTGCAGTTGTGCGGGAGTTTAATGAGTTTTATCCTGCACACTGAGTTATTTAAACGTATCGACCAGTTTGTCAGAGAGTGACATCTTTCCCTCTCATACCCTGTAAACACCTTATACCATCACATATCATGATAATGCTAAATCACTTGGTAATTACAATAATCTCTTATTTATGATACAGTGGCTCAGGTCAGATAGAAAAGAAACGTTTGCAGCTGTCAGAAATTTAAAACAGTGTTCTATAAGAACAGCATGTAGATATATGCATGGTTTAAAATAAAGTCTCCATGTTTAGTAAAAGAGTGGAAAATTGCTTAAAACTGATGTCTAGATTTAAATCCCCCGAACCCTTTTCTTTATGCTCACAGTTTATTTGATTTAGCTGATTATTTTCATTGGCTGATAAAGTAGCAGTGGTTACAGACACCTATCAAATCAAGTAGGTTCTGGTCAGATAACAGGTGGTCATGTCCCACACTCCGCTTGAGTGCTTTCGTCATATACCACTTCCTCCCAGTCTGGATATAGATATCAGATATTCCAACTGCTCACAAGCACACAAAGAGACGATACTTGTTTGTCTGCTGAACATGGACTCTTTATTAGAACCAGAATACAAGTCTTATATACAGTAAATGAGGAGGGAGTTCATCCCTCCTGCTCATATTACTCTAGTAATACCAGAAACATAAAATTGACATGAGCTAATTAACTAATCTCTTAGAACAGCCGTTGTGACTCCCTAACTGCCATACACATTATTCTACATATCAACACAGAACTCCTTCATACAATTGCAGGATCATTAAACAATGGGTGACAGAGAAGCCACACTAGACTCGTTTGCATTATAGAAGACAACAGACAGACAGGTGGCTGGAGATGATGACATTAGCATCTCCTTGCAGTATATGTCCCAACAGTATGAATCAGTCACTCTTTCTAATATAGCATATACATGGTTCCCAGAGTCTTTGTGTCTTGGGGGGACATGGACCTGATTTCAAAGTAACGCCACCTCAAAGGTCCCCAGGCATACAGCTTGCAAAGAGCACCGTTCCCCCAAATGCCAGGGTCCATGATCGCAAGGCAAGAGGCTAGCGTTGAGTCCCCTCCAAAAGCCTCTGTCCCGGATGAGTCTGTCAAACTCCACATTTAGTAAAAAAAAAAAAATTGCTTAAAACTAATGTCTAGACTTGAAGCCCCCCACCCCAGAACCCTTTTCTTTATGCACACAGTTTATTTGATTTAGCCGATTATTTTCATTGGCTGAGAAAGTAGCAGTGGTTAAAGACACCTATAAAATCGAGTAGGTTCTGGGCAAATAACAGGTGGTCACATACATACAACCTCTTTCTGTATATTATTTATTCTGAAGCCAAAAACTTCATTGTAAATGCTAACACAGGTTATCTCCCCTTCAATATCATGAATGCTACTACCAGACTTATCTACTTTACTAACTGCTTAGTGTATGCCACCCCTCTCCGCCAATCCCTACACTGGCTTCCGACTGCCCAACAAATACAGTATCTCACAAAAGTGAGTACAGCCCTCACATTTTAATATAATATAATTATATATAGTTATAATATTTTATTATCTTTTCATGTGACACTCGGCAGAAGCAAAAGCCCAGCTATATATAATATATACACTGCATCTCACAAAAATGAGTATACCCTTCAAATTTTTGAAAATATTTTATTATATCCTTCCATGTGACAACACTGAAGAAACGAGTGTACAGCTTGTATAACAGTGTAAATTTGCTGTCCACTCAAAATAACTCAATAGACAGCCATTAATGTATAAACTGCTGGCAAGCAAAAGTGAGTACACCCCTAAATAAGAATGTCCAAATTGGGCCCAAAGTGTCAATACTTTGTGTGGCCACCATTATTTTCCAGCACTGCCTTAACCCTCTTGGTCATGGAAGTGTGTATATATATACAATTTTAAATGGTATTGCTTCATGTCAGGGCCCCATAAAAGTGGCATGGTTTGCTATAGTTACATCCTTGCCTTTACTTCTATGAAGATACCCAGAGAGAAGCACACTTGTCACAAGATGTATCAACAGTTTGATAATGTAATTTGTGTGTGTAATAAATAGGGCTGAACCTACCTATACCTCTGCTCCAATAGCTTACAGTACTCCACTGTATGTACTTAAGAGATGCCCCTATACAGGAAAGTGAGCCAGACAGGAAGATGAGAACTGACAACGCTGCCTTGCTTTTGGAGGTGGAAACTTTAAGGCTGAAATCCACATTTAACATTCTATTCATCTTCAGCAAAATACTCTCTGGTGTTTATTTACTAAAGGCAAATCCACTTTGCACTACAAGTGCACTTGGAAGTGCAGTAGCTGTAGATATGAGGGGAAGATCTGAAATGGGCGGAAGCTCTGCTGATTTTATTATCCAATAATGTGCAAGCTAAAATGCTGTTTTTTTATTTTCCTTGCATGTCCCCCTCGGATCTACAGCGACTGCACCTCCAAGTGCACTTTCAGTGAGAAGTGGATTTGCCTTTAGTAATTCAATCCCTTTGTGTCGGTATCCGAGCTTACACAATATTGATCATTTCATCACCTCCACCTTATTACAATGTAAGGGCCTGGCAATTGGCTGCTAGGCCCAAGCACTGCATAATGGAATGGACAGATCAGTGGAAATGTTCTACAAAGACAAATACTAAATAGTTAAGGGGTGAGCTTTAAAGGTGTTGTAAAGTTATTTTTTTTTTTAAATAACCAACATATTATACTTACCTCCACTGTGCAGCTCGTTTTGCACAGAGTGTCCCCGAAACTGGTCTTCTGGGGTCCCTCGGCGGTTGTCTTGGCTCCTCCCAGTGTTGAGTTCCTACGGGCGTGCTTCCGTAATACAGCCGGCGGCTATTGCCGCTCACTGTATCACTTGGTGCCGCGTCATTGGATGTGATTCACAACAGTGCGAGCCTATGGCTGCGCTGCTTTCAATCCATCCAGTGTAGCCAATCAACGGCCAGGCTTCGCAACGAGGAGGATGACTGGGCGAGCGCGGGACTTTTGAAGGGCCAGGTAAGTAAAACAGGGGCTCGGGGGGCAGTATTGTCAGATGTTTTTTCACCTTAATGCATAGGATGCATTAAGGGGAAAAAAACATTTACCTTTACAACCCCTTTAAAGAGGCTGTCACTTTACCTTGAATGAGCAAACTGACAAACTCTTAAAAAATTCCGATAGAGACTGAACTGGAGCAAGCATGCTTTTACAGTGACCTCACTTGCTTATGATGCTTGCTTATTCCAGGTCAGTAACTCACTAGGTAGTGAAGCCAAGGTTAGGATGACCACTCGGTGCATTTTCAAAGTGGCCAGTAATGGTATTGTGTGTTCTTTTATTTGGAGGTAAAATGGGCATTGGCCGATTGCTTCAGTGCCTTAGGGTAAACATTTATCTAGATCAAAGTTTCTCAAACAGGGTTCCTCAAGCAATTTCTGGCTCTCCAATTAAGTTGTCAATGACACCAATAATCTTTTTAGCTATCTGAAAGGGGATAACTCTTGTCAAGTGTAAGGAGCATTCTTCCCACTGACCATTAATCTAATATATTATGAATTATAGATATGGTAATTTTTAGCAGGGGGTGCTTGACACCAGAAAGTTATTTCAAGGGTTCCTCCACATTGCAAAGATTGAGAAAATCTGGTCTAGATAAAAGATAAATAAAAATACTGTAGAGCCTGCATCTTGAATAGAAAGGTATGATCATTTAATCTTTGCATCTGTTTAATTCAAACTTTTGATATCAAGGATGGTCAAAGGGACAATCAGAAAGCCTTGCCCCTATACCTTATCAAATGCCTAAAGTTTTGACATATAGTAAGTTATTGAATACATAACTAATTTTGTCAGCTGTATCATTGATCCTATCTTTGCTGTTTGTCTACTGTAATAGGGCGCAGATGTTTTTCACCTACTGTTGTGTTTGCTTTGTAACTTACAACTCTGTGGTTGGATTCACTAAAAGCCTCAAATGAAAAAGCCTTGCCCACTTTGCTAAGGAGTAAATCAAATCTATTAGGTAGATTCAGTAAGAGTTAGGCCGGCTTATCAGTAGATAAGCCGACCTAACCCAGAATCTACGCCGACTTATGTTTAAGCGTATGCTCAAACAGAGATACGCTTAAACATATCTAAGATAAGACGGCTTGCGCCGTCCTATCTTAGGTTGCAATTTTTCGGATGGCCGCTAGGTGGCGCTTCCATTTCGGTCAGCGTAGAATATGTAAATTAGTTGATACGCCGATTCACGAACGTACGCCCGGCCGCCGCAGTCGATTTACGCCGTTTCTGTAAGGCATTAGCAGGCCTAAAGTTATTCCATCTATTAGGTGGAATAACAATGTTAAAGTATGGCCGCCGTTCCCGCCGCGAGATTCAAATTTTTTACGTCGTTTGCGTAAGTTGTCCGCGAATCGGGATTTACATCGTTTACGTCCACGTCAAAATCAATAGGCCCGGCGCATGCGCAGTAAAAAAAACATCAAAACCGTGAGGTCAGGCGTCATTACCATAAAACACACCCCCCTCCAACACATTTGAATTAGGCGCCCTTACGCCCGCCGCATTTACGCTACGCCGCCCTAAGTAAGGAGGCAAGTACTTTGAGAATACAGTACTTGCCTCTCTTACTTAAGGCGGCGTAGTGTAAACACGCTAGGCTACGCTGCCTTATATTTGCGCGCCCCCACCTGAATCTACCTATATATCTCTACCTTCTAATAAAGAATCCCATGATTTGTCTTAAATGGCACATACAAGCATGATCATATTGGGTCCAGGCCAGCACAAAACAAACCTTGAATATGCTTTGATAATCCGGACACCAATTGTTTTAGCGCGGTGCTAATCCTTCACACCTCTGAAGACCTGTCCCCCAAAACAGTGAATGTTGGCAAACATATACATATATAGATAGATAGATACAAATGCATTAGCTGGCAATATTTAAAGATTAGCCCATTCTGCTGCCCAGTTATTGTTTCCTCTCTAAAGCCATGTTTTAATGTGGAGCTGTATTGTATTTATACAGTAGCTCTCCAATAACCTTGTTACCCAGTTAATCCTCAGCTGGAAATGATGCTTTCCTGGCCATATAAAAAGTGAACTGAAATGCACTTTCCCTTTGAAAGGCAATAATCCATTTAATACAGCCTAAAGCTAAGAGGGATCAAGGCAAAATTAGTCTTATTTCACTTGTAATACAATTATCACCGACAGATTACTGTATATGACTCCTATCCAGTTTCTTTCCCCTAATGGATTGACAAAAAGGGGGCTAGTAGATAGAAATTGCCCTTCGTGAGAATAAAATTGTGAAGCAGCATAATGCTCATTGTAACATTGATTTATTTTCTCATTGTGACCGAGCATTCAGCTTATTTAATAATCATCTGCAGAGTCTGCTAATCAGAAGAAGAGATATTTAAAGAAATGGTTTCATTGAGGGGGAGAACGGCTGCAAGGCGGAATAACTGTTCTTTACAAGAAAATACTAACAAAATCATATGTTAGAATAAGGTACAATGTCATCTAAAATAATATCTAGGATTGCCTCATGTGGACCTTATTAGTCTGTACGAATATTTCTTACATGTCACAATATACAGAAACTGTATCATTTTTCATCACAAAGCTCTACTTTGCAACATTTTAAAAGAAGTCCTTAAAGTAGAAATCCAGCCTAAACCTAACTAGTCTTAAAAATGTTAAACCTAACACTTATGAGGTCTACAAGAGCAAAGAAAGAAAGGCGCACCAGCCTAGTGTGTTACCGTTGACAGGTTTAATAAAAATAAAATGATAGTAGAAAAATACTCACAAGAGAACTGGAATGGTAAGCTTATCAGCAACGTTGTGGTGGATACCCCTTAAACCGCACTCCAAAATAGGGGGGATGTAGAGGTGTGTCGCTGCCGGCTGACGCGTTTCGAGGCGTCAAGGGCCTCTTCATCAGAGCTCAGCAGTGCAGGTGCAGGGGAGAAGAGGGAGCACCTACAGCGACTGGGACATGGGTGCCTATCGGTGATGTCACAGCTTTAGGCATTCCCAGCCATTGTCAAGTTCTCTCTCCTCTTCCGGGGGGGCATTTTAAAAGCTAGGTCAGTTTTTCCTAAGCCGAGATGATGCCATCAGTCTGCTGCAGGCAAGAGGGAGCATGTCCTCCACTTCCCCTGAGATTAGACTGCAACATTGCAGCTTTTTAGTGAGACACAAAGTAAGAAGCTGAAGCCAGGGCTGATCTGTGCAATACTGGTAGACTCTGATGTCTTGTAGCGGCTGTATACCCCATTAGGAAACTTCTCTTATTTGCGCTCTATGATCTGTTAAATAAACTATTAAAATATTAGTTCAAGAAGTGCTTAAAAAAAAAACATCTTTTGAGGCTGGGTTCACACCATTGCGAATTACGCATTCCAATTCACATGGGAGGAGATTGTGACCGGCTCTCTATGGATCTCTATTTTTAGCGTGGCGCTTTTAACCCCTGCTAGTGGCCGAAAAAGGGTTAAAACCACCCGCAAAGCGCTGCTGCAGCGGTATAGCCACGGTGCCCATTCATTTCAATGGGCAGGAGCGGTATACACACCGCTCCAAAGATGCTACTAGCAGGACATTTTTTAGCATCCTGCCAGCGCACCGCTCCAGTGTAAAAACCCCCCCGGCTTTCACACTAGGGTGTTAGTAGCGGCTCTTTCAGGCGCTATTCTTAGCGTTATAGCGCCTCAGTGTGTAAGGGGTCTTAGAGATTTTTTTTTTTTCCTATTCAGCACTGGGTGTGGTTTCTTGGCATACACTGTGTGACAGCTGATTGGAGGAAAGGCACACACCCCCACTCCACATAAGCAAAGGAAGGAAGGAATGTGCAGAGCTGTGCTGTGAATAGACCAGCTCTCTACTAAACTATTTATACCACCCATCCCAACACAAATTTCAGGCTGGTTTTATCTCCGTTGTTGAACTTGTCAGATGTTATCATGCTGATAACATCCTCTAAATATGGTTGTCCTTTAATTATCCTAGACCAGATATATTGTATATTATACTGACCAGACTGTAATTATCCTAGACAGCCATTGGTCTTAATTTGGTTCCCTATTTCTCATTATTATGCTTATAATGGTTCAGCAGCCACTCTGTTCCAAAGTCATTTGTCAGTTTAAAGTGGATCCATAAAGAAATGTTACCAAGTCTACAGGCATGAACCTTGGATGTGTCACAGTATGCAGCAACAGTGTAATTATTCTATAAAACTGTACCTCTTATGAATGAAAAGTTAGCCCTTGAGCTCCAGTTTCTGAAGGTGTTCCTCAGAGAAGCATACTGCCAGAACATTGCCATCATTTTTATGGAAGGATTTCCTTAGTCTTTCCTCTCCCAGTGACAACTTCTGTTCAATATCCACAGCCAGCACAAACGGTATGTCCGCATTTACCTCTTAGTCCAGAAAGTTGAAGCTGGCCCTGGGTGATGCCTGAACAAAGATGGTGTCTTCCTTCTGTAGAGAAAATAAAATAAAATCACCATCAAAGTGCTGCAGTCTATATGGAAGGAAAAATAAAATTTCCGAATATGAAAAAACTATAGCTGATGCTAGGTACCATTTAAATAGGAATAAAAGAACATTGCCACATTTGTTCAAGGTTGATCCTTCTCTACCCAATTAAGATTTTTTTTTATGCAGCTTTTCTATTTAAAGCAGAGTTTATTGTAGTCAAGATAAACAGAATATTCAGAAAACATGTGCAGGCTGAAAACACAGTTATTACTGCACTTTACTGGGACTAGAAATGATTGCCACTTACCTTTTTAAAAGCAGTGTAAGGTAAACATTTATTTATAAAAGAAACCCCAAGGGCTTCACAAATCTGGATGTACACTAATAAAACATTTGAGGTTTTTCATTCTAAGAATGTTCATTTATTTTCTGATCGTTCATTGGGTCAAATTGACCTTCGTTTTAGACCACAGTGACAAGAACATTTGAAGAATTTCTACCAGTGTATGCAGATTTTTTTCCTAATACATGGGTTTCAAAATTCATTGCTATGCAGGCCATACATGGGTGAATTCCCCCCAAAAAATCATAAGTGACACATGCAAATTAAAGGAGCAAGGAACAAGGTAGCAGAGTGGAATCGCACAAAGTGCTTTGGATAGAGACAAGTACACGGTATAGAAGGATATGCTTTGTTTACATTTCATGTCTATGGTTTACATCTACTTTAAAGAGGGTTTTAAAGGCTTTTTTTTATTATTAAAATAATAAACATGTTATACTCCCCTGCCCCGTGCAATACCCTCCACAAAACCCTTTCCACATTTATATTATAAGACAAAAAGCCTAGAATTGCCTTAACAACTCAACGAACAGTGTCTGACCTGGGACCCTATTTTCCCCATCATGCCTTAGTCTAGCCAGCTTGTACAGATACCTCCAAGACTGACTGGGCAAAATGTCTCAAAATATGAGTAAGTAGAAGCAAAACCGGATCTTCTTTGTCATTGGCAGGGTTACTCTAAACCCCACTCAATGCTTCCTCACACTATTAAAACGAATGCACTCTTACATGACACCATTATTGCAGTGGCATCTCCCCTAATGCCCCACACTCACTTTCTTCATTATGAGCAAAATAAAAATGTCACAGAAAGTCAGACCTTACCCTCCTTTAATGTTACAAACATCTTGTCAGTAACCCAATGATTGCCTCAAAGAGCAACAACCCAAGGACACCACCAAACTTTAGACACCCTAAAACACCTCGGAACAAGTTCCCTGACCTATGTGCTGAAGGTTCTTGGGATAAACTTCAAATCAGCTGGGTTGAGCTTTTGAAGAAATCAATGAAGTCTGAAGTGTGGGAGGTCCAGCTTAGATTGTTAATGTCACAATACATTCACCCCCAACTCTTGTTTAAAATGCTCTGTGCCTCATCCAAATTTAAGTAGCTTTGGTCATGTCCCACTATTTAGATTATTTGGCATCGGGTTCTCTCCATAATGTTGCAAGGAATAGGGAGAGATGGACCATTGGAACCTCTCATTTGCCTTTTTATTTCATAGTGCCTCAACTCCACACCGAATGCGCACTTATACGATCTAAAAGCAAATTTGCATTATTAGTGTAAAAAAAAATTGATATTACAAAAATGGGTATACATCACTCCACCTCCATGTAATGACACAATTTAAAGTAGAAAACCATTGACAAACTACTGTAGATGCAGCCCTCCATACACCTTCATTTATATAAAAATTCTTCAAGACCTGATTCAAATCATTGTATTTCCTAGTCACCAATAGAAAGACTTTTCCATCATTCCACCTGATACTACATTGAAAAATTGAAAGGCACCTTGGGCAGTTTGAACCACATGACATTGCCCTGGTGAAGTACCCCTAATCCCCAGAGGTAAACATTACTAACCTCCACCTTCCATATTTAGCTTAAAGCGGAGGTTCACCCAAATAACATCTATATAAGACCAACTTCTTTATACTTCTAACATGTACAGTAGGCATATATATTTTTTTTTTTTAGGTTGTACATACCTTATAATCTGAGAAGAGGGGAAAACTGGGGGCAAGTTTTTTTGGACTTTTCAGGCACAGTATGCTAGTAAGAATACAGTCGTACAAAGAGGAATTCTCTAAAATTGTATTTAATTGAACATGGGAGTACAGTTCATATGTTAAAAACTTGACGTTCCAAAAGGAACTGACTAACAAACTAGCTAGGCATTGCAACAGGCCTCCAAACCGTAACAGGAAATAGTCAATTAATAATCAAAAAATAGTAGTATAGCGTTTCAAAATTAGATGAAATACAAGCTATAAAGAGTAGATTAGATAATTAGAATATCCTGTATAAGTAGAGGAGGTTCGGACGTGATGATGTCCGAAAGATGGAGCTTGCAATGGGATGACTCGACCGGTTTCGCGCGTCTAGCAGCGCTTCTTCCCAGAGTCTCTTAGGTATAGTTTGATATGATATAGGTAGATTCAAAAACATTGGTATAGAACATAGAAGAAGAAATTAATTGCTTATAGAGGTTTAAAATACTAGGTCCGGGCTGCTGGACACTAGATGATATACCCTTGAGGTCAAGCAGATCTCAAATGGAGTATTAGACTGCCAGAGCGAGGGGGGGGAGGGGAGGGGGGGCCCCACCCCACCGGGGGGGCCCCACCCCACCGTGGCTCCCAGCCCTATTGTAGTCTCCAAGTATTCAGTCTTGCACGAGACTTATGGAGTATATCCACTGCCATTCGTTTTATCAGAATTTAGACTGCCTGTTGGGTTACAACCCCATCTTGGGTCTAAGCCTTGGCATGTTTTGCTGAATACTTGGAGACTACAATAGGGCTGGGAGCCAGGGGGAACATTTTCTGAAGGACATCAATCATCTGGGCGAACTCCCAGATTACATTGCGGCTCAGCTTGGAAACGCCTACTCCCACGGGAGTGAGTACCCGGAAACCGAATTGCAAATATAGATCATAAGGTATGTACAGCCTAAATAAAATAAATTCCTACTGTACGTGTTATAAAGAAGTTGGTCTTATATAGATGTTTTTTGGGTGAACCTCTGCTTTAAATGTTTTCCCCAACTTTCTTCAGGGCCCTTCCACATGTTATTAATATTCACCCCCCACTTTATACAGTAGACCTGCAATGACAGGGTGTACACTTCCTCAACTTTGCCGGGCTTAATAGTTTAGTGGTCCTGTTTTTGATATTCACAGTTTTGCTCAACCACTTTTGCTTCTTCTGATGCTTATTAACAATTTGCAGCCTGGGATATGGCAAAACATTTTTAATATGTAAATCTTCCAGACAGATCTTGCATGTTCTAGTCTGTTGCCCCTTTGATTCTAAAGACTCTTAACATCCTCCTGGAACACAATTTCTTCAAATGATGATGTATTTATGCAGAAATTCTCAGTAATGCACCTTGGAAAAAATATGCAGAAATAAAAGTAGAAGGATTCTAGCTTTAACCCATAATCATTCTAAGTTTTTAAAATGTAACAATCTCGAGATGGATTTCTCTCTTGAATTAAGTGGGCAGAGTTTAATTGTGTGGCAGACTTTTAGTGGTATAAATAAAAGTAAATAAGTATGGGACCCCACATAAGGATATGCAATACCCAAACTTGACTGCTCACATAGCTTCTTGTGGCTGGAAACCGATGCCCAGGTTGAAATGTCCCCGCACTCTATTCAAGGACCCCAAAATACAGTTGAGCTGGCACTCGGTGTAATCCATAACATGAAGATAATTTGTTGGCTAAATGTACCATTACCTGTGTGTTTTACATGCAGCTAATAAACATAGGCGTGCGCACAGGGTGTGCCAGGTGTGCCCAGGCACACCCTTATAACCCTGTGCTCCACAGATTCCCCCTGCTGCTTGGCTGCAGAGAAAGGGACTCGGGAATCTCTGTCCTCAGCCTTTTTCTCTGTCTCAAAAGTGAGATATTAGAGGTCTGTTTTGGCCCCTGATATCGTACCAAAGCCCCCCAATGGTGCTCCTAAAAAATTGTAAAAGAAAATAATAAAAACATATTAAAAAAAAAAAGAAAAGAAAAAGAAAAAAAAATCGTAAAAAGGAATAATAAAATAAAAAGAAACTACTGACAACTGTCCCTGCCCACTGACATTATCAACTGTTCTACTGACACTGTCCATTGCCCTATATACGCATGTGTGTTTGAGCTTTGGGGTGCACCCCCTAATGTAATAGGCTGTGCACACCTATGCTAATAAAGTATTTTAAAAAGTCTTCATTTTGCTTAAAATGATATGTCCACTGAAATGTGTATGGGCTTAGTCAGACTTTGGCTTCTCTTTCAGGTTTTTGGACACTGCAGCAATGAGACCTCCATTCCCCAATTCCCAACTCTCACAACCTGCTGC
This sequence comes from Rana temporaria, assembly GCF_905171775.1. Lineage (NCBI taxonomy): Eukaryota > Metazoa > Chordata > Amphibia > Anura > Ranidae > Rana > Rana temporaria. The sequence goes on from NC_053497.1 coordinate 57,625,219, forward strand.
CAGTACAGCAGGAGAATGCTTGCCAAATATCCAGCATGCACATTCTATTCTCTGTACATACACTCTGCATATGACTAGGATTTTTGTTAGGCAGCCAGGAATAGGTTAAGCAGAATTCCAACAAAAGGTACAAGAAAATGTGATTACAGATTCAATATCTGAGATGTAATCTTGCTGATAAATGATAAAACTATATAGAGGAAAAGGCAAGTTTCCATTTTACAACAGGAGGATTAGTGAGAAGGCATGATGAATTATTCATGTGCAGGATAGTTGTCTCCTACTTGCAGATAATATAGAGAATATCTAGTCTTCATTTTACACATTGTAAATGTTAAATACAAAAAAAAAAACAACATCCAGGACTGTGCCAAGGGGTCTACCAGATTAATTAAAATGCCTCTACATCTGGATAGAATATCTATCTATATATATATATATATATATATATATATATATATATATATATATATATATATATATATATACACATATACACACACATATATATATATATATACACATATATATATATACACACACATATATATATATATATATATATATATATACATACACACACACACACACTTGCGAATGCAAATACACGTAAAAACACCTAGAAATATGTCCAGAAATGCTGATGTTCAAACATTGGTACCGCGTGCAAGAGGCCTAATGATAATTTTACTATGGGCATGATTAAATATAGAGTCATTCTTACCCTAATCCAGAGTCACACTCATCTTCTGTGACCTGTTTTCAGCCGACAGAGGGCTAAAGTCCGCTGATGGCTGATGTCATTCAACTGGTCCAGGCTCTGGAGGGATTCTGACTTCAATGTCGGGATCACCCCCAATGGCTGTGGGGCAGCTAGCTCATTCTTTTAGCAAGGCACTGAAGACTGAACATGTCCCTTCCACAGCCGGACACTCCAGTGAGCTATAAACCAATCCTACGCAACTTTTAGAAAAACTTTTTGGATACTTTTTGTTGTAATATTAATATAGATATGTAGGTATTTTAAAATATTGTGGTATATGCAAGGCACAGTATATATGTGTGACATACAGGAATTCAAGGTTACACATCAAAAGGTGACCAAGAGGGTTAGTGGTCAAACACAGATCAAAGGAACAGCTGAGGACCCTTTTGATGTGTTAATCTTATCTAAGACTAGTTGTGTGAGATGGCCTGATACTTCCTTACATACAAGTATTTATTGATGGTAATTAGACTTGGGGAAGTTTCCATTCATTCAGAGAACCACTCCTTCCTTTGTGAGACCAATATTTGAGGCACTCAAGCTGGCATTCATTCTAGTCTTGTCACTCTATGATGAATATTGCACAGGTCTAGGAAAAGATGGGATTCTGAAATACTCTGTTGGATCTTTGTATCGTCTGTGGACTTTGGACTTTGTATGCTATTGGAAGTTAATTAAATTTGCGTTCTCTGGAGGACCTGTGTTGCTGTGAAACAACGTAATTTATAAGTCATCATACTAACATCTAAGATATCAATTATCTAACTGGAGTACTGGGCACTATACATATACATTAGCAGATGACAGGTCGGTCTCTGCACACTGTGCAGGGACCGACCTGTCAGAGCACCGCTCTCCCCTATGGGGGATCAGATGACGACGGACCGTAGAGTCCGTTGTCATCCGATCCGCCAGACGGATGGAAAAGTTGGGTTTTCCTCTGTCACACTTTGGTGGATTAGAGTGGGCCTGATGTCAGCGGGCATGTCACCGCTGGCATCTGTGGCTCCATAGGAGGTGCACAGAGCGCCCGTTCACGTCTGGGGGTAGGCGAGTAGAAGACTGGGGGGAGAGGGCTCGGCTGCGGAGTGCACCAATATAATTATTTCCCTAAAGGTGCATATATATGATGCTGAGTCTTCCTAAAAAAATAAAAGTATTTAAAGATTTGTTCTAATTCATATTATGTATAATCTATATTATTTTTGTTTGTTTAAAGGCTGACTTGCATCAGAAAGCATAGGTATACATGTACTGCAATGACATGAATTTGAAAGGTGAGCCTTTTTAAGGCCTGATTCACACCTATGCAGGTTGCATATTCCAGGTGAATTTTGCGTTTTTCAATACACATTTTTGATCCATAGAAGTCTACGGAACCAAAACCAGAAAAAAAAGTCCCTGGCCCTTTCCAATAAATGCACAGATGTGAACTACATCCATAGTAAGCCATGTTAAATTGACTGTAGTGTGTTTGTGCAATACTCAAAATGCAAATTGCCTAGGTGTGAACCAGACCTTATCATAGATTTATGGGGAAAATTCATATAATGCACCCAAAATTCAGCATGAAGAATTTGTCTTCCAACTTGCAGCAATGAACTGACATTGACTAAATATGTCATGTGTCCATTCATCACCTGCATCCTGCCCCTTTGGTTATATGGTCTATCCCACAGCTTGGACAATAGCGGGAAGCTCAGGTTGAGGTAGAGAGGACACCCAAGCTCACCTCTACTACTGACCATACACCACTTTACAGCCTGTCAGATTTGGATGTCATCCCTATATGAAACCTGTAAAAACCCAAATTCTGTTTTTATGTGGGTTTTATTCACAAAATTTGCATTTACTGGTTTTATTAAAAATGTTCACACATTTTCCATATAATCCTATTTTAGCATCTAGTTCATGAAAACTTTGGGCCAGATCCACAAAGAAGTTACGTCGACGTATCTATTGATACGCCGCGTAACTTCTAGGATGCTCCGGCGTATCATTGTTTTGTATCCACAAAACAAGATACGCCTGAATGGGGGCTAGATCCGACTGGCGTACGTCCTAGTACGCCGTCGGATCTTAGGTGCACATTTACGCTGGCCGCTAGGTGGCGCTTCCGTTGATTTCCGCGTAGAGTATGCAAATTAGCTAGATACGCCGATTCTCAGAACGTACGTCTGGCCGGCGCATTTTTTTACGTTGTTTACTTAAGGCTTTTTTCGGCGTAACGTTACCCCTGCTCTATGAGGCGCACGCAATGTTAAGTATGGACGTCGGGCCATCGTCGAATTTTCCATTGTGTACGTCGTTTGCGTAAAAGGTTTGCGAATAAGGCTTTGCGTAAATTACGTTCATGTCGAAAGCATTGACTATTTGCGACGTGATTTCGAGCATGCGCACTGGGATACCCCCACGGACGGCGCATGCGCCGTTAAAAAAAAAAAAAACTTAATTAACGTGGGTTCAAGTTGAATTAACATAAAACGCCCACATCTTTGTCATTTGAATTCTGCGCCCTTACGCCGACACATTTACGCTACGCCGCCGTAACTTTAGACGCAAGTGCTTTGTGAATACAGCACTTGCCTCTCAAAGTTGCGGCGGCGTAGCATAACTACGATACGCTACGCCTGCTTAAAATTACGCCGATCTACGTGGATCTGGCCCTATGTGCTTAAAATTATTCAGAATTGTTCATTCTCCACTTAATTAGTTCATTGACTATTATTAGCAATCTAAAACCAACCTTGGAGTAAGGTCATGTTCACCCATGCAGCACACACGCTTGCGTTTGGATACAGAAGTTCCAGGCAATACCACCCAGACACACACAATACAGTAAGCTGTATTGCAGGAAAAAATGTGCCGACACTCAGGCCTGATTCACACCTATGCAGGTTGCAGTTTGCATATTGCAGGTGCATTTTGCGTTTTTCAATACACGCTTTTCATCCATTGAAGTCTATGGAACCAAAAACCAGAAAAAAAAGTCCCTGGCTCTTTTCCTTGTCAAAATTATTTTATTTAGTAATTGCAACATGAAATCATACAAGTAGCATTTGATTGATACAATGTTTAAAAAGGAATAACATTTCGTCTTCTTGACATTTTATAATCGCTATAATCACTATTAGTATGTAAAATTAAGGAGAAAAGAATTTGATCAACATTTTTTGGCAACAACAGGAAGGATTTACGCTGTTATAACTTGTTATACAGGGGTTCTACCTGTGTTGCCAAGTAAACATATTAGCAGTTTCTTAACATCAACTAGTGTCTTATTTAATGCATTTTTTAAACACGTAGGAATACAGGATCTAAAGTATGCTACTTTATCTGTATCGTTCATATAAAATGTAGTGAGGAAAACGATTCACACATATAAACTTACGGGGGGGGGGGGCAGAAAAAAGGGGGGAGGAGGGGGGTAAAAATAAAAAATAAAAGGTCTGCAGGAATGGGCCAGGATCCATTAACATTAATTGTACCGTACAATGGTTGAGTACAATGGGCAAGCTACCATGGCATCATTACCCCGTCATTAAAACTATCAGGTATTGTATACGAAATCCACGGTTTCCAAAGTTTTTCAAAATTGATAATCGTGTCCGAATCTAGCGCCTTCATTTTGGCATGTGTCATCGCATTGCTCATTCTATTCTTTACTTCTTTGACTGACAGGTTTGGGGTTTTCCATGCTTTAGCAAGGGTCTGTTTTGCAGCTGTAAAGAGTTGCATTAGTAGTTTGAATTGTAGGCGTGTTGTAGTAATGGGTTTCAAATTCAATAGGGCTAATTTAGGGTCCTTAGGGATTTTTAATTTAGTTTATTTGCTATGTTAAAAATCCCTGTCCAGAATGTTTGCGCTTTCGGACACGTCCACCAAGTATGATAGTATGTACCCATTTCAGAGCATCCTCTGTAGCATTGTCCTGAGTAATTTGGTACATATTTTGCTATTTTGGCAGGCACCAGGTACCATCTAGTTAACACTTTATAGTTTGTTTCCAACGCTGTTATGTTTGAGGAGGCTGCTTTGGTATTTAGCCATATTTGGTTCCAATCTGAAGTATTGAGCTCTGCATTTAAGTCTTCCTCCCATTTCTGGACATATGATAGTTTCGCCGTGCTAGTATGGGTTAGAGACTGCAAATACAGAGCCGATATTATTCCTCTTGCATGCGGGTCTTTTCTGCAAATGAACTCAAAGGAGGACATCTGTACCTGTGATGGTGTTGAAATCATAAGCGACTGTATGAAGTTTTTTATTTGGAGATATCTAAACTGTTCCGTATGTGGAATACCGTATTTTTTGCATACTAATGAAAAAGGCATGATATCAGCTGAATCCAAGAATTTATATACATATATACAATCCTTTTTTACCCATTCCTTGAACTTATTGGGGTAGACCCATGCTGGGTAGAATGCCGGATTCTTATAAAATGAGAGCATTGGATGGTGTGGTGATAGTAGGGGAGGTATTTTGTTTTGAATCTGTCCCATAGAGAGAGTGAGTGCTTGATAATGGGATTTCTTATGTGTCTACGTAGTTTAGGGTGAACCCATAGCAAGTTAGCTGGTGGGATGGGGTCGCTTTCAGACGCTTCTATCAGTACCCATAGAGGAAATTCCTTGGTTGCGTGATATTTGGTGAGGGTTGAAATTTGTGCTGCTCTGTAATAATTTGTAAAGTTTGGGTGTCCTAGCCCTCCATGTGTTTTGGGGAGATGTAGAATTTGCTCTTTTAACCTTGGCCTGGAAGAACCCCATACAAACGACGACACTCTTTTCTGTATTATTCTCAAGAAATAAGCTGGAATTGGGATAGGAAGTACTCTGAAAAGGTATAAAAATTTAGGAAGTATCGTCATCTTTATTGCATTAATTCTTCCAAGCCAAGACAGTGGTAGTCGGGAACACAAATTCAAAAGGTTAGTTACGTGCTTCAGTAGAGTTGGATAGTTATGCGAAAATAGGTCAGAAGTATCTGCCGTTAAGTGTATTCCTAGGTATGGGATACTTTTTTCCGGCCATACAAATGGGAGACCTGTTTTGGCTGCATTTAGTTCTATTTTTGAGAGGGATATATTTAAAGCCATACATTTTTTGGGGTTTATGACTAGACCTGAAAATGTTGCAAATTTATTTAGAATAGGGATGAGATTAGGGCCCGTTACTTGTGGGGAAGATATGAATAAAAGAATGTCGTCCGCAAATAAACATAATTTGTGTTTGTGGCCACCTAGTTCGATGCCTAAAATAGTGGGATCTGATCTAATTTTTTCCGCGAGCGGCTCGATGAGTAGGGCAAATAGTAATGGGGACAATGGGCACCCCTGTGTCCCTGGCTCTTTTCATAAAATGCACAGATGTAAACTACATCCATAGGAAACCATGTAAATAGACTGTAACGTGTTTCTGCAAAACTGAAAATGCACTAAAAAATGCATAGATGTGATCTAGGCCTAAAACATGTTGAATCTGGCACCAGCCACCTTCACACAGCCTATTGGCTGGACTCACTTCTGACTGTGCAGATGCCAAGGCTTCAATATTTTTTGCTTCATTGACCCAGAACAAGCAGGCCCTAAAAGGGAGTTCTGACTTTATCCTGACTTCATATGTTAAATTCTTATTCCTGGTAAAATATTGAAGCAAAGACATCCAAGCAACTTTGATTTTCAGGACTTCAGCAATGGCAGCCCTACTCGTGTACTTTAATTATAGCCTGGATGCGCTATTGGAGGCCACATGCCTTATGTGCGCACCTACCAATGAACCTTGAAGTTTACTAATTGAGAGCTTACAGAGAAAAACTAGTTGGTTAAGCAACAGGGAGTCTTGTAATAACTCCTAGCAGCCCGTTACATTCAGTTGTTTTGCAAAATTTATATATAGGTGCCCGACAAGGAAAAGACAGAAACAAAAAGCAAACCTTGTCAATAGTGTCTTGGAGGCGTCCATCTTTGCCTTGCTGCCGTATGCACCGGTTCGGAGTTCCTTAAAGTGGAGGTCCGCCCTCCACTGCAAAAATTAAAAGCCAGCAGCTGCTGACTTTTAATAATCTGATACTTACCTGTCCTGGAGTCCAGCGATGTCAGCACTGCAGCTGATGTTGCAGCTGTCGTGTGCAAGCCGCCTTCATTGCGAGTAAGGGAACCCGGCATCGAAGCCTTACGGCTTCACGCCCGGAACCCTATTGCGCATGCGCGAGGCTCCGCTCCTCTCACCTACTGGCCGGCAGCCAGGGAAGGACGAGGGAGCTCGGGCGGTGACGTCAATAACCGGGGCTGAGGTTCCCGGAAATGGGAACAGGATACCTGTGGAAGACAGGTAGCCTGCCCCCCCCCCTGAAATGTGGCACTGGAGGGGGGAGGAGTACAACAAGCAGAAGTTCCACTTTTGGGTGGAACTCCACTTTAAAGTGATACTAAACATACATTATCCATTCTCTTTCTTTATATGGATGGTGGCACTGTATTTATTTTCATTTACAAAAATGTACTGTATATACTCGAGTATAAGCCAAGTTTTTTAGCCCTTTTTTTAGGGCTGAAAATACCCCTCTCAGCTTATACTCTAGTTCGTGTACCTTGGGCGTCCATTTTTTACAACTCGTGGCTTCCTCCTAGTCCTGTCCCGTTCCGTGATAGGCGTTTGACACTGTGTTCAGTGTTCCACCTATCACGGACATTCATTCATTCTCGGATTTAGTTTGCCAGCAGACACTGTGTTCGGTGTTCCGCCTATCACGGACCTTCTCTTGTCCGAGGATGAAAGAACGTCTGTGATTGGCGGAACACTGAACACGGGACGGGGCCAGGAGGAAGCCACGAGTTTTAAAAAATGGACGCCCGCATCGTAGTCTGTCAAGAATTTCAGGTACGCTGCAATGCACACAGTGAGGTTGCAATGGGCACAGTGAGGCATGCAAATGGGCATTGTTGACCCTCTTTTCCACTTACAGTGTCTGCTGCATTCTCACCCTAGGCTTATACTCGAGTCAAAACGTTTTCCCATCTTTTTGTCATAAAATCAGGTACCTCGGCTTATACTCAGGTCGGCTTATACTCGAGTATATATGGTAAGTGCCTTTTTTCATAATCAATATATATGGCTGGCATGTAACCCAGCTCTTTCCCAGCCCATCTACAGGGAAACATTGGCAGGAGGAGATTCTAGTCCTCTGTTGCCGATCACATGTTAAAAAAAAAAAAAAAAACCTTCAGACTACAAAGGAAGAAAATACATAATTTAATATCAAAGAAATGTTTTAAATAATACAAATATGTATTTGAACTCAAATCTTTATTATTTTGTGTAAAAATATGGTGGTGTACTGCATTACAGGGAGGTGATACCTCCATCAATCAACATGTAATATGCCACCCCCATTGTATTTAGCTGTTTAGCATGGAGGAGGTAGGGAGTGGACTCTCATTTATCCAGAGTGTATATACCCACATGTGTGACTCTATAGTCACATGGGCTGCACAGATAAGAAAAATGAGTAAATTAACAATTTAGAAGGGAAACAAACTAGAGTATGCTCAGTAAATGTAGAAATGGCTGGTCTACACAATCTCAGGCTACAAGGGGGGCACAGACAAGGAGGGAGGGGCAGTGAACAGCAAGATTAACTAGGTTTTTTTTTTTCTTTTGCACAATACAGAAAACAAATCCCAGAGTGAGTATAAACAGCATGTACTGACAGGTTTTAATGATGGGGATTTAAAACTTTAAGCTAAAGGCAGCCTTGATGGAAAGCAAATATGATTATTTTTATGGGGTATAAAATCGTTCTGTTTATTTGCAGCTAAAACCCATATACAGTCATCTGTCCATTATTATAAGAATCTGCTATTTTTGAGTTGCTTGGTGTTTGAGTCCCGCGGCTCTTTCCGCTGTATGTGAGAGTCTGGCATTATTATGCATTGTTAGGGAGGCCAGGCTGAATTATACATGCAGGGAGAGTAGGATATTTATTCATTAATAACTGTCCCATTTCTTACTCTGTAGAGGTCTGTTGTATATTCAGTTATCAGCGGCCAAGTTAAACCGTGATTTTTTTTTTCTGCTTTCAATTCGCCCCACACATACAATCCATCACATTTTAAATTCTATTATTTTAAAGTGAGTTTTGTATTCTGATTTACCATCGATTTGCATGAAAAAAATAACACGTCCCATTCCATACAATGCCACTATAAATCACCTGGCTGTGTCAGGAATAATAGGAGGCATTTAAATGGAGAAATATGAATGGCCCATAAGCAAGCTTTATATGTGTTAGATAGAGGGAGGATTTATGAAGATCGACACGGGAGGACTGGCTGCAGAGTAAATAGATCTGTTTTTCTTAGGATGGTAAGATGAAGTTAATATAAAGTTTAATATGGTTATAATATAATACGCAATACATTTTTTTGTCACATTTTACCAGGGTACAATACAACCCAAAGCAAAATTAGTCAATGTACTTCTAACAGGGGCCTAGATAGGGGAGGTGTAGGGGAGGAATTGGGGGTCCAAACCCCCTACCCCTTACTCCCAGAGGATCTGTCCAAGTATGTCGATCAGCTAGGCTAGAAAGTAGATCTATTTTTTTGTAGACCCCTTTTTCAGGCACGTTTGGGCTAAAAATAGCATCTGAAAAAACAGCTCCCCTGCAGTCTCAGTGTGAAAGCCCGAGTGCAATGCACTGGCAGGACGTTAAAAAATGTCCTGAAGAAGAAGCGGTGGTTTTAACCCCTTTTCCGCCCGCTAGCGGGAGTTAAAAGCTCCCTGCTAGCAGCTGAATACCTCTGCAAAAACTAGGGTAAAGCACCCTGATGAGAAGGCACTGATAAGGAGGCACTACTATGCCACACTGATGGGCTGTTCCTGGGACAAGGTCATTTGGTGCCCAGGGCAAAGATAGCAAAAAAGGGATGGAATCGGGGCAGAGGGATGGTGGGGGGGAGATGGGGGGGTGAGATCAGGGGCAGTAGTGGTGTTGGTGGGGGGGTGGGATCAGTGGCGGTAGTGGTGTTGGTGGGGGGGTGGGATCAGGAGCAGAGGGATGGTGGGGTGATAAGATGGTGACACTGGCACTCACCTTCTCTCAGTGTCAGTCGATTTCTCAGTGTGTGATGCCGGGCGAGGAATAAAAGGGCCCATCAGGGGAAGTATTTCCACTGACAGGGGAGTGAAGAATTGAAGTGCTGGTCTGTTCTAGGCTTGTGCCATTTTGTTTTAAGCTTGTGCCAGGTGCAGGAGCGCACTCGTCACATCGTTGCTGGTGCGTGCAGCTATTAGCGGCTAGTGTGCCCAGCCAGATTTTAGAAACACATGGACATCACTTCACCTGGGCCCCCCCTTCCTCCAGTCAATAGTACCGCCCAGGGCATCCACCCTTCTGCCCTCCCCCCCATCAGCTATGCTAATGGGCACTTATAGGTGGAACTGATAGGCGGAATGATAGGCTGCACAGATAGGCAGCACTGATGAGCAGGCACAACTAGCCTCCCTGGCGGTATGATTCTGTCTGGAATTACGTACCAAAAGCGGTACAATTATTTTGCAAGGAAATTTGGCGTTTTATACTGTAGGCCTGCAATTCTTAGGAATAACTCACTTAAATCTGACCAAACAAGAGTCTTGTAGGCATAATATAATTATAATAAAAATTATTCAATAATGTAATCAACTCAAAATCACTGAAATTTGCTCAGTTGCAGAATTGTCGCTGTCATTACTTTTATTTTTTTATGACGAATTTCCCCACAAATCGCTATCGCACAATTCTGCAAGTGATTATAATTTATTATCGCTGTTTTCTAGCTGCTCTAAAACAATTTTTGACATAAAGGGACACTTTTGGTTGCTATGGACAATCTACAGTTTCCAGGCAGAAAGAACCGTTTTTATTATATAAAAGAACATGTAGGGCACTGGGCAGACCACTAGGGACAAGGGGGGTGTGTATTTTTTACATACAGTACTGTAATCTATAAGATTACAGTATACTGTATGTAATGTGTTTGTTTACTTTTTTGAATTTGGCGCCGTTCTCCGCCCCGTGCGTCGTAACGTCGCAGGAAACGGAGATCGGCGGCACACGGGGACACTGTGAATCGAGCGAGGACCCGCTCGCTCACACAGCGGGGATGCATCGCTGGATCTAGGGACAAGGTAAGTAACTTGTCTGTGGATGCTGCAAGGTAAGCCGCGCCGCTGCACACTCTGCACAGCTACCCCGAGCGTGACTCGGGGATACCGATCCTAGCATCGAAAATCCACCCCGAGTCACGCTCGGGGATACCGCCAGGGAGGTTAAGCATCACTAATGGGCACTGGTTTGTGTCATTGATAGGCACTGCTGGGGATGTACTGTAATCAGTGCCCCGATTACCTTTACAGATCTCCCCTGCGAGGAGATGCCGCTGATCTGCTCTCCTCGCCACACTGCGTCAGTGTGAGCCGAGGAAAGCCGATAAACAACATTTCTTTGTTTATATGTGACCAGCTGTAATTGAACACAGCCAATCACATGGGTAAAGAGCCACGTCATCGGCTCTTAACCGAGATCTGGGTCACGTCAGATTCTAAGTACACGGCACGGGCGCAATCGACGCGCTGCATGCCCACCCCCCCAGGCGAACAAGAGCGGTGGTTCTGGGGAGCCATCATATGATGTCGTCCCAGAACAAGGGTTCATCCCACCCACTGTCATTTTACTATATGGTGGGCGGGAAGTGGTTAAAGGCCCAATTCACTTTTAGTCCATTTATATTGTTTTAAATTGCAAGCCCTAATTGAGGGGGTGGTTTTGGACACCCTGGAACATATTGGATACTCTTTCCATTATGCCTCTGACCTTTAGCAGAATAAAGTTGTATGTGGACCTTTTGGCAATGGTAGGTGGTGCTTCAATTTGTATTACCTTGCACTACAAGCCAAGGAGATGGGTGTAGTACAAGTGTAGAAGCGGTCTGCCTGGGAATCAGATAACCTACATCACTATGAAGCCAAGTACCGGGCCTCTCCAGGCCGAATGGTGACCTCCAGAGTTAGGGACAGCTGATATCCTTATGTGTAAAGTGGGTTACAAGGCATGGCGGGTGCAATGTAAGGTAAATTAATGAGCGCTAGACACTTCTTGAATGCAAAGAGATTTATTGTCTCTTAAACAGAACTGTGGGAGAGAGGGTTTAGGGCCTGGACACCCTTTAGTAGTTGCAATGTTAATTAGCCAACTTCAAGACTTCTACAGGTAGACACCCATGCAGGGAAAGCAGGGCTGGACTGGGACAAAAATTTGGCCCTGGACTTCATCCAGACTGGCCCACTTTGACAGGTCTCTCCCATGGTGGCCGGACAATTCCCGCACCCCCCCCCCCCCCCGGCCACCCAAACCCCCTTCCCCCCTTCACTAGCCACTAGCTGTTCTACTTTATTAGATATTGGTACTCTTATAGGCAGTACCAGTGGGGAAGCTAGACATTATTTCACCCGGGGCAAAGAATCAGTTTGGTGCCCCCCCCCCCCTTATGGGACAAGATTAGGCAGAGGTGAGGAACTCCCAGGCCATAGCTGTTGAGTCAGCTATCTGTCCCCTTCCCCCATGCTTCTCTGTTGCCCCCAGGTAAGCGCTGCGGGAAGGGAGAGACATAGGAGCGGAGGGGGGCAGCGGTCCGCTGTCACTGAAGCTGGCCCACTGAGCCATCGGCCCACCGGGAAACTCCCTGTAGTCCCAATGGCCAGTCCATCCCTGAGGGAAAGGCACCCAGCCTGACACCACATCTTCATGTGTAGACACGCTGTCTCCTATAGCAACAATCTTGCACAGTTTATAACAAAGGTTGCAATGAACTCTTTCACTTTCTCCACAATCTCCTCTTTTGATCTTCACTCAACTGAGCTCCCAGTCTATTAACTAGACCCGCTGATCCACTGCCACTGGGTCGCCTGAGCTCTACTAATCCTCTCACTGAGTATCTTCCTCAAGCGTCACACGTTTCCATGCTGGGTCCCTAGCTTGGCACTCACAGATGATACTAAAGCGTCACCCCACTGGCCTGCTTGGTCCCTGGCTTGGCACACAAGACCGGTTGGTGAGAACACTGCTCTGGTACTTGCTTCAGCTACTCACAATGGTCCCTGGTAACAAGGTGGTGCCTTAGTGGCGACAGCTTCTCCTCTACCTCTGATCACAACAGGTTCTCCGGCTGGCAAAACGGGCACTTCTGGTTAAACTGCAAGCCGCAGTTCCAATCCTGTGCTGCTCTCCAGCTTCTGGATAGGCCCTCAGACAGCCTTAGCAGCCAGATGTCCCGGGGATAGGCCCCAAGCTCTGACCTAGCAGCCTTGGGCAATACAACACACGTCCACCTAGACAGACGTCCAGGTGGCACAGGAACCCTAATCACCCAAATAAATTGGCTCTCCCAGCAGGCCAAGGGACCCAAGAAGTTTCCTGCCCATTGGCTGAGATACCCCATCCATTCCTAATCTGTCCTTGCAATGCCCTTGTCTTATCTAATGCCACAAAATACCTGGCCACCTAGTGACAGAAGAGAGAAGTGCAGCAATTCCAGAATTAGGGTGGAATCAATTGATCTATTAATTGGCCAAGGCAACTATACCTGGCAAGTAAATTTACTAACAACCCTGCCTAAACACCAGGTACTACAAATATGAATACCTTAAAAAAAATAGCAATAATATATTGTTACTGGTCAAGTGCTATTATTGCATTTTACGTAAAAGTCAAACAATAGTTTTATGTAGAAAAAATTGATCCTGTCTTCACCTATTTCCCCCTTCTTCCACAGTCCCCAATCCATCTCCTTATAGAACAGAGCCTTGGGGCACCCTGCACATGCTCAGTTTGGTGTATTGCTAGAGAGTTTTTTTTCTCTTGGGAGGGTGCATGTGATCGGCACAGGACCAATCAGCACTGTCCAAACAGAGGGTCAAGGGTGCTGCAGCCTCAAAGGGCAGTCAGAGGAGAATGAAAACCCCTCCTACAACCTTTAACCAGACATTGATAGAAGTTACAAGACTGCTATATACTGCTGATGAGAAAAGGTATTTAGCAGTTTATATTTACTAAAATCATTGCATTTTCATGTTCTATGTACTGTGGGAGACCAGATATAGTGAATGCAGGGTTCTGGGTTTAGTACCACTTTGACGTGGAAAATCAACACCTGCAGGAATTTTAATGTGTCAGTGCTTACTTTACTTTATAAACCTATATTTTGTTGATTGGGTGAAAGAGTGGGGGGTGATGGAAGGGAAAGGAATATCCAGTCACCTGTACAACTCCATTTCTCTCATGGATGGCTAAACTAAATAAACCACCTCCTTCACTTGTAATAACCTTCTGACACATCCAAAAGCTCTAAGGACCGCGGGTGACTTTACAAGGCGAGGTTAGCGCAGGTACAATTTAAGGCTTCCTGTAATCAATAGGCACCAACATTTTTCAGATTGTTGCAGTACTTGGGATTCCTGTGTCCTGATAACTATAGTGCTAATAGAAGAACCCATTTATCATCATAGTGGAGTACAACCAACCAGTATGAGTGCAGCTGATAAGGCACTTCAGATAAAGCAGCGGTTATTATAGTAGCGCTGTAATGATATCTTGTAAAAGTTTTGCTTGTTGTCTTTTTAGCACGTTTGATAATAAAAAGTTTCTTGATGTTTTAAATTGTCCTTTAGGCAACTAAATAATAGATGTCTGGGATGTTAGTGTGTCCCCAGTTGCCTGTGAAATACTGTCATTACTTCTCTGTCTTTATTTTAATTCAAGATAGCAAGTAACGATTCGAGCATCAGTCTACCAGCTCGCTGTGGTTAATCAGAGAAATAAATTGATGGCAGCTATTAGAAAATGCTAAAAAAGGTCACACACATGTAACTAGTTTGTGTATCTTGAAATGGTTTCTTAGGGCCAGTAAACCTGAAATACAAATTGCCTGAAACGCAACAAGTTAAATTAACTGCCACTCTGCTAAAGCTGCACATACCCTTTGTCCCTGTATTCCAAGTAAGCTCCAAGTCATTGAAGAGTCTCTCCTTGATCTAATATGATAGCAAGGATTGGGAATCAGACCCATTATATAGGGTGACCACGTGTCCCAGATTGCCCGGGACAGTCCCGCATTTTGCAGGTCTGTCCCGGGCACATTCATTCCAGGACAATACAGTGTCCCGGAATGAAACTGACACAGCCACCCCCCAGGGCCAATCTGATGCCCCAAAAAAGGCCACCACATCACCGATTTACTCACTGGACAGTACTTGTCCTGGCCAGGACTGCCTGGAGGAGCACAATCCCGCCCCCTGCTTGTGATTGGAGAAATCATAAATCTCGCCTCTTGTGTCCAATCACTGTGCTGTGATTTGTTACAGCACAAGCTGATTTTTGGGAAGGGAGGGTGTCCCTGAATGGTAGTTTGGAAATGTGGTCACCCTACCCCAATACCTAAAAGTACCGGGTGTTTATTTTCCCTCCTGGTAACTGAATGCAGCCGAGACATAACAAAAGAGAAGTTTAGCAACTGTTAAAAAGGAAAATAAGTTTCATGGGCAAAAGACACACAAAAATAATTGTGGACAACGGAGTTTACTGAAAGTGAACACTAAGTCACTAAGTTGGAGGGCTAACTTCCATAGTTACATTATCATCTTCTCAACATAGATGAAAGGCTTACAGTGGTCAACATGAATGAAGATATTGAAACTCATTGACATTTTGCCTCAAGCTCCATGCATACAGGAAAGAAAAGGGGTCAGTTGCCATGAGCAGAATTTAAGAATTCTAGGATGTATGGTTGCCATCAGAAATTTTGGGGCCCCTCACAAAGCTCTAGGCCTGGTCCCCCCTCTCCAGCTGCGAGATGAGAACCGGGGGGGGGGGGGGTGCTGCCGAGTCCCTCTATCTCATGAGTCATGAAAATCATGACTCCATTCATATCAATGTAAACCAAGTACAGTATACATTCCACTGAAATATATGGCGTCTCCATCATACACGCAAAAGCATATTTTGGCGCTTAAATTGGAGCCTATATGTTTAAATACACAGCAACTTGCATGTACAAAGATTTTGTGATAACAGGTAGACCACAGAACAAAGATCTCCAAAGAATGGGGTTAGAGGTGAGTAAAATCGTATTACAAAAATGCTGGGGCAACAGCAGCACCCTTTAGGACCACTACAAACACTGGATGACAGCTGGTTGTGCGTTTATGTTCTTGCCATAAGACTTTTCCTAAGAAATTGTAAAGGTGTGTACAATCTCACCAGGAAATGAGTATGGGGGAAAGAAAAGAAAGCACCTGAAAATCTCCTAGCAAAATCACAAATCATAACATGGCGGTACAGGATTACAACAGGATAAAAGACTTAGATTAGTTTTAAAATAATGACAATGATGACCAGTCATGAAAGTTACATTTTGAATGATTCCAGTCGGGTAGTCGGTCAGCTACATGGCATGGGTAGGTAGGTGTCATGACTGCAGCTCCTTACACTGGTAGTCTACTCAAATTCACTTCAGCGAGGTCTATTATATTGCATCTAATCCTGTGTGTCTCTTTGTATTTATGCAGTTCTCCCATACATATACACATTTCATTTCCTCAGTGTTAGGGAATGAATCCCATGAGAAAATTCCACTGTACTCATCTGTATTGCTTTGAAAGGGTTACTGTGCCTCATTAATTAGCCACAGTTTTATCGCTTATTGCTTGCTAGCAGTTGAAGTGCATTCTTACAGTAAACTATTATTTACTGCAAATATGTGCTTTTATGTATGCACATATATTTACATGCGTTAATATAAAATGTGCATTTTGATAGGAATTCCTGTGAACTCCGACAGTGAAGAATATATTGCGTCTGAACCTGTTCACGAACGGCGCTCATCTAAAGTCACTGTGGGTCAATATTACAGATTATCCCATTATCCTTTAACCTTTGCAGCAGCCATTTGGATTATAAAATACTAAAAGTGCTGTGTGGTGCAAATTCATGTTCTTCATAAAGTGGTGGGATGGAGACCTCAAAGTAAATTGTCCGACCGCTTCCAAGATCAGATGTGTTGAACTAAAAAGTTCTATAGTATTAACCACTTGCTTACTGGGCACATATACCCCCCTCCTGCCCAGGTGAAATTTCAGCTTCCGGCACTGCGTCACTTTAACTGACAATTGCGCGGTCGTGCGACGTGGCCCCCAAACAAAATTGACGTCCCTTTTTTCCCCACAAGTAGAGCTTTCTTTTGGTGGTATTTGATCGCCTGTGCGGTTTTTATTTGTTG
Organism: Rana temporaria; assembly: GCF_905171775.1. Classification (NCBI taxonomy): domain Eukaryota; kingdom Metazoa; phylum Chordata; class Amphibia; order Anura; family Ranidae; genus Rana; species Rana temporaria. The sequence goes on from NC_053497.1 coordinate 57,642,303, forward strand.
CGCTATAAACAAAAAAGAACGACAATTTTGAAAAATAATACAATATTTTTTACTTGTTGCTTCAATAAATATCCCATTTTTTTTTTTTTTTAAACATTTTTTTCAGTCTAGGCTGATACGTATTCTTCTACATATTTTTGGTAAAAAAAAAAAAAAAAAAAAATCGCAATAAGCGACTGGTTTGCGAAAAATTATAGCGCCTACAAAATAGGGGACAGAATTATTGTTTTTTTTTTTACTAGTAATGGCGGCGATCTGCGATTTTTATTGGGACTGCGACATTATGGCGGACACATCGGACACTTTTGACACATTTTTGGCACCATTCACATTTATACTGCGATCAGTGCTATAAATATGCACTAATTACTGTATAAATGTGACTGGCATGTGTTCTAACTGTGGGGGAAGGGGGGGGGGTGACTGGGGGAGGTGACCGATCTGTGTCCCTATGTACAAGAGACACAGATCGGTCTCCTCCCTCTCTGACAGGACGCTGTCTGTGAGAGCCGGCAATGAGAAATTATCTCATATGTTTACATATGAGATCATCTCTCATTGGCCACACAGATCGCCTACCGAACGCCCACTCCGATTGGCCGTTCACGGCGATCTGTGATTGGCTGTGTCCAAGGGACACGGCCATCAGAGTTTCCCCGCTGCGCGCCCGGGGAACGAGCAAAGGGGTGGACGTCAATTGACGTCCACTTGGATTTTCAGGTCCGCGCTGTAGCCGTCATTCGGCTATAGCGCGGGCCTTAAGTGGTTAAAAGTGTGACTCCATTTTTCTCCTCATATTTTGGTAAATCATATGTTATGAAGGAGAACATTAGTAAAGTTTGTGGTAGATGCGTGGGAATAGTGGTTACAACTGTCAATAGCCTTGCTAAATATATAATGGATTTAAGGATCTTTCCTTAGATCCTCAATTTAACTTGCCGCCATTGTAGGCCACCATCAATTTAATTTGCTGCCATTGTAGGCCACCATCAATTTAATTTGCTGCCATTGTAGGCCACCATCAATTTAATTTGCTGCCATTGTAGGCCACCATCAATTTAACATGCTTCCATTGGGGATCACCATCAACTTCACTGTGCCTGTAGGTGTAACTGCATACTAACTGCCACAGTGCGGTGTACAATGACATGTACACTATGTGGCCAAAAATGTGTGGACAACTGGCTATCACAACTTTCTGAGCTTGTTGCACATCTCATTCCAAAATCACAGACATAAATATGAAGTTGGCGCTCCTCTTCGCAGCTATAACAACCACTGTTCTGGGAAGTCTTTCAACAAGATGTTAAAGTGTCTGGTGGAATTTGTGCCTATTCAGCCAGAGCAACAATTGTGAAGTCAGGATGTTGGACGAAAAGACCTGTCTCAAAATCAGCATTATGCCGCGTACACACGGTCGTTTTTCGTCATGAAAAAAAATGACGTTTTTACAACTTCATCATTAAAAACGATGTTGCCCACACACCATAGTTTTGGAAAAATAAACAAAGCGCGGTGACGTACAACACGTACGACGGCACTCTGAAGGGAAAGTTCTATTCGCCTTTGGGCTGCTTTTAGCCGATTCCTTGTTGGTAAAAGACGATTCGCGCTTTTTTGTCTGTTACAGCGTGATGAATGTGCCAACTCCATTATGAATGGTAGTTTTACCAGAACGAGCGCTCCCGTCTCATAACTTGCTTCTGGGCATGCCCGGGTTTAAAACTTTGTTTTTGCCCACACACGATCATTTTTTACATCACGAAAAACTACATTTTGAAAAACGACGACATTAAAAAATGCAGCATGCTCGAATTTTTTTTGTCATTTTTCAGAAGATGAAAAACGATGTGAAGCCCACACACGATCATTTTAAATGATGTTTAAAACGTCGTATTTTTTCATGCCGAAAAATGATTGTGTGTACGCGGCATTAGAGTTTATCCAAAAAGGTGTTCAGTAGTGTTGAGGTCAGTGGTCTGTGCAGCCACTCGAATTCCTCTACACCAGGGGTGTCAAACTCAATTTTATTGTGGACCACATTAGCATTATGATTGCCCTCAAAAGGGCCAGTTGTATCTGTAAGATTAGATGTCCAGCGCATCCCCCCCCCTTACATTAGATGTCAAGAGCCACCCCATCATCAGAAGTTGAGTCCCTCACTCTCCCTTACATCACAGTACACCCCCTTTCCTTATGCTGCTGCTGGGAAGAAGCTGGATGCATTGCTTGAAAGCAGAAATTAAGGGTCTGGAAGTAGGACCAGAGGTGGACTGGAGCTCTCCCGCAGTTGCAGGAGAGGTGCGAGGGCCACATGAAATGGCCTGGAGGTGCATATTCGGCCCGCGGGCCTTGTGTTTGACATCTGTGCTGTACACCAACCTCATTAATCCATATTTTTATGAAGCGGACTTTATGCACAGGGACAATGGGCCAGATTCACAAATGAGATACGACGGCGTTTCTCCTGATACGCCGTCGTATCTCTGTTTCTATCTATGCGACTGATTCAGAGAATCAGTTACGCATAGATAGCCAGAAGATCCGACAGGTGTAATTGTTTTACACTGTCGGATCTTAGGATGCAGTACCGCGGCCGCCGCTGGGGGGAGTTTGCGTCGTAAACCAGCGTCGGGTATGCAAATTAGGAGTTACGGCCGATCCACGACGGTTTTTCGCGTTCGCTACGTCGCCGCTAGTATATTTTCCTGTCGCATAGTTACACTTTTTTTTTGGTGCCTCAACTTTAGTCAGCAAGTGTATTGCTGTCTAAAGTATGGCCGTCGTTCCCGCGTCGAAATTTAAAAATCAACGTCGTTTGCGTAAGCCGTCCGGGAATACGGAAGTACGCTACGTGCGTCGCCGTTCAAAAAAATGACGTCACGGCGCACAAAGCACGGCGGGAGTTAGGAAACGGAGAATGCGCAGTAGGTCTGGCGCGGGAGCGCGCCTAATTTAAATGGCACACGCCCATTTGAATTGGCCCGCCTTGCGTAGGTTTTCATCGCAAGTGCTTGGTGAATCAGGCACTTGCGATGAATAATTGCAGCGGTGTAACTTATCTAGGATAAGTTACGCCGCCGCGATTCTACGTGAATCTGGCCCAATTTTGCTAGAACACAAAAGAACCTGAATAAGCATCCTTTACCTGCAGATATTCCTCTTTTCACTTCCTCATTGTTCGTTTTTGCTCAGAAGTTGCTCTATTTCTTCTCTGTTCTGTTCACTTCCTGCTTGTCTGATTTTACTGACCACCGTGAAGGGAAGCTTTACTGCGGTGTCAGTGACATTCTCACCCCCTCCTGGGAACTACATCTGTGTAGCAGGATGCTCTCTACGTGTTAGAGACCTCAAGGTGGTGTGAATTACTGGGTGTGCCGCAATTCATACTGGGAAATGTAGTTCTTACATGAACGAGCGCCGCAAACCAGGAAGTGAATGAGAGAACAGAAACTAGAACGGTGATATAGATGAAGGAATTTAATAGGTATTTACTCATTTTTTAACAGAATCATTACACTATTCTGTCTGTCTACCTTGCAGACATTAATTTTAGGCAAAAAATGTGTTTCCTTTACAACTCCTTTAATGGCTGGATCAGTGACACAAGGTAATAAAAGGAAGAAAGTATGACCGTTATTTTATTTATTTCAGCTACTTATATAGTGCCGTCAATTTACGCAGCACTTTACATATACATTCTACATTCACATCAGTCCCTGCCCTCAAGCAGCTTACAATCTAAGGTTCCCACCTCATTTATACTAGGGCCAATTTAGACAGGATCTAATTAACCTACCAACATGTCTTTGGAGTGTGGGAGGAAAGCGGAGGAAACCCACACAGGCACAGGGAGAACATGCAAATCCAGGCAGGCAGTGTCATGGTTGGGATTCGAACCAGCGACCCTTTTTGCTGCTAGGCAAAAGTGCCATCCACTACACCACTGTGCAGGTAATTAGTATTTTAAGAAGAGGATAGTTTCAACAACGACCATCACTCTTATGACTGGGTTTCCAATATTTATTTTAAGAATGCCCATTCATTGTAATTAATCATAAGAACCAATGACATAATTCAGACGTGAGTCACACTGACTAATTCTCACTGACATTTAAAGGCCCATGGCCTCAGGAATTGCTCAAGATGCGAGATCTGGCTGTTCATATTTTTTCATGCTTGATCGCTCACTCATTTTAACATCCACCATGGATCACTTATTCATATGCAGATTAATTGTCAGGCCATGTTACTTCTCACAGCAGCACTACGTTTTTGCAACTAAAAGCAGAATTCCTTTGCTTTACTTAGCTTAACACACACGTCAAAGTGTTACACCTTAAAAGTCACGTCATTGCTGATCAAGGTCATACTTGTTCCACCAAGTTTCTGCTTGGTAAAACCTTACATGCCTGAGAAAACCCAGCAAATGTAATGCATTTTTGTAAGCGTCCAGCAGAATGAGAATACTTGCGTACAGAGCACGAACACCAGTATTCTAGGTACGTCAAGACATGTTTTGGCAGCCAGTACTAAAAGTCACATTAATGGCAATTGTCACATTGTTAAATACATTGAAAAAAAAGACAGACGTTCATCTAGTCCAACCGATATATACAAGGTCTAATGGCCCGTACACGCGATCGGAAATTCCGACAGCAAAAGTGCGATGTGAGCTTATGAACGGAAATTCCAACCGTTTGTATGCTCCATCGGACTTTTGCTGTCGGAATTTCTGCCAACAAAAGATTGAGAGCTGGTTCTCAAATTTTCAGACGGAGACGGACGGGGACTCGTGCATACTTTGCCTATCGGAAAATCTGATCGTCTGTAGCGATTCCGACGCATGCTCGGAAACAATTCGACGCATGCTCGGAAGCATTGAACTTCATTTTTGTTGTAGTGTTGTACGTCACCACGTTCTTGACGGTCAAAAGTTCAGAGAACTTTTGTGTGATCGTGTGTATGCAAGCCAAACTTGAGCGGAATTCCGTCGGAAAAAACATCCAAGGTTTTTCCGATGGAAAATCCAATCGTGTGTACGCGGCATTAGGGTAATAACACATATTACATTTGTAATCTCTTCCTACCCCAAGACCTCATATGGTTATTAATAGCCAATTGCCATGTCCATTAGTACTAACTGCCAAGCAGTCTTAAAAATTGTCTGAATGTAAAAAAAAAAAACAGGCCAATAGTCAGTGACTTTAGAGATCCCTCTTTTTGCTAAAGCTGATGATGATGATGTCCATTTGTGTCAAGCAGAGTTTTTGACATGTCACCCCCAGCAGATACTGCGGACGGGAACTCGTGCATACTTTGCCTGTACAGAATGCTCATTCCATACTCGACATGGGAGTTTTTAATCTGCTGAATAATACATTTTTGATACCCGGAATTGCACTATTGGGAACACTTCCCTTATTTTGCATATGGTAAACAACATTAGGACAACGGTTTACTGGTAGATGAAGTTTACATTCTATATCAGTGATCGTAACTTGTGGTCTGCCCAACTTTTTCTGCTTATCAGCTATCCTAATTTCTTGTGCATTTTATGTGTGGCCCAAGACCATTCCTCTTCTTTCAATGCAGACCAGGAAGGTCAAAAGGTTGGCCCCCTTTGCTTTAGACATATTTAAGCTTTTGGGAGTATCTCACCAAAAAATAAAATTGTAGCAGGGGATGCCCAAAATTACATTTCTGTCTTAGGACAGACTTCTGGAAAAATCTGTGAACCAATCACACAACCCAGAAATAACATTTCCAAGGGCGTTCTGTACACTATCTGTGTACACAATACCTCCAGGTTGCCATATTGCATTCAATTTTACAGAAAATTACAGCTCTGCAGATTGAAAAGGAAAAGGTCATTTTTATTAAAATGATTATTATATTACAATATGGCTTTTGTTGCAATTGTATGAGTGAGAAACTTATATAGCGCAACACATGCGAACTGAATCGCCTCTGGGCGCTTGGTATCCATTCCCTGGGCCCTCAGAAGAGATGGGTCTTGATCTTTCTCCTGAAGGCCAGGTGGTTTACCTCCAATCGCATGGTGTTTGGTAGAGCGTTCCATAGTCTGGGTCCTTGGACCGCAAATCTTCGTTCTCTTTTGGACTTGTATCTGGCTTTGGGTATCTGGAGTAGATTTTGGTTGGTGGATCGCAGAATGCGATTGGTGTTGTGAGCCTTTAGTTTCTCGCATAGATATTGGGGGGCATTTCCCAGAATACACTTATGCATTAGACAGAGTGCCTTGAAAGTGATTCTGTCTTTTACGGGCAACCAATGAAGGGATCTCAACGAAGGTGAGATTGATTCCCATGTTTTTTTCCCAGTCACAAGTCGAGCGGCCGTATTTTGAACGACTTGCAGATGAGTGCTTTGGCATTTTGGGAGTCCAAGATAGAGGGCATTTGCATAGTCAAGTCTAGAGTTGATAATTGTTCCCACCACAACTGCTATGTCTTTTTTTGGGATAAAGGGAGCGAGTCTGCGTAGAAGGCGCAGCAGATGGTGCGATCCGCTGACTACTGACCCTATTTGTGCATCCATTGTCATGTAGGTGTCGAAGATTACTCCGAGACTTTTGACTTTGGTGCTGGGGGTGATGGATTGACCCAGAATGGGCGGGGGAGTCCATGTTGTTGCGGGATGAATCTTCCGATTGGCCTGAAACAGGAGAAGTTCCGTTTTTGAGCCATTGAGTTTAAGGCAACTCTTTGTCATCCACTTTCCTATATATGTTTTGTATATGCTACTTTAAAAAAAAAAAAAAAATCTCACGAAAGGAATTACCTTTTAAAACTGTCTATACTCTACAAGACTAAATATAATGATTATTATAGATTTTAAGCTTACTCGTCCTTTATACAAGCGGTTTTGGATTGACTGAATTGTGTGATCTTGATGCTAAACTACAAAGTTGGTCGTCTTTTAAGATTCTAACTTTCTCCACCTTTGGACACTCATGGGGCATGGTTACTGAATATAGTTAGAGACATCAGCCCTGTTTCCAGAGCATAGTGTGATGCCGCGTACACACCATCACTTTATGTGATGAAAAAAAACAACGTTTTTAAAAACGTCAATTAAAATGACCGTGTGTGGGGAAAGTCATTTTGTCTTGTGAAAAACGACAAAAAAAAATTGAAGCATGCTTTTTGTGTCATAAAAAATGACCGTGTGTAGGCTAAAACGACATTTAAAACGGCGTTTTTAAACCCGCACTTGCTCAGAAGCAAGTTAGGATGCGAGTTTGAATGGAACAGAGTGCCGTCGTACGTGCTGATTGTAACCGCGCTTTGCTAGAGCTTTTGGAAAAAACGATGGTGTGTATGCTACATCGTTTTTGAAAATAAAGTTTGAAAAACGTTGTTTTTTTCATCACATAAAACTTCGTTTTTTTCTATCACAAAAAACGACCGTCTGTACGCGGCATGAGACTGGTCTTGTAGTGATGACATATTTTCTTTTTGCTCCAGAGCATACAGCGTTTTCCAAGACCTGATGTGCAATCAGTCCTTTAATATTCAGCAAACCAGAGAGTGCAATTATGTGTAAAGGGAGAGACTGCGGGAGAGAAGCCTTTAAAATACTGCAATTTCATGGCTTGTGAAACTGTTACAGCACAGATACAGGTTATTATTTCTTTAAAGAGGCATGTCCCACCATTGCAGACCAGCGGGAACTCCCCGTCTGGACCACCGCCAATCAGCTGTTAGAAATGTGCAACAAAACCACTTTGAGGATAATTCTGTACTTCTAGCTACTAAGAGTTCTTTGGCACAATTCAACTCGGCATTGTAAGTCCATGGAAAGCAAAGCAAACAAGCTCCTATCACAAAATCTAGATGGCATCCCACGGTCTCTATAAGAACTTGTTCTGGGCAGGGAGGGTAGGCTACTTGTGCTAGGACAGCTTATTACACCTTAGGCCTAGTACACACGAGAGGATTTATCCGCGGATACGGTCCACCGGACCGTATCCGCGGATAAATCCTCTCGAGGATTTCCACGGATTTGGATCCGATGGAGTGTACTCACCATCGGATCGAAATCCGCGCCGAAATCCCCTCGCGATGACGTGTCGCGCCCGCTCCGCGATGATGACGCGGCGACGTGCGCGACGCTGTCATAAAAGGAATTCCACGCATGCGTCGAATTATTACGACGCATGCGGGGGATCCCTTCGGACGGATCGATTCGGTGAGTCTGTACAGACCACTGGATCGATCCGCGGGAGCCAATTCAAGCGGATAGATTTGTAGACATGTCTACAAATTTTTATCTGCTGGAATTGGGAAATTTCCGCGATAAATATCCGCAGGAATGTACACACCATAGAACCGATCCGCTGAGATTTTTCAGCGGATGGATTCTATCGTGTGTACGGGGCCTTACAGTGAAAGAAAAAAAAAAACATTTAAAAAATAACCTTTTTGAAGTAATCAGGTACTTCGAAAACTGCTAAAGGGGGCTGAATGTCACTTGAAGCAGAACTTCAAGGGGCATGAACATCTAAGGCCCCGTACACACGACCAAACATGTATGCTGAAACTGGTCCGCGGGCCAGTTTCAGCATACATGTTCGGTCGTGTGTGGGCGCGAGCGGGCCGAATTCCAGCAAACATTTGCCCGCCGGGCCTTTTCCCAGCGGGCAAATATTCCTGGACGTGTTTTAAAACTGTCCGCTGGAATCCTGCCCGCTCGAACATGTACGGTCGTCAGTACAGACCTACCGTACATGTCCAGGCGCCCGCCGTCCCTCGCATGCGTCGAATGACTTTGACGCATGCGTGGAAGCCTTTAAATGGCAGGCCCGCCCACGTCTCCGCCGCGGCGACGACGCGGACACGCCCCGCGTATTGCCCTCTGGCAGACATGTACGGTGAAAACGGTCTGACGGACCGCTTTCACCGTACATGTTTGTTCGTGTGTACCCGGCCTTAAAGGACTTAAATCTGCCCTGTCTGCTGAATATAAAACACTTCGGGCTGCCGGGTCCGTGTCTGTGGCATGTAAGCAGTATGGTTTAGAGTGCTTCAGGCTTTTGAGGCACAATGCAGAGCTATTAAGAAGCAGCCTAAACAGGTGAGGGTGGTCTGTACACCCCCTCCCCCCAAAGCAAAAGTTAACTTGGGTACAGCTGCAAGAGGTGGTCTGGTCCCTGAAACTGGGGGCCCACAGGAAACTACAAGGATCTACAGTGATGGTAAAAACGCAGAAGGATCCTGTAATGCCAGGAGAATGGTTAGTGGGCCGTACCCTAAGGTTCACAGCGTAAGGGTTGTTAGTACAGCTCATGAACCTGGAAACGCCACCAATCTCGCCACTTTGGCCAACCTATACCTTCCCACTGCATCTCCAAGGTCCAACCAGGGGTTGAGACAATATGTGCCCCCTTACAAGCAGCAATGGCTTCTTGGGGCGAGACCCAATACAAGTCCCTCTTAGAACAGCCTGACGTTGTCTTTAAATACTTTTCCATACCTCAACAGAGACTGCTCCATCAGCACCACACCTACATCTCTGCTGTCTCTCTCTCCACGCTAGTCAACGGCAATTTAAGTGCTGACATACTTACAAACTACATTAGCCTTATCCAATAATATTAGCAGCTAACCAGTGCTTTTGATTCAGAGATCTCATTCCTTACTATGACTGTAACCACTTAACAGCTGGGAAGGATCTGTTGTTGCAGTCACGAAAACGTAACAATTACACTCTGAGCCCACTCTGTGCAGAGATTTTCCAGTTTGTGGACAGCAAGCAAAGCACCAGCAGATTGACACTGATAGTCACTGGAGTAGCTTTAACAGAACAGATAACCCTTTAAACACACAAGCTGCCACCATGTTTGTTTTTTTATAGAGAAACATGCATTAACAGCCTCTGCTGTTACAATTAGAAATGTCTATTACTCCCTGCCATGCCAAGAACTATTAGGCCCCTTGCAGACAAGGCAGACTCCACCAAGCGGATCCACCTGTTTAGCAAGGGATCTGTCCGCTGAGCAAGTTTATAACTGGTACGTGTCCACTCCACTGTGCAGAGCGCACATGGACACAGACCGCTCTTCTCTATGGGGCGGATGGATGTAAACTGACCACCTGTCCTTTTTTATCCGACTGACATCCGATCCGCTGGATGGATGGCGGATCCCTATCCATCTGTTTTTATCGGACCGGCTCGAATGTTGGCAGGTGTGTCAGAAGACACATGTCCACTGGCATTCGCTGCTCCATAGAGGGCTATAGATGGTCCGATCAGGTCCACCTGCAAAACTGACAGGCGGACCCGATCATTCCGTCGGTGTGAAAGGGGCCCAAAAGTCTACAATATGGTAACTTTTTTAACCACTTCCGCTCCAGGATGTTTACCAGCTCCCCCCCCCCCCCCCCACCTTCATGTACAAGGCCATTTTTGACTTATAGCAGGACTGTGACATTGCGGCGGACAAATCGTACACTAAGTGACACTTTTTGGTCAACAGTGACACCAATAAAATGATCAGTACTAAAAAATATACACTGTCACTGTACTGATGACACTGGCAGGGAAGGGTTTAGCATCAGGGGCGATCAAAGGGTTAAACGTGTACCTAGTGATTGCTTTCTAACTGTGTAGGAGGTGCTTGTACTGTGCTTAGCAAGAAACACAGGATCTCTGTCTTCCCTTGTTTACATAGGCAGACTGCAGCTCTGCCTCTGTCGGGAACAATCATCCATTACATTTTTTTTATTTCTAATTAGAGCATTCGGAGATTCAGCTTACCAAATAATCATCCATTACATTTTTTTTATTTCTAATTAGAGCATTCAGAGATTCAGCTTACCAAATGTTTAAATATTGTTTACTAAAATAAGAGAAAACGATGCAAGAAAATATTTACGGAAAGGAAAATTACAAAACAGTCGGCAATTAAAAAAAAAAAAATGTGATTCTACCTGGGCAGTTTTTACATTTTTCACACATGCAATAAATCTGAACCGCATGCTAGAAATTAAATCCACAAACAAATATATAAATTTACAGTTTAGAATGAACCATGAATAATGACCCTAGAAAATTCCCCCAGCCCGAGGTTTGTGGTGATACCTCACATGTTATGAAATTTTTGTTTACAAACAGGTGTGTGGCCTACACACTTGTGTACAGGGTGCTTTTCGTTTTAAATTACCTTTTTTTAATAATTTTTTTAACATCACTTTCTTTTCTATTTCTATTGTTAAAAGTGATGGGGCAGGGCATTACTTTTGCTTGAATTCCGATCAACGGCTACAAAAATCAATATCAGGCTCAATGCTGCAGAAGCAGCCTGGAAATGGTTTTAACTCCATGAATACTTGGGCGTTTTATAAAAGTACCCTTAGTAGCCAAGGACTTAAAAGTTAAATAATTGCCACTTAGTTCACCTGGTCTTTGGCTCCATGCACAGTCCAAATTGCTCGCTGAGTAAGTCTGATCTATGAGAGTCACTGCCTCTCAAAACACAAATCTCTAGTATACCTAGTGGTTTCAGTGTCAAACCAGAGCTGCATTTGCCAATTGCAGCCATCTTTTCTGGTTCCTGAAGTTGAAGTTCCCGAAGTAAAGTTACCTTTACATGTTCTAAGGGATGTGCTGAAGTTGGGGGTCTCAATCCGGTATCTTAAGATCCCAACAGTGGGCTCCTGCAAGCGTGGTCTCTCATAGATGATGGCAACATATGGGTAAAGAAGGAACTAGTATTGTGTAATACTATAAAACGAAATTTATTTAAAAACACAAGCAACTATTCCACTCACATTTAAGAAAGCACTAGCCCTGGTGCATACAGGTGATGAACTTAAAGCGGTGTTTCACCCTAAAAAACAACTTTATAGCATCTCATTTAGCATAGTAGCGCGAGCTACATTATGCCTTTATATTTTTTTTCGGCGCCGTACTCACTGTTTAATCGAGTAGTAAAATTTCAGACTCCCAGCGGGGAATGGGCGTTCCTATTCAGAGGGCTCGTGATTGACGGCTGGCTATGGCGCGTCACGCTTCACGAAAATAGCCGGAGTAGGTCTCGGCTCTTCCCGGCGCTATACGGCGCCTGCGCACAGACATCGGAGCTGACTGCGCAGGCGCCATGAAGAGCAAACACCTATTTCGGCCATTTCCGTGAAGCGTGACGCGCCATATCCGGCCGTCAATCACGAGCCCTCTGAATAGGAACGCCCATTCCCCTGAAACTTTACTACGCGATTACAGAGTGAGTACAGCGCCAAAAAAATATATAAAGGCATACTGTAGCTCACGCTACTATGCTATATGAGATGCTAGAAAAAAAAAATGTTTTAGGGAGAACCCCCGCTTTAAACATATACAGATCCGTCCCTGGGGTTGCAAAATCGTCTGCAATGCCTCGGCCCTGCTGCCCTCATGGGTAATCGTATACCTCCTAAATAGATGCAAAGACATCACAAGCCCCACCCTGACGCTTTTCGTCAGGTAACTTTTTTTAAAGGGTGTAAATTCTCAGATAACAAGGTTTCACAATCTGACCGCCAACAGAAGGAAGTTATGATGCGTTAAGTGATCAAATATGATTTTTATCTTATGCATATATTGCTAAGGCAGGCCATACACTGTGCAAATTTCTCTCCTGCAACCGCGGGTTGCAGGAAAGAAACTTGCATGACTCTCCCATCAACACAGGCAGTGCTGACAGGGGAATCAGCAATTGTTTTCTCCTGGTGGGGGCAGCCATCACCACCGGGAGAAGACAGTGATTATTGCTAGCATCTATAGCAGCCACTTGTGATAAGTGCAAGCAAATCTGGCAGGCTGGTTTTTCCTAAGTTGATCAACCGATCGATCACCTTGGTACATTCAGCCTGCCCAGTTTTGGTTTGAATCTGGGCTGGTTCAGCAGTTTTTCGATTCGAATTGTGTATGTCCAGCCTTAGCAGATCAAACACTGCAAATTGTGCACCCACATTAATCTTTTGAAAAGCGCCACACACAGAAAGAATCTTCAAGATTACTGAATAATACAGCGGCGCCTCCAAGTAATATGGTGTAACACATTTAATGTCACAAATTTAACCAGGGATGTTACATTGTTGAGACAGGTATGAAATGACAAAAAAAAAAAGATTGAATCAACATAGATATACCAAAAAGGGTTCATGCATGCATACAAGGGACATGTTCGGGAGAGAAGCTTTTGGGCAGAATAAAAGCTGGAATTGCTTAAATGTGCGGAAATGCTGCCAAACGTGTGCTAAGCACGTTTAGCACTTGAGTGTTCATTTGTTCCAGTTCATTCAATTGAATCCATAAACGCTCAAACGTTTGACCTGCTGAAATGGGTGTGCAATACGTGGCTTTAAGCACATTTTTAAATCTGCTTTTTCCTGCCAGGAATAAAAGGTGTTTATAGAAAACATTTAAACACTCAGGCCCGGATTCAGAAAGACTTACGACAGGCGTATCTGTAGATACGCCGTCGTAAGTCCGAATCCGTGCCGTCGCAACTTTAAGTGTATGCTCAAACTGAGATACGCTTAAATGTTCCTAAGATACGACTGGCGTAAGTCTCCTACGCCGTCGTATCTTAACTGCATATTTACGCTGGCCGCTAGGGGCGTGTACGCTGATTTACGCCTAGAATATGTAAATCAGCTAGATACGCCTATTCACGAACGTACGCCCGGCCGTCGCAGTACAGATACGCCGTTTACGTAAGGCTTTTTCCGGCGTAAAGTTACCCCTGCTATATGAGGTGCAGCCAATGTTAAGTATGGACGTCGGGCCAGCGTCGAATTTTCCGTCGATTACGTCATTTGCGCAAGTCGATCGCGAATAGGGCTGTGCGTAATTTACGTTCACGCCAAAAGCATTGGCTTTTTGCGGGTTAATTTGGAGCATACGCACTGGGATACTTTCACGGACGACGCATGCGCCGTTCGGAAAAAGCATAATTTACGTGGGGTCACAATAAATTTACATAAAACACTCCCACATTTTCCACATTTGAATTAGGCGGGCTTACACCGGCCTATTTACGCTACGCCGCCGCAACTTTGCTTTGTGAATACTGCACTTCCCTGTCAAAGTTGCGGAGACGTATCGTAATTGGGATACGTTACGCCCACACACAAATACGCGCTCCCTACCTGAATCTACCCCTCAGTGTGCATGAGCCCAAAAGAACATGAATGTTGTGGTTCTTAAAGCTGAGCTCCACCCTATTTAAAACATGAGCTCACTATTACTGCTGCCTGTCACACCTGTTAAAATGGATTTTTTTTTTTTTTTTTTTTTTAAATTGGTACAGTACCTTTGTTTAGACATCGCTTCCTGTCTGCACAAGCTGCGGGTAGGGCGTCACTTCCTGTACCCGCAGTGTGCCCTGGGAGCTTCTGTCAAAGCTCCCAGTATTTATTGCGAAGCCTTGCTATGAAGTATCGCGGTATTTCGGAAACCTGGAAGTGACGCGATCACATAAACTGTGGAGGGGGTTACGAGTGAGCATGTGCGGGATCGCATTCACCGCAACAAGGAAGTGACTGCTTGTGGGCTTCTCATGCCCACAAGCAAAATGGAATCCGCTGTACTAGAAGAATATAACTTTTTATTAGAGACGGAATCGGAAAGCGGGGGACTTGGCACAGCTAACTGTTCTACCCTTTTCCCTCCCCCTTCTTTTTTCCCTCTCCTCCCATTTTTATACAACTACCAGGGATGGAGAGTGGTCTAATTTTAGCCACTGCCTCATTGAAAGTCCCAACATATTTTTACTTCCAAATAACTAGCAAGTATGTTTATAGTATACAACAAAGAAATGAATGACCAAAAAAAAAAAAAAAAATCGTATGGCCGTGGGAGATCCGCTTTAAAGAATATTTAAAAAATATTCAGGAAAAAAAAAGTTAAAAACTATGAATTCTGTATGGCAGGAGAGATAAAGGACTTTCTCAATCCCTATTAAATAGTTCATCATTATCATCAACTCTCTGACTCTTCTCCCCCTCCCTCCCTTTCCACATTCTCCATCTCTACTCCTTATCAGACTTATAATAAGCCTGGTACACACGGGCCAATAATTGCCCGGGTCAGCAGGACGCAGCTGACTTTCCGTCCATGTGTACAGCTGTCTGTTGAACAGAAGCTGGTCTAACGAGCATGCTGGAAAACCAGCATTCGATCAGCGCTCGCAGCCAATGGCTTACTTAGAGTAAGAGGGCCAGATTCACGTAGAATGGTGTATCTTTGTGCGGGCGTAACGTATCCTATTTACGTTACACCTCTGAAACTTTGACAGGCAAGTGCCGTATTCTCAAACCAAAGTTGCGGCGGCGTAGCGTAAATAGGCCGGCGTAAGCCCGCCTAATTCAAATGTGGTAGATGTGGGTGTGTGTTATGTAAATTTATTGTGACCCCACGTAAATTACGCTTTTTACGAACGGCGCATGCGCCGTCCGTGAAAGTATCCCAGTGCGCATGCTCCAAATTAACCCGCAAGAAGCCAATGCTTTTGACGTGAACGTAAATGACGCCCAGCCCTATTTGCGAACGACTTACGCAAACAACGTAAAATTTCCAAAATTCGACGCGGGAACGACGTCCATACTTAACATTGGTACGCCGCATCTACGCCTCATAGCAGGGGTAACTTTACGCCGGGAAAAGCCTAACGTAAACGGCGTATCTGTACTGCGCCGGGCGTACATTTGTGAATTAGTGTATCTAGCTGATTTACATATTTCTAGGCGTAAATCTGCGTACACGCCCCTAGCGGCCAGCGTAAATATGCAGTTAAGATAAGACAGCGTAAGAGACTTACGCCGGTCGGATCTAATACAAATCTATGCGTAACTGATTCTAAGAATCAGGCGCATAGATACGACGGCTCGGACTCTGGAGATACGCCGGCGTAACTCGTACGTGAATCCGGGCCAGAGAGTTTAAGCAGGCCATAGATGAATTTTTTTTTACATTTTAGCACAGCCAGCCAGCTGAAAAAAAAAGAAATTGCCTCCTTTCGCACATCCACTGTTCTATTGTATTCCAACAGCAGGACTCCTCCTCTCTCAAAATACACTGATCAGCGCTGCAACTGATTGGCTGCATGCCCTGATCAAATAAAAAAATTTTAACATTCCCTTTGAAAAGAAGCCGATCATTAGATCAACTTTTTTCTAGCAGGAATGGCAAGATGGATCAAAATTCAATCAGTCCCTGCTGAACCGGACGAATTTCGATCCACCTAGAGTCAGCTAAAGACTATAGGTGGATCTAACAAAGGAAATGACAGTTCCTATGAAGAGTACACATTTATTTTAACCACCTCCCACTCGCCGTATAGACAAATGACAGGCGGGATACCCTCTTGTTCGGGAACAACGTCATACAATGTCCCACTCTCGCTACATTTGCGTGCAGCGATTGTCAGCACGCTCTGTCCCCAGGACACAGCGCATCCCCAGGATATGAGGACTAGTTCAGTGCGAAACGCGTCGGCTGTTCCCCTGTTCCATTGTTGTACCCCTGTGATGTGATGTACCTGCTGTTCGTTTGAATAAAAGACAACCTTAATGGTCATCGGTGTGCGGCTATCCATTCTTCGCCTCATATCCTATGCATGTCTAGTGCACTGCCAGCACCCACGGTATCCTGAGTTAGTCTATTACTACATAGTTGACCCACCTGGAGCGGTGATCCCTCTTTTTCACAGCGTATCCCCAATCTCGGTACCCATCCAATCACAGCTGATCAAATGTAAACAAAGAACTGCTGGTTGTCGGCTTTACTCTCCTCACACTGACAGCATGTAAGGTGAGGAGAGTCGATCGGCAGCATTTCCTCACAGGGGAGATCTGCACAGATCATCAGTGTCCTGATAACCTGTGCAGCCCCAACAGTGATGGCAGTCAGTGCTGCCTTTCAGTGCCCATCAGTGCTGCATATTAATGCCTCCCCATCAGTGTCCTTCAGTGCTGTCTCATCAGTGCCCATCTATGAAGGAGAAAAATTACTTATTTACAAACTTTTCTAACAGAAACGAAGAAAAAAATAAATATTTATATTCCAAATTTTAAGTCTGTTTTTTTTTTTTTTTTTTAACAAAAAAAAAAAAAATGCAGTGGCGATTAAATACCACCAAAAGAAAGCTCCATCTCAAAAAATTATTACAAATCATTTTGAGTACAATGTTGCATGATTGCGCAATTGTCATTCAAAGAGTGACAGCCTTGAAAGCTGGCCTGGGCAGGAGGGGGGAGTGCCCAGTATTGAAGTGGTTAAAGAGGCCCTCTCACTATTTTTCCTCTGAGCCATTATATAGATATTCAGAGGTTTTCTCATGAACAGTGGGATGTTCCAGAGCACATTATAATAATTTAGGAGGGTGCCAACATTTAACATAGTAACGACCAACGAAAGGCAACAAGAAATAGAAGTGCATTATAAATTATAAAATAAAAATGACAATCTAACCTAAGTGAGATCAAGTGTTGCGTTGCAGTGTTTGTTCCCAAGGATTACTGAAATTGATGGTAGATGTCTCTATTAGATTAAGGAGCCTATACTAGTTTGGCATTTAATATGCAAAATGTGGTTATGGGGCAGCACAGATAATTTTTACCGAAGGAATTCTACAGAGTGAGGCATAAATTGTGCTTGTAAACATTCTATTGATATATGTAGAAAGTCAGCACGGCTACACGCAAACATTGAACAGGTTCCACTGGGTACAGCAGATGGTTCCAGCAGGCTGACAAGGCATAATGAAACAAACGAGTTAAAGATACATTTCAATCACTTCTAACATCTTAAGCAGACACAGCTACCTGCGGAGTGCCTCTCATTTTCTTCCTGCCATTCATCCTACACAGCTAACTGCACCACCAGCAGAACCCTATCTAATGTATATAGCTGCTGCCATTATCTTCTGATTGGCCAATGATGATGTAGGCCGAGTCTCTCGGGTTGTGGTCCTCATCCTGGCACCACTTTGTAGAGTTTCTATATTATTATTATACAGGATTTATATAGCGCCAACAGTTTGCGCAGCGCTTTACAACATCAGGGAAGACAGTACAGTTACAATACAATACAGGAAGGATCAGGGGGCCCTGCTCGTTAGAGCTTACAGTCTAGAAGGGAGGGTTAAGTGGAACAAAGTGTAGTAGCTGTGGGGGATGATCACACACTGAATTTCTACAGACTGGCAGTCGAAGACGGTTGAAATCAAAGTTTCTGGTTTATTTTTCCATCTTGCTGGAAAACAATTGCAAGCATCCAAACAGCATAAACAAAATCAAACATAAAATAAATCCTAGCCACTCTGGGCGTCTACCTTCCACACAGGAACCTATCTATGAAGTCTAACACAGCCTACTGCTGGGTAGACAGTGCTGGTCATACAGCACAAAACAATAGTCTTTTGATATTGATAAAAGTCAATGGTCTCCTCACCTCATCAGGAGACTTTCTGGCACTGCTCTCCTACTCACACAGCCTTAGGAGTGATGCAGCCAATTAGTGGTTATCCTCTGGGCTACTTTATAGAGGCTTTTAATTGCCTCACTCTGAACAGCTGGAGTCTTCCAACGGCCCTTAGCCTTCCTGGCTATTTCTGGCAGCCGACGCCTAATAATGATTGGTGTATTGTCTAACAAGGCAGAAATGTATGTCCCGACTGTGACAACACCCACAGATTTACCTGACTTCCTGTCACACAACACATTATTTATGTTTTTTACATTTTTTCTGAGAAGAATAGCTGTATATAAGCATTTTTGGCACACATTTGTACACATTTATACATATTTGGTATATTGTCAATAGAGATGATATGTATTGGGGTTAAGAATAAAAAAAAAAAAAATATGCCTCTCTAAGTTGCGGCGGTGTAGCATAAATAAGATATGATACGCCTGCACATAGTTACACCGCCCTACGTGAATCTAGGCCATCATCTCTAATGTGTGGGTGTTGCTGCATTATGTAAAACAAATCTTTTTTTACATTTTAGAATGGGGTGCCTTGAGATTGAAATTCGGCACAAAGGGTGCCTTGACTGGAAAAAGGTTGGGAAACGCTGGGATAGGGATCGGCCAGTCACAAGTGGGATGGGTACTAGCCCAGGCTTGGTTATTCAACATCAAGACCTGTATATGCTTTTTGGAAGCGGTTTTGCATTCAGCCATTTGTCTGGGGTTGATCCTTAAAAACACTATGATGATGCTCTTTCTGTAAGAAATCTGTAGTTTTACTTCACAGTAACCGGCAGGGAGGTTAGACACTCACCATTATGGGCTGGATTCAGATACAATGGTGTATCTATCCGCCCAGCGTAACGTATCTCAGGTACGTTACGCCACCGTAATTTAGGGCGCAAGTTCTATATTCAGAAACAACTTGCGCCCTTAGTTACGGCGGCGTAACGCATCTGTGTCGGCGTAAGCCCGCCTAATTGAAATGTGGATGATGTGGGCATGTTTTATGTATATTAACTGTGACCCCGCGCATTTGACGTTTTTTTACGAACGGCGCATAAAAAAAAACAGTGCGCATGCTCGAAATTCCGCCGCAAATCGTCATTGCTTTCGACGTGAACGTAAATTATGTCCATGCCTATTCACGAACGACTTACGCAAACGACGTAAAATTTTCAAAACACGACGCGGGAACGACGGCCATACTTAACATAGGATACGCCTCATATAGCAGGGGTAACTATACGCCGAAAAAAGCTTAACGTAAACTACGTAAAAACATGCGCCGGCCGGACGTACGTTTCTGAATCGGCGTATCTAGCTCATTTGCATATTCCTCGCATAAATATACAGAAGCGCCACCTAGCGGCCAGCGTAAATATGCAGCCTAAGATACGATGGTGTAATACACTTACGCCGGTCGGATCTTATGGAAATCTATGCCTAACTGATTCTATGAATCAGGCGCATAGATACGACCCCGCACACTCAGAGATACGTCGTATCTTCTCTGTGAATCTACCCCCAAGTGTTTAGGAAGGATTTTGGCACCTGCCTCATTGCGGCTTTTGTTTTCGACTCTCTGAATCGATAGTTACAATTTATGAAAGGCTCAGCTTGATGGATGCATCTTTTCAACAACATTAACTGCATAATTACAGAAGACAGGAGGAATATCCTGAGACTGGCTTCCGGTCTAAAAAACAGATCAGCAATTACCGAGATGCTCAGTTGCCTTGACTGTTGCTTCTGAGTTATTTATTTAGAAGGGAATTCTAGTTTGTCCCCAGTTGTATTCAAACCGTAACATAACTGCCATGGCGTAATGCATACTGGCAAACATATGCTCGTCTAAACATCAGAAATATACTAAACAATAGAAAAAAGAAAGGTACTAAACAACAGAAAAAAGAAAGGAACGTGCCTCCATCAACACAGATCAATGTCACAACACAATCTCTTGGAATTTGCATTGCCAGCACAGGTCACTATGTTACAGCATACCTCAAACATAGAAGATTCCAATAAAACAAGCATCAGTACATTTGTGTTTGTCATTTGTGACTATAGTGTATGTTAGGACATACTATCCTCTACACCAGAGGTCTCCAAATTGCAACCCTTTGATTGCTTTTATCGTGCCCTGGGGGCACCATTTCATCTAATGATACCAACCATTTGGCATAATTCCCCCCACTGACATCAATTAAAGGGCACAATTCCTCCCAATGACACCAACAATGAGGCACAAGCTTTCCACCGACATCAAAAATGGGGCATTGTTTTTTCCCACTGACATTGGGACCTTTCCTACTGTCAATAGTCACAGTCCGGCCCCCCAAAGTCTAAAGGACAATAAACTGGCCAGGGGCGGACTGACCATTCGGGCACTCTGGCACTGTTCGAGGGCCCCATGCCACTAGGGGGCCCCATCAGGGTTACCAGCCTCAGTAAAACGAGAGACAGTATGTAAAAATCTGTTTGTTTTTTTACATCTGTCCTTGAAATGTCCCTTACAGACATCCTTTTGGTCTAAAAATCCCAAGATTATATCTGCCCCGCCTCTCCAGTACCTTCTTGGTGTGTGTATGTGTATACTGTGTCTGTGTATATTGTGTGTCTGTGTGTGTATACTGTATGTGTGTATATATACTGTGTGGCCTCATAATCTATTGCCTGGGGGCCCCATAATCTCCTATTGCCCGCGGGCCCCATTAGTTCCCAGTCCGCACCTGAAACTGGCCGTTTGTTTAGAAAATTTTGAGGCCCCTGCTCTACACCCATACTGTAGCAAGTAGTTAATCAGAGTTCAGATTGTTAGACTAGGTGTTTGGCAGTCCAGGAAATTGGGAGGGGGGGGGTGTTGAGGAATACTTAGAGAACCTGTGGCCAGGCTTATGACCTTTCAGGTTTACATATTCAGAACATACAGTCGATGTGTTCCAACACACGTATTTACTGACCTCTGTAGCTGCAACCACTTTAGAGCAATTCACCCTCAAATTGCACAACAAAAGCACATGTGTTATTGCTGAACAACTTATCTCAGCTTGCTTCCCCCTCCCAGCAGTGACACTCCAGCCTTCCAATATCTTATGTAAACCCATAACACCAGCTCTAGGGGGGATAGTTGAGCTTCTGAAAAAAGCAAATGACTTTCGGTTTCTACAAACCAGGAATAGAAGGGGATTACTGCTCCAGGTGGGTATATGGAAATAAAACTCTTCTCAGGGTTGAAGCAGCAGGTGCAGGCTATGCATATAGTAATTAGATAAGGTAAAGTTCTGGACAGCCGCACTCCAAAAAATAGCCTTTATTGTAAAAAGATATAAAAATACAAGCCACAGCAGAATACAGGACAGAAGAGCTGATGCGTTTCACACTATCAAACAGTGCTTAATCATAGCTACACAACCACAAAACTTAGCTATATATATATATATATATATATTACACACACACATACATATACACTTATCCATATTGCACATGTGACTAAATGTGTAGTTAATTAAATCTAACAAATTAAGTGAATTTAATTAGCAAACATGACTAACGTGTGGTTGAATGTGAGTGCACATAAATATATCCAGGTAAATAAAAATAAAAACCAAAAAAGCACCTTCCTCCTTACCTGGATATATTTATGTGCACCCACATTCAACCACACCTTAGTCATGTTTGCTAATTAAATTCACTTAATTTGTTAATTAGATTTAATTAACTACACATTTAGTCACATGTCCAATATGGATAAGTATATATATGAAGCTAAGTTTTGTGGTTGTGTAGCTATGATTAAGCACTGTTGAAAGTGCAAAACGCATCAGCTCTTCTTTTTTTTCTATTTCCCTCCTCCTGCTCCTCACCTCGACTCCTGTCAATGGCGGGTTGTTAAGGAGCGGGGCCGCCACATCCTTAACAACTGATGATTCCTCGGCTGTCAGCTGGTTTTCGACTGACAGCTGAAATATAAGCAAAAGAGTGTCGGCAAATAAAACTTCAGGAAAAAACTGTGTGGGGGACCACCCTAATCCATACCAGGCCCTTGGAATCTGGTATGAATTTTAAGCCCACCCCAAAATAAAAATAAACAAATCCATACCGGACCCTTATGCCCCGTACACACGTTCCGAATATCGTACGAAAGATCGTACGACTTTTTTCATTTCATAGTCACAAGTAGAAATTAAATAGGTTATTAAAGTCACGAAAATTCTCGTACGACAGGAAAAAAAAATGGAAGTGATGTCATGTGTTGTAATGTATTTGTATTGTATTTTCGGACGACAACTGTACTGACTAAACGAAAATCATATGATCTAGTACCGTATGAGAAAAAAATTTTGTGCATGTGCGATAAAATAATATCGTATGAACTGTCATGATCGGCTCTCGAAAAGCCGATCCGATTATCGTACGATTCTTCCTCGGACGACATTTTTCATACGATATTCGGATCCCGTGTACGGGGCATTAGAGAGGATGTTGGTTTTGAATGCTCATCTGGGTCATGTTTGTCAGTCATCCGGTGTCGGTTGTGATTAGTGAAGTTGCCCATGTCTTCAGGTGGCAGTTTGGTGTGTAGTTGGATGCTGCTGGTCATAAGGCATAGAGTAGAACAGGTCTTTGTCATTATTTGGAAGTAGATAAGTGGGGGATTTTTTGTAGACCATGTGCTTGGGGTTGAGGGTTGGTGTTGGTGTATGGTTGCAAATGATAGCATGTGGTTAAAGGGTTACTGTTGCCGGTTTCTGTTCAGGTCCTGTATGGATTTCCATAAGCTGGGAAGGACAGGGCAGCAAAAACCGGAGGTGTATAAAAGGAACAAATGTGATATAAGTGCAATGCCAACAGTACACGCACCGCAAAGCATTTGGAAATGCAGTCTGCACAAGGTCAGTCAAGCCTGAGGCTGTGAGCTTTACAGAATTTGACCTTGACCTTCAGAAACTGAATTCTGCTAATAATTGACAGGCTGGGTTTTTGTTGAGGGGTTGAAAGAATTTCTTTAGGAGGTCAGAATTTTCATTACTCACTATGCATCTGTGAATTATCTAGGCTTGCCCGTGCTAATAACATACAGTACATTTACAGAAAAATAAAAATTTAAGCGAAAAGCAAACATTTATTATATTGCAGTTTACCAATTTACCAGTTTACCAAAAAATTGCTGTAACTGCAGCTGGAGTGTGGCTTTAGTTTGTTAGCTGTATTAGCAGATTTAGATACACCAACACTCCCCTCCCCCAGGCAGACAATGCTGCTGTTTAAAGGTTCCCCCTGTGCTCCTACATCCAGAGTGGAGGCATTCTAATACAGGTGGTGTATCACTGGCCAGATCACCAGGTGAAAACGAATGCAGCCACCACTAATCTAATGATTGGTAAGCTTCGATATATAAATTTTTCGGCTTTTTCGGCCCTCCATTTCCTATGGATCACAGGGGTGCAGTTTGTTCTGCCCACTGTCAGCTGACGTCACTCAGCCAGTCCAGCCCACTTTACAGTCAGGATCCACCCACCAGCCTGGACCGGCAGCTGCCTTAGTCTCTCAAGAAACCGTTGTGAGATTGAGCCAGCCATCTGCCCGTGATTTGACAGCACTGAGATGTGAATAACAAAACGTGTGACTCGTATTTGAGATGCCATTCATTTAAATGGCACTTCATTTTGCTGTGCTGATCTTCCCGGATTTTCGCACGATCAAACGCACTGCAATTGCGGACTCACGTTGCCCCAAAAGTAGCTCCTGAACTATTTTTGGGGCGAAACGCATCCCGCGATGTGGCTTGCCTTGATTGCAGATCCACACATCGATTTGAGGTGCCATTCAAATCGCAGGCAGATCTGCAGTAAATCTGCCCGCGATTTAAAATGCCGCGTAAGTAGAAAGATGCGCCGTCGTATCTATGCGTGCCATTCTGGTATCTAGATACGCCTGAATTCTAGCTTCCTCCGACCGACGTAAGTGTTAGTACGCCGTCGTATCTAGGGTGCATATTTACGCTGGCCGCGCTTCCGTAGAATAGGCTAATGACCTAGATACGCCGATTCACAAACGTAATTGCGCCCGCTACGCCGTTTACGTAAGGCTTACGTTTGGCGTAACGTTACCCCTGCTATATGAGGCGCAGCCAATGTTAAAGTATGGACGTCAGAACAGCCGTCAAATTTTACGTAGTTTATGTAAGTGGTACGCGAATGGGGCTGTGCGTAGGTTACGTTCACGTCGAAAGCATTGAGCCAACGTATCTTAGGGAGTATATGCAACGTGACTCTGAGCATGCGCGCGCATGCGCCGTTCGTTAGTAAAGAAAAGTACATGGGGTCACGGCTACTTTGTATAGAACACGCCCACTACCTTCCACATTAAAAATAGGCGCCGGCGCAACGTACGGCGCCAGATCTTTGTGAATAATGGTCTGGGCGCCCTATTTTACGTCGGCGTAGCGCATATGAGATGCACTATGCCGGCCAAAATATACGCAGAGCTACGTGAATCTAGCTCGTTGTAATAAGCAAGCCTGCACAACTAGAATTTAATATTTTAGATATTCTGAAAAGCCCAGTTGTGACTGGTTCTCTTCAGATATATGGGTGAAACCCCTTGCATTCTTATGTGCCAGTGATCATCCTTAAAGTGGAGTTCCACCCATAAATATAACATTACATCAGTAGTTTTAAAAAAATGTAATTAGTCCTTTAAGAATTTTTTTTTTTTTTTTAGATGCCTTCAAAGTGTTGTTGCTAGGCAGAATAGTTAATCTTCCCTCTTCCTGCACCTAGGTGCTTAAGCTTCACCGCACAGACTCCTGGGAATGTAGTGGGTGTAACTTTCCAGGAGTCTGTGCACTTCCCAGTCTTGAAGAATCATGTGACTTGGATAGTACAGGTGCTGAAACCTGATCTGAAACCTGAGCATGTGCGAGATCTGCAAGGCTGAAATCCAGGAAGTCATACAGTCCGGCTTCATGATGCCCACACTTAAGATGGCCCCAGTCAATTTCTATTTTATAAAGTGTCTAAATGCTGGAACAACCAAACAAAAAACGGACCTTAGTTTACAGACTAACTTTACTAGAATACATTGAGCTTGTGTATTACAGGGGTATTTATATTTAAAAAGTGAAATTGTGGCCGGAACTCCGCTTTAACACTGCTGCAACCTGTCTAGGACCAATACAAGCTTCCCTGTGTTACATTATTACATTGCCCAGGGCTGTACTTCTCTCCTTTATAATGGTCAGTCAGCAATGCAGTGGAGTTGCTTATGATGAATTCAGACAGCTCTGCCTGGGGTAGCAGCACAGCACATCTTAACATTTTAGCACCATGCCAGTGCGATTCCTTAGGGATAACTTGAAAGTTTCCAAGGTAAATGCAAGAAGGCGCAAAAACATATACAGAGTGCTTACAACAGAGAGTAAAACGTGGTATTTCTCAATAAAAAGAGTGTGAATTCTTAAAGGGATTGTAAGCCCTCTTTTTGTCTAATAAAAATAACAAACATGTTATACTTACCTGCTCTCTGCAATGGTTTTGCATAGTGCAGCCCCAATCCTCTTCTTTTGGGGTGCATCGCATGCGCTCCAGGCCCCTTCTCTTTACGGCTTTTCCCTGCGGGCGCGCTCCAGAGTCCCGCTGCTGCATCTGTTTACATAGACAGTAGGACTCTGCCCCGCCCCTGCTTCCGTGTCACTGGATTTGATTGGCAGCACGAGCCAATGGCTCCTGCTGTTTTTAATCTATCCAATGAGGAGAGCAACAGAGGTTGGAGCCACTGTACTCGTGCACATCGCTGGATCAGATCAGGCTCGGGTAAGAAAAAGGGGGGGGGTAGCTGCAGCAAAGAAGTTGTTTTACCTTATTGCATAGAATGCATTAAAAGCGGAGTTCCACACAAAAATGGAACTTGCGCTTTTCCGGTTTCTCCCACCTCCGGTGTCACATTTGGCTCATTGTACCAATTGTTCCAGTTAGTAATGTGGAGTTGCAGCTTCCTGAACTCTATTCAAGTTGCTGCAGCAATAAATGTTAACAACTTGCTTACTGGGCACATATACCCCCATTCCTGCCCAGGCGAAATTTCAGCTTTTGGCACCGTCACGATTTGAATGAAAATTGCGCGGTCGTGCGCCGTGGCTCCCAAACAAAATTTCTATCCTTTTTTCCCACAAATAGAGCTTTCTTTTGGTGGTATTTGATCACCTCTGTGGTTTTTATTTTTTGCGCTATAAACAAAAAAAGAGCGACATTTTTGAAAAAAAAAACAACAATATTTTTTACTTTTTGCTATAATAAATATCTAAATTTTGAAAAAAAAAAGATTTTTTTCTCAGTTTAGGCCTATATGCATTTCTTCTACATATTTTTGGTAAAAAAAAAAAATCGCAATAAGCGTGTAGTGATTGGTTTGCGCAAAAGTTATAGCGGCTACAAAATAGGGGATAGAATTCTGACATTTTTTTTATTTTATTTACTAGTAATGGCGGTTATCTGCGATTTTTGACAGGATTGCGATATTATGGCGGACACATCAAACACTTGACACATTTTTGGGACCATTCACATTTATACAGCGAACAGTGCTATAAATATGCACTGATTACTGTATAAATGTGACTGCCAGGGAAGGGGTTAACACTAGGGGGCGAGGAAGGGGTTAAATGTGTTCCCTGGGAGTGATTCTTATTGTGGGAGGAGGTGACTGACTGGGGGAGGTGACCGATCTGTGTCCCTATGTACACACAGAGATCCACATTCTTGGCTGTGTAACGGGCGATCGCGGGTACCTGGCAGACTCGCAGCCACTAGGCACGCATATCGGCATCTCAGTGGCGCGCGCCCCAGTGGCCTTCGGAGCCGAGGCCGTAAAAAGACGGCCTCCCGGCCCTGTAGAGTGTAGAGCCACCTTGTGGCCGTCTTTTTACAATGGCCCGGGTCTCAAGAATTTAAATAGGCAACCCTTATGGACTGTATTTCCTGAGTCAGTGTGTAAAGATGCTGTTTGCCTGGCTGTTACACTAGCAGGAATAGAACTTGGGACTTTAAACCAGTGGCTCTAGGTAAAGGGTGGCGCTACACTAGTTACCAAGCTGTGATGTTGACCCCCTGACTTCAGCGCATTGCACAAATAGAATTTAGTAAAACAGGCACCAGGTTTCTCTCAGTAAGTTTCCATTACTTGGACTGTCTGCCTACTAAAATGCAAGCCGATAAGTTTAGGAAGTGGAATTGGGCTCCAGTTAAAAGTGAGTGACAGCATGAAGGCCTAGAACCCTTATCTTTTAACCACGAAGTGGTAATGGGACAAGTCTGCTGGTAAAGTAGAAAACCTCTTCAGCTCTTGTGAATAAACTGTGAAGTCCTTGTAATTGGACCAACCATCTATGAATGACGTCCAGGGAATACACAGGACGTTTGGCTTTGTTAGCAGCATTAACATGTTAACAGAACTGGCGGCTCATCAAAGTGTGATAAATAGGAATTTACAGGCAGGCTAAAAACAACATCTGCTCAAAAACTAGGATAAAAGCCTTTTTATTTCCTGTTCCATTTTCATAAGCGAAATGGAACTGAGCCATTAATTAGTCCCAATTTCTAATAAACACTATCAGATTACACTTGGCTGCCTGCTACTGTAGTATCACAGTACAGTCTGATAGACTTTCATTTAACCTGTTTTCCCTGATAAATTAATGTACCATTGAGAGGAAATGGAAGGGAAACCGAGGTGTTCCTCGAAGAACAGGAGTACCGCATGGCTTCAGAATGAGGGGCTAGGTTGAGAATTTTTTTCAAATGTATAGAAATACTGCGCTTGTATAATATATAAAATATAACCTATACACATAGGCCCGGATTCACGTAGCACTTACGCCGACGTATCTACAGATACAAAAAACGAAGTATCATAAATAAATAAAGAACCGTTGTTCAAATGATAAAAACAGCGCTATAAGAATGGTTTTTAAAGTGATTAGCCCCAGAGCGGAGCTTAAAGGAAGAGACAGGGGTGATGTGTTTGGTGATCAGAAAACAAGGCGTTAGTGCACCCTATACCTTATTCAAGGTTCACCAATAGGAGTGATAATGCTCCCTTATGGGGTGCAAGCTTACCACTACCAGCAAGAGAAAATTAATATCCTCTTAGGCACATCTTCCACTGCTCTTACTGTCTGCGGCGGTCATTCTCATTGAAGATGCATGTAAGCAAAGAGACACTCAATAGTGAAGTATTGCTAAAACAAAGGTAACTACAATGTATAGAGGGGAACAATCCCCATATGTAAATGCCCGTACAGAAAATATGTAAAGAATGAACGAAAAAATAGCAAGCCTGTGATTCCAGTCGTCACCGACGTCCTATGGGCACCAGGGGCCGCACGAGTGCTTGTAACGCTGATGTAGTGATAGGTGGTTATGGAACGAAAGCAGGCTCCTGTGTTGCGCTGTTGTAGCCACGCCCTGACGCGTTTCGTCACTTCCGACTTCGACAGAGGGCGTGGCTACTCAGCGCTGTCACTATCCCTTTGTACCCCATCGGCTACGGCTATTGGATGTGAGCGATCCGCCCTGACGGTCACGATTGGTGCAAACTGGACCGGAAGGAGGGGCGGACGTCAGCTGTGCCGTTTGGGGCTGGCAGGGAAACGTAAACATATGTACTGCTGCACTTTTAATCGAGAATTACATCTCCGAGGAACATAAATAAAAACTGGATGCAAAGGCCATCACATAGCGGGGGAAATGTTTGTAAACACTTCCAGCAATCCAGGATATGTTATTAAGTGGCGTGTAAAAAAGGGATAAAAACTTTGACATAACTAGGGCATTCGGTATAGCAGCCAATCACGCTGGACCTGGGCGGGTAATATGTAAATGAATCCATGGGCCGTGTGATACACATCTAGAGACTATGCATCCTGCGGCCAATCATTTTAGACTAGGGCGGGAGTTATTCCAAAACGGAGCATAGGCTCGGGCTAATGATATTTATAAAGAAAACACTGACCCGACGCTACAGGTATAGGGATGTGCTATTATTAGTGATAGTAAGAGGACTAATTCTTGAGTGGCTCAAAATATCTAAGGAGGAGGACATTTGTGAGCATGCACTGGAAAAAGGTATATTGGATAAAAGCTTTTTATATATATAGTAAAAAGCATACACATATATAAAATACATACACATATAAAAAAATATATATATGTATACATACATATATAAGAAAGGGGTCAAAGCCCGGTGACCAACTTCAAGGTGCACATTATATATGGGAATAAGTCCAGGCATTCAGTGTATACACATATACACATTGTCATGCAAATGGACCATTAGCCAAATAGTTGCATATTATGAAGCACTTGTCAGCGTGTATATATGAGTAATAGCAGACAAGTAGACATGGATTCTTATGTGCTGTGTGTCTGGATGTATTACTCCCCAGACAGCATACCCATGAAAGACAACAGCTTTATATGTGTATATACAGATGACAGTGGAGATATCATAAGGGAGTACACATATGTATTTTTAGTCACCCTGAACCCCATTTGTCATCATTATAGAACCACTAGTCTCATGATATTGGGTGGAAAAGGGTATATCAAATCCTATATCATTATTTATGGAATGGTGTATATGCATATATTGAGTCACCCAATAAGGATCGAGGGTGATATATGGGTTAATGCATGTCTGTCATACAAAGAATCGAAAAAACGAGTAAGTCTGGTTGAATCAGGTATGATGGATTCAACGTGGTACACAAGAGGAGAGGAGGTAAGGCAGTAAAAGTATGCTGCAACACTGTCTCACAAAGGACCAAAATATATATAAATGTGTACATAAACAAAGGATACCAATGGTATCAATGAGTGTTAATAAATAGGTAATCAATAGTAGGGACGTTAAATGTCCTCATAGATGAGACCAAAAGAGGAAAGGGATATGGAGGACCCAATAAAAAATGATAAAGTGACCTTAAAATATTAAAATATTAAAATATTAAAATATTAAAATAATAAAAGACGTGCCGAGGTAAGAGAACTGGGTAAGAAAGCCATCTAAAAGAAGAAGAGGGATTAAAAGTCACTGATAAAACAATTTATATCCAGCTCCACATTCAGGCCTTTTGGCAACAACGTATCGACAGTATAGATCCACTCAGTTTCACGCTTTGAGAGTTCTCTGACCATGTTAGAACCTCTCCATGCTGGTTTGATATGATCAACTCCCCAAAACTTGAGGCCAGCCGGATTCTGATTATGATGCTGTTTAAAGTGGAGTGATACACTGTGGTCTTTATATCCAGACTTGATATTTGCCACATGCTCGGCTATTCTGATTTTCATGGCACGTTTAGTTCTCCCAATGTACATCAATTTGCACGGGCATTCTAACATGTAGACCACGTGCGTGGTGTTACAGGTGATGAAATCCTTTACACTGAATGTTAGTCCATTAGATGTGGAAACAAAAGTCTCTACAGGACCTCTCGACCTGTCTGCCTCTCTACAGGGGAGACATTTTCTACATGGGAAAAAACAGTCCTTATCCCAAAATGAGGGGGGTTTCTTTGGGACGTCAAGTACCTTCTTCACGATCTTATCTCCAATACTTGCAGCCTTTCTGTAAATAAAACCAGGTTTAGTAGGAAGTACTGTATTTAGTATACGATCCAAAAACAGCACATGCCAGTGTGTTTTAAAAATTCTTTCCACTTCTTTGTACTGGCTATGGTACCCTGAAATAAAACTCCATTCGTGTATGTTTCTGGTGTTTGTGAGCTTGGACGTAAGGAGGCAGTCTGCTCTTGGTATCAGAGATAAATCTCTGATAGTTTTTTTCAAGTGAGCATCTTTATATCCCTTTTCCACAAACTTATCTTTTAAAATCAAGGCCTGTGAAATAAAATCAGTATCGTTAGTACAGTTTCGTTTGACCCTCATAAGTTGACCTTTCGGTATATTCCTAAGCCACATCGGATGATGTCCACTGTGTGTTGGGAGGTAGCTATTTGAATCAGTGGGTTTAAAGTAGACTTTTGTTCCCAATTTATTACCGTTCCTGAAAATATTCAAGTCCAAAAAGTGAATACTCTGTCGGTTATATTCACTCGTTAAAACTATGTTGCAGGTATTGGTATTAAGATCACTTAAAAATTTCTCCAGCGTAAAAAGCGAGCCCACCCATATAAAAAACAGGTCATCGATATATCTACGGTAAAATAGTAGCTCCTTGGGTCTCGCATTAAAAATAGTCTTGTCCTCCCACTCTGCCATGAATAGGTTGGCTATACTGGGGGCAAACTTAGCCCCCATGGCAACACCATTCTTCTGGGAATAAAAGCATCCATCATACCAGAAATAGTTGTGGCTTAGGCAAAAATCAAGGCAATTCCGTAGAAAGATCTTCAGGGTGTGTGTAATATCGTCTCTTACGCATAGTGCCCAATTAAGTGCTAAAAGAGCGTCATCGTGTTGTATCACTGTGTAAAGCGAAGACACATCCGCTGTAACTAAAAATACGTCATCTTGTCCAGGGATATCTATACCCTCCAATTGGATGAGTAGATCCTTAGTGTCTTTAAGGTATGCTTTTGTGACCGTAACACTCTTTTGTAGGTAGTGATCGAGAAATTGGCCCAAGCGTGATGTTATGGAACCAATCCCATTTACTATGGGCCTTCCAGGAGGATTTTTTATGTCCTTGTGTATCTTAGGTAACGTATAAATAGTTGGTATCCTGCTACTGCTAGGTAGCAGGTATTTCCTTTCTTTATTTGAGATAGCGTGGGAACGAAACCCTGCCTGTACCAAAATCTGAAGGTTATCTTCATATTGTGTTGTGGGGTCACACTTCAATTTTTTATAGGTCTCAATATCTAGCAGCATACCCATCATTTGATTGTGGTAGAACTCTTTAGTTAAGATAACCACTCCTCCCCCTTTGTCTGCTGGCCTTATTATAATGTCATTGTTCTTCTCAAGCAGTTCAATACCATCTCTCACATATCTCGGGTTCACGTTCTTTTTTGGTTTTATGGGTTCTAGATCACGTAAAAGTAACCCTTTAAAAACCTCAAGTGGTTGGTTCGAGCTGAGTAGAGGATTAAAAAGTGATTTATTTCTTAGGCCACTATCCGTTGGAGGTGCTGGTGTTCTGCTGTTAATATTTAGATTCCTATTCAGGAAATATTTTTTAATATTAAGTTTCCTGATATATTTGTGGATATCGATGAAGACATTAAATTTGTTTATCGGTCGATTTAGTCCACACTTCAGGCCTAGGTTTAAAACATTGGTCTCTTTATCCGTTAAAATTGTATCTGTAAGGTTAAAAATGCCCCCTACTCGTAATCCCTGACTCTTCTTCTCTTGTTTCCTCTTGGTACGTTTTCCTCCTCTACAGCCTCTTGATCTCTTCTCCAATGTCCCGTTTGAGGTGCCCTCTCTTGGTCCTGATAAGGTAGGTCTCTCCATTGAGGGTCCCTGTAAGGTGGACCATGTTGGGGATCTCTGTATTGGATATTCTGTGGAGGGTATATTGGGGTTCTCCCCCTGTTCCCCCCTGTCCCTCTGCCCCTTTTCCGTCCTCCCCGGCCTCTCCCTAAAAAAGGACGGGGTGACTGGTATCTCATTCTGTTTTCTTCTTCTTGTAAAGATTCATACCTGTTGTGGACTGGAATAGGGTAATATCCACTAGTGGTTGTTGGTCGTTGATTATAGTTATTTGGTGTCTGGTTTCTACTCCTTCCCCTTGTTGGGTAAGATTCACTTGTTCTCACCGGGGTGGAAATATTGGGTGGTATATAGGATTGTCCCGGATTTCTACCGTTCACTGGTTGGTGATTAGCACTGGTTGTTGGTTGTGATCCATCAGTGGTGGTAGATTGTTGGGTTTCCATAATATCAACATCATTTGCCCTTATTTCCATGTTATTGGTTTGCTGCCATAGGTAAATGGAATTAGACCTAAAGTCGCCTAAATCTCGGTGGAACTTCTTTATTTTCGTTTTTTGTGTGTCTTTATCAACTTTTTCAAGTCTTTTCTTGATCTTGTTATTAAAGTCAATGACCTGTTGTGAATCTTTGATGGGGTCGAGCAAGACTTGTAATTCTTTGATTTTTGCCTCTAGTTTTGTCATTTTGCGTTTCTTTCTTCTTAGTATAAGGTCTTGGAGTTTCAGGCCTACTCCGTTGAAGAAATCCAACCATTCAGTGGTGGAATCCCTGTCATCAAGACCATCTTGGGGGACTACTTCCCACCTAAGACTTCTGATGATGATGTCTTCCTTCTGATATTGCTCTAAAGTGCAAATATCCCACCAAGTGCGTACTTGTTTCTCAAGTGTGTTGCCCAAGGTGGTGAGGGTAGTGTTATAATTAATTTGTGCAGGCGTGAGTTCGTTCACAGTGAATAAAGTGTTCACATCTAAATTTCTGTCACTCAGGAAGCGTAGTGCGTCTGAGTGACAGAAATTTAGATGTGAACACTTTATTCACTGTGAACGAACTCACGCCTGCACAAATTAATTATAACACTACCCTCACCACCTTGGGCAACACACTTGAGAAACAAGTACGCACTTGGTGGGATATTTGCACTTTAGAGCAATATCAGAAGGAAGACATCATCATCAGAAGTCTTAGGTGGGAAGTAGTCCCCCAAGATGGTCTTGATGACAGGGATTCCACCACTGAATGGTTGGATTTCTTCAACGGAGTAGGCCTGAAACTCCAAGACCTTATACTAAGAAGAAAGAAACGCAAAATGACAAAACTAGAGGCAAAAATCAAAGAATTACAAGTCTTGCTCGACCCCATCAAAGATTCACAACAGGTCATTGACTTTAATAACAAGATCAAGAAAAGACTTGAAAAAGTTGATAAAGACACACAAAAAACGAAAATAAAGAAGTTCCACCGAGATTTAGGCGACTTTAGGTCTAATTCCATTTACCTATGGCAGCAAACCAATAACATGGAAATAAGGGCAAATGATGTTGATATTATGGAAACCCAACAATCTACCACCACTGATGGATCACAACCAACAACCAGTGCTAATCACCAACCAGTGAACGGTAGAAATCCGGGACAATCCTATATACCACCCAATATTTCCACCCCGGTGAGAACAAGTGAATCTTACCCAACAAGGGGAAGGAGTAGAAACCAGACACCAAATAACTATAATCAACGACCAACAACCACTAGTGGATATTACCCTATTCCAGTCCACAACAGGTATGAATCTTTACAAGAAGAAGAAAACAGAATGAGATACCAGTCACCCCGTCCTTTTTTAGGGAGAGGCCGGGGAGGACGGAAAAGGGGCAGAGGGACAGGGGGGAACAGGGGGAGAACCCCAATATACCCTCCACAGAATATCCAATACAGAGATCCCCAACATGGTCCACCTTACAGGGACCCTCAATGGAGAGACCTACCTTATCAGGACCAAGAGAGGGCACCTCAAACGGGACATTGGAGAAGAGATCAAGAGGCTGTAGAGGAGGAAAACGTACCAAGAGGAAACAAGAGAAGAAGAGTCAGGGATTACGAGTAGGGGGCATTTTTAACCTTACAGATACAATTTTAACGGATAAAGAGACCAATGTTTTAAACCTAGGCCTGAAGTGTGGACTAAATCGACCGATAAACAAATTTAATGTCTTCATCGATATCCACAAATATATCAGGAAACTTAATATTAAAAAATATTTCCTGAATAGGAATCTAAATATTAACAGCAGAACACCAGCACCTCCAACGGATAGTGGCCTAAGAAATAAATCACTTTTTAATCCTCTACTCAGCTCGAACCAACCACTTGAGGTTTTTAAAGGGTTACTTTTACGTGATCTAGAACCCATAAAACCAAAAAAGAACGTGAACCCGAGATATGTGAGAGATGGTATTGAACTGCTTGAGAAGAACAATGACATTATAATAAGGCCAGCAGACAAAGGGGGAGGAGTGGTTATCTTAACTAAAGAGTTCTACCACAATCAAATGATGGGTATGCTGCTAGATATTGAGACCTATAAAAAATTGAAGTGTGACCCCACAACACAATATGAAGATAACCTTCAGATTTTGGTACAGGCAGGGTTTCGTTCCCACGCTATCTCAAATAAAGAAAGGAAATACCTGCTACCTAGCAGTAGCAGGATACCAACTATTTATACGTTACCTAAGATACACAAGGACATAAAAAATCCTCCTGGAAGGCCCATAGTAAATGGGATTGGTTCCATAACATCACGCTTGGGCCAATTTCTCGATCACTACCTACAAAAGAGTGTTACGGTCACAAAAGCATACCTTAAAGACACTAAGGATCTACTCATCCAATTGGAGGGTATAGATATCCCTGGACAAGATGACGTATTTTTAGTTACAGCGGATGTGTCTTCGCTTTACACAGTGATACAACACGATGACGCTCTTTTAGCACTTAATTGGGCACTATGCGTAAGAGACGATATTACACACACCCTGAAGATCTTTCTACGGAATTGCCTTGATTTTTGCCTAAGCCACAACTATTTCTGGTATGATGGATGCTTTTATTCCCAGAAGAATGGTGTTGCCATGGGGGCTAAGTTTGCCCCCAGTATAGCCAACCTATTCATGGCAGAGTGGGAGGACAAGACTATTTTTAATGCGAGACCCAAGGAGCTACTATTTTACCGTAGATATATCGATGACCTGTTTTTTATATGGGTGGGCTCGCTTTTTACGCTGGAGAAATTTTTAAGTGATCTTAATACCAATACCTGCAACATAGTTTTAACGAGTGAATATAACCGACAGAGTATTCACTTTTTGGACTTGAATATTTTCAGGAACGGTAATAAATTGGGAACAAAAGTCTACTTTAAACCCACTGATTCAAATAGCTACCTCCCAACACACAGTGGACATCATCCGATGTGGCTTAGGAATATACCGAAAGGTCAACTTATGAGGGTCAAACGAAACTGTACTAACGATACTGATTTTATTTCACAGGCCTTGATTTTAAAAGATAAGTTTGTGGAAAAGGGATATAAAGATGCTCACTTGAAAAAAACTATCAGAGATTTATCTCTGATACCAAGAGCAGACTGCCTCCTTACGTCCAAGCTCACAAACACCAGAAACATACACGAATGGAGTTTTATTTCAGGGTACCATAGCCAGTACAAAGAAGTGGAAAGAATTTTTAAAACACACTGGCATGTGCTGTTTTTGGATCGTATACTAAATACAGTACTTCCTACTAAACCTGGTTTTATTTACAGAAAGGCTGCAAGTATTGGAGATAAGATCGTGAAGAAGGTACTTGACGTCCCAAAGAAACCCCCCTCATTTTGGGATAAGGACTGTTTTTTCCCATGTAGAAAATGTCTCCCCTGTAGAGAGGCAGACAGGTCGAGAGGTCCTGTAGAGACTTTTGTTTCCACATCTAATGGACTAACATTCAGTGTAAAGGATTTCATCACCTGTAACACCACGCACGTGGTCTACATGTTAGAATGCCCGTGCAAATTGATGTACATTGGGAGAACTAAACGTGCCATGAAAATCAGAATAGCCGAGCATGTGGCAAATATCAAGTCTGGATATAAAGACCACAGTGTATCACTCCACTTTAAACAGCATCATAATCAGAATCCGGCTGGCCTCAAGTTTTGGGGAGTTGATCATATCAAACCAGCATGGAGAGGTTCTAACATGGTCAGAGAACTCTCAAAGCGTGAAACTGAGTGGATCTATACTGTCGATACGTTGTTGCCAAAAGGCCTGAATGTGGAGCTGGATATAAATTGTTTTATCAGTGACTTTTAATCCCTCTTCTTCTTTTAGATGGCTTTCTTACCCAGTTCTCTTACCTCGGCACGTCTTTTATTATTTTAATATTTTAATATTTTAATATTTTAATATTTTAAGGTCACTTTATCATTTTTTATTGGGTCCTCCATATCCCTTTCCTCTTTTGGTCTCATCTATGAGGACATTTAACGTCCCTACTATTGATTACCTATTTATTAACACTCATTGATACCATTGGTATCCTTTGTTTATGTACACATTTATATATATTTTGGTCCTTTGTGAGACAGTGTTGCAGCATACTTTTACTGCCTTACCTCCTCTCCTCTTGTGTACCACGTTGAATCCATCATACCTGATTCAACCAGACTTACTCGTTTTTTCGATTCTTTGTATGACAGACATGCATTAACCCATATATCACCCTCGATCCTTATTGGGTGACTCAATATATGCATATACACCATTCCATAAATAATGATATAGGATTTGATATACCCTTTTCCACCCAATATCATGAGACTAGTGGTTCTATAATGATGACAAATGGGGTTCAGGGTGACTAAAAATACATATGTGTACTCCCTTATGATATCTCCACTGTCATCTGTATATACACATATAAAGCTGTTGTCTTTCATGGGTATGCTGTCTGGGGAGTAATACATCCAGACACACAGCACATAAGAATCCATGTCTACTTGTCTGCTATTACTCATATATACACGCTGACAAGTGCTTCATAATATGCAACTATTTGGCTAATGGTCCATTTGCATGACAATGTGTATATGTGTATACACTGAATGCCTGGACTTATTCCCATATATAATGTGCACCTTGAAGTTGGTCACCGGGCTTTGACCCCTTTCTTATATATGTATGTATACATATATATATTTTTTTATATGTGTATGTATTTTATATATGTGTATGCTTTTTACTATATATATAAAAAGCTTTTATCCAATATACCTTTTTCCAGTGCATGCTCACAAATGTCCTCCTCCTTAGATATTTTGAGCCACTCAAGAATTAGTCCTCTTACTATCACTAATAATAGCACATCCCTATACCTGTAGCGTCGGGTCAGTGTTTTCTTTATAAATATCATTAGCCCGAGCCTATGCTCCGTTTTGGAATAACTCCCGCCCTAGTCTAAAATGATTGGCCGCAGGATGCATAGTCTCTAGATGTGTATCACACGGCCCATGGATTCATTTACATATTACCCGCCCAGGTCCAGCGTGATTGGCTGCTATACCGAATGCCCTAGTTATGTCAAAGTTTTTATCCCTTTTTTACACGCCACTTAATAACATATCCTGGATTGCTGGAAGTGTTTACAAACATTTCCCCCGCTATGTGATGGCCTTTGCATCCAGTTTTTATTTATGTTCCTCGGAGATGTAATTCTCGATTAAAAGTGCAGCAGTACATATGTTTACGTTTCCCTGCCAGCCCCAAACGGCACAGCTGACGTCCGCCCCTCCTTCCGGTCCAGTTTGCACCAATCGTGACCGTCAGGGCGGATCGCTCACATCCAATAGCCGTAGCCGATGGGGTACAAAGGGATAGTGACAGCGCTGAGTAGCCACGCCCTCTGTCGAAGTCGGAAGTGACGAAACGCGTCAGGGCGTGGCTACAACAGCGCAACACAGGAGCCTGCTTTCGTTCCATAACCACCTATCACTACATCAGCGTTACAAGCACTCGTGCGGCCCCTGGTGCCCATAGGACGTCGGTGACGACTGGAATCACAGGCTTGCTATTTTTTCGTTCATTCTTTACATATTTTCTGTACGGGCATTTACATATGGGGATTGTTCCCCTCTATACATTGTAGTTACCTTTGTTTTAGCAATACTTCACTATTGAGTGTCTCTTTGCTTACATGCATCTTCAATGAGAATGACCGCCGCAGACAGTAAGAGCAGTGGAAGATGTGCCTAAGAGGATATTAATTTTCTCTTGCTGGTAGTGGTAAGCTTGCACCCCATAAGGGAGCATTATCACTCCTATTGGTGAACCTTGAATAAGGTATAGGGTGCACTAACGCCTTGTTTTCTGATCACCAAACACATCACCCCTGTCTCTTCCTTTAAGCTCCGCTCTGGGGCTAATCACTTTAAAAACCATTCTTATAGCGCTGTTTTTATCATTTGAACAACGGTTCTTTATTTATTTATGATACTTCGTTTTATGTCTTTTAGTGGGGCTTTTCCCATTTTTTAAAATAGCTGCTTCTTGGATTTTTTATCAATTTTAATTATTATTGATATTTCCACCACATCCCTTTTACATCTATTTCTTCACTCGGGATCAGTTGTTTTATCCAGTCTTTGGCGCCGGAAGTGCATTTTTAGGTTCCGTTTGTCTGGTTTATGCACCTTAAATTTAGTATCTACAGATACGCCGCGTAAGTGTAAATGTGCGCCGTCGTATCTATGCGCCGTGCCCATAGAACTAGATACGCCTGAAAATAGGCTTCCTCCGACCGACGTAACTTTCCTACGCCGGCGTATCTTGGGCGCATATTTACGCTGGCCGCCTCATTGCAAATATGCAAATGAGGGAGATACGGCGATTCACGAACGTAGTTGCGCCCGGGAAATTATATACGCCGTTTACTTAAGGCATAAAGTTATTTCACATATAGGAGGCGCATCCCATACAAAGGTATGGACGATGGAACGGCCGTCGTATTTTACGTCATTGAAGTAGTACTACGTGAATAGGGCTGGGCATAGGTTACGTTCAGTGATTCGACATATCTTAGGTGTTCGTTACCACGTGATTCTGAGCATGCGCACTGGGAAGCGTCCACGGGACGGCGCATGCAACGTTCGTTCGGCCCATCATTTGCATGGGGTCACGGTTCATTTAAATGGATCACGCCCACCTTCCACCTACTTTGAATTAGGCGGGCTTACGCCGACGATTTTACGTTACGCCGGCACAACGTTGGGAGCGTTTGCATTGTGAATTGGGTGCTTGCCTCTCTGCTTTACGTCGGCGTAGCACATATGAGATGCGCTACGTCTGCCTAAAAATGCGCCGATCTACCTGAATCCGGCCTATATACTTTATAATGCATGTGTGTAATTTAAAAAAATAATTATATAATGTCAAGAAAATAACTTATGTAGTATTTATTAAAAATCTTATTGCATTATATAAAGTGATAACAAATGCATGTGCCACAACTAGGCAGCAATATAGACAGCCTGGTCTTGCACAGGATGGAACGGCACTGCTTCACTCTTACCAGAGCTGGCATTCCAAAAAAACCCTGATGTTGCAGCCTGGATGTAATGTCAGAAAGGAAATGTAAGGGACGGCTCTAGGCCCGTTCCAACGCATTTTGCCAGAACAGCGTCCTCAGGAAGCTGTGAATATTCCACAGATTCGCTGGATTTTTTTTAAAAAAAAGTACACTACTAGTTGGTTGTAGAATGTTTTATGAACTCATTACAATTCTGGAATATATACAGTTGTACACCATTATTTGGTAGATGCCAAGCGCCAGGGGAGGGCTGGCAGCCTTAGGCTTGGGGGGCAATACTAGTCAAGACGCCATTTTTTTGTTTTCTGTAATTTTGAAAGTGTAAATGATGGAATTAAATCTAACTTTTTTTGACATACAAGAATGTCTAATCTGTAATTTGATGCCTTTTGGAGATTTTTCCATTGGCTTGGTTATGTACATTAATACACATTTTTACCTGGGGTGCCCAAACTTTCGATCGCCGCTGTATAACATATATAATGGAATATCATAAACAAAAGCATATCATATATAAATAAAAGTACATCATAAAAAATAGATGCACATTCTAGTTTAATGGGACGTGGGCCACCAATTGGGTAGAAACAAAGTTCTTTTAGGTGGATAAAATGTAGTTAAGTTCCTGGTAATATAAATACTATTTGGAAAAAAATCAAAGCGGCAAAGAATTACGTTTAGGTGCGTCTTGAAATGTGTTAAATTACATTCCGCTGCAGAGATTCACAATTTAAACTAAATTAGATGCTGCATAGAAATCTATTGACATTCTTCCAAAATCTTTGATGATGCCAGAAAAGACTATAATAGAATTAAACAAATCTATAGTAATATCCAGGGGCCCCTGTAAATTTGCACACAATCATTTAGAATAATAGATGTTGCAATTAATCATTTCTGCATAATGCACTGGTTGTTTAAATTGGTTTGCAAAGTGTTTTGCTAATTAAGTCATGCGGCAAAATATCTAGGAATAATTTGAAAGAGGCTTAAACGTGAACATGAACGTAATTAAGGCAAGTGATCTGTTTACATAATGCCTTTAACTTCTTTAATGATTTTTATAGGATACAGAGGGGAAAGAAACACATCTATGTTACATGTTACAACCAATCTGACCCTGGCTGTAACTCTTCTATAGCAGGCCATTAAAAAAATGCAGACCTTTAATTTGCCGTCAAAGACAAAATAAATTGTCCTTTCTTTCCAAATATTCTTTTTTTTTTTTTAAAGCTGTATTTCTGGCAAATAATACACAAATACATATACAAGAGCTAATTATCCCGCCAAAAGGGATTTGTATTTTTGTCCATCTAGTCCTGAGTTTTGTAAAGCTCTGCCATACGTGTTTGGCAATGGAACAGGCTTGATTTTTTTCTGCTGCAGTTTCATTTTCACTTGTAGGTCTCCTCCCCACCCTGTGACTCAACAGTGAAAGGAGGAGGAGTATGTTGGTAAACTAATCTTGCTTCCTTACTCTGTCCT
Source organism: Rana temporaria (assembly GCF_905171775.1). Classification (NCBI taxonomy): domain Eukaryota; kingdom Metazoa; phylum Chordata; class Amphibia; order Anura; family Ranidae; genus Rana; species Rana temporaria. The sequence continues at coordinate 57,684,386 of NC_053497.1, forward strand.
CTTTTCAACATGCTCTTTGCACTGCAACACACCCCAAAGCTCAAACACGTGTTCGTGTGAATGTGTATATATACACAATGACGATGTCATTAGAGCAGTGTACAGTGTCAGTAGGGTAGTGGATGGTGTCAGTAGTATGTATTTTTATTATTATATTTTGTATTTTTTTTTACAAAATAGGGGGAATGTGTGGCACATGGGGTGATTAGGGTGTGCCCAGGCACACCTGGCACACACCTATGCTTGTGCCGTTTCTCTTTGAACTTTCTGAGCTCTACTGTAAAGGATCTGCAATAAGCTGATAACAGGTCATAATAAATTTTTGCCGGTGTCCTGACGAAAAAGTTCCCCCGGCGGATAAGAACCCCCCTGTACAGCGCAGGCGCGGTGCTTGCGCAGTACGAACTCAACTGAGCCTCCGAAAATAGCCGAAGATGTAGAGCTAAGAGTCAGCTGTACGCGGCGTCTGCGCACCGACTATGACACATGTCGCACACGCTCCCGATGCTAGTGCTGCTCTGCAAGGGGCGGGGTGATTTTAGCAGTACACGTCTTAGCGGGGCACATTGCAAAACCCGCCCATCAACAGTGCAAAACCCGCCCTTAATTTTTTTAACACGCCCCGCTAAGATGTGTACTTTATTGCTAAAATCACCCCCGCCCCTTGCAGAGTAGCACTAGCATCGTGAGCGTGCGTCATAGTCAGTGCGCAAGCGCTGTGTAGAGCGGACTCTCCGCTCTACATCTTCGGCTATTTTCAGAGGCTCAGTTGAGTTCGTATTGAGCAAGCGCCATGCCTGCGCAGTACAGGGGGGGTCCTTATCCGCCAGGGGGAACTTATTCGGCACAACACCAGCTACATACCACATTTGTGTGGCAACGGAGAGGGTGGGCTTTAACGTCCACATGCTGCACCTATGCATCCATGGACAAGCAAGGTTTCTGGTCTAAGTGCATGCTCACTGTGCATTCCCATCACAATGACTGAGCTGCCATAGACCATTCTCGCCTCTAGTCATGATCAGGAGTTAGCAGGACAGGCACGGATTGACAGTGAATTAGCAGTCACGTGATCAGGAAGTCTAACACCCCCCAGGTGTAAAAAGCCACTTAAAGGGATGCCAGTTCCAGCCCACCCAGGGACCCCAAATAAAATAAATAAAAAAGAAGGGATGCTAGGGCTGCGCAGGAAGGGGTTAAGGGTTCCTACCTTAAAAAAAAGCACATTTAGGCATGTGTCCAGGTTTACAGATTTTCATTCGTTTGTGTCCCATAGATCTGCTGAAGTACCACTTTAAGTAAAATCTGTGCTTTGACAATTGTGGGCAAAGTAATGGGTCTACTTTACTGTAGAGACCTTCCCTGTGATACACTGTCATCCCAATCCACTTCCAGAAGCCTGAGTGCTTTCACATTGGGACGCTGCGCTGGCAGGACGTTAACAAAAAGTCCTACAAGCAGAATCTTCCTCCACCACCCCTGCAATTTGAAATGAATGGGCACCGCTGCCGAAGCGCCTGCAAAGCGCTTCGGCAGCGGCACTGCACAGGTACTATTAACCCTTTCCTTGGCCACCAACGAAGGTTAAAAGCATCCGCTAGTGGCCGAAAAGCACCACTAAAATGACGATACATCGCTGCTAAACTAACGGCGCTTTACCGCCAACACAGCCGCGCGGTTAGTGTGAAAGGGCTCTAAAGTGTAGCTGTTACTAGGGATGCACCGATACCAGTTTTTTTCAGAGCGAGTACCAATACTTTTTCTGAAGAACGCACTCATACCAATTACCGATACCTATTTTTTTTTTTTTGTGCGGTGCGATTTGAGCCTATACAAAATAAATGGGCTCAAATCACGCTGCAAAGAATCGCATGCGATTTGAACAGGAATGAGGTGCGATTCCTGATTGAATCACATTCAGTTTCCCGCACTGCACTTGTGTGAACCCAGGCTTGTCATAGAGACTTCAGCCTGGGTTCACACAGGAGTGGATACCGCGTGTGATTTGGACAGGAATCGCACCGCCTTTCTGATCAAATCCCATGATTTTTTGCAGTGCAATTCATTTATTTTGTATGGACTCAAATTGCACCACAGTGCATGAAAAGTACTCGTGCAAATGCTTAGTATCGCCACGGATACCAGTAAACACTACCTGTTACCCCACTTTGGGTCACTCTAAGCAATGACACAAAGGGTATTTTGAAAATTGTGCTGCAGCGAATTGTATTCTGGTTTTGATTTCATTTGGACCCCTGACACACTCACAAAAAGAGAAAAACAGAATTTTTGGGTTATAGCTTTTTTTCTGATCAAACTCCTGCTAAAATGGGTTGTTCTGTCCAAAAACATTGGAAATGACTGATAAACTGACAAACATTAAATGGACTGATTTTCCAGTGTGACAGATGGTTGTTAACAAGAGATGCTATTAATGTGAATGAGCGCACGGGGTGGTAGACGGCAGAATTGCTGTGACATCTGTAAAAAATGATGTAGAAATCCGCTATAGCACTTACAATTTTAATGACCGGTTTACAGGCAAATCATCCAGTTTTTGAATTTGCATTTTCAGCTTTATTAGGATTTTTATGATCATCAGTATCTCGTTCTCTAGGTAATTAAAGATTGTCCTGTCTGTAGCTAAATGTGACAGGACTACTTTTATGAATCAGTTCAGGTCTTGTACACATGGGCTTCAGCTTGTATAAGACCCCTTTCACACTGAGGCATTTTTCAGGCGCTTTTGGGCTAAAAACAGCGCCTGTAAGGCCCCGTACAGACGACCGAACATGTCTGCTGAAACTGGTCCGCAGACCAGTTTCAGCAGACATGTTCGGTCGTCTGTACAGCCGAGCGGACAGGATTCCAGCGTACATTTGCCCGCCGGGCCTTTTTCGAGCGGGCAAATATTTCTAAACATGTTTAGAAACATGCCCGCTGGAATCCTGTCCGTCGGACATGTTCGGTCGTCTGTACAGACCTAGCGTACATGTTCGAGCGGCCGCCATCCCTCGCATGCGTCGAATGACTTTGACGCATGCGTGGAAGCATTGAACTGCCAGCGCGGCCTCGTCGCTGCGTATCGAGTACGCGCAGATTTCTGTATGATGGTGTGTACAGCCATCATCCAGAAATCTCCGGGCAGACATGTACGCTGAAAACGTTTTCATCGTACATGTTTTCTCGTCTGTACGAGGCCTAAAAAGTACCTGAAAATGGCTCCACTGCAGTCTCATAGTGAAAGCCCAAGTGCTTTCACACTGAGGCGATGCACTGGCAGGACGCTTAACCGCCGACGCCTCGGTGTGAAAGCACCATTAGAGCGATTTGTACAAATCGCTTTTAGGGCTCGTTCACACATGCGGCAGCCCTTGTTGTCGCTCATAGACGTGTACTACAGATCACTTTTCAGAAGGTGATTGACAGGCAGCTGGGGGGCGATGGCTTTAATATACTTTATCGAAAAGAAAATGTCCACGCATAACTAAAACATAGAATAGAAGTGCATCTGTAATGTGCCCAGGACACAGGAGATGCCATCCGCAACTAAAACGCCAAGGTCCACTGTCTGCTTCTACTCATTGAATCAGCTTGCTCTAGTGGATGGACTTTTTTGAATTTTACATTTAATATATTTAATATATAATGGACTGATCTTGTATGTGTAGGATTTTTATATATGCTGCACTTCAATGGTTGCATTGACCTTGCAGCAAGTCTTCCGACTCTATGGATTGGCCGGGAGGAGAAGCTGTGGAAGCCGCGGAGGGACAGAATGTGAGGGGGGCCATGGAGGGCTGAGTGCGGGGGGAGGGCCATGGAGGGCTGAGTGCGGGGGGAGGCGTGGAGGAGGGGGTTGTTTGCTGCCCCTCAAAAATAGTTTAGCACCAGCCGGCACTGGTCAGACTACTCCCTTTACCCTCCTGCCACCACAGCCCCAGTGATAACACAAACACTAAATGCAATTCAAATAAGCAACTTTGAGTCTTTGATCCTGGTCTCTAATAGAGAGAGTACCTGGTTGTTACAGGCCTGGATAGGTACCAAAATTCTCCTGTTCCTTGTGAGGGGGGGGATATACAACATCGTCCCACTCTCGCCGCGCTTGCAAGCCCACTGTGCTCCCGGAACATGGCGCATCCTCGATCTTGGTAAAGAGCTGATGATGCAGCTCTTTACCCATATGATCAGCCATGTCCAATCACAGCTGATCACATGTAAAGAAGGAAATGCTTCTATTGTTTAAAAAAAAAAGGAAATGCCGGTTATCGGCTCGTCCGTGTCGCTCCACAGTCTAGATGCTTTTGGGATGCAGGTGATGAGGGTGACCTCCTGGCTGTCACTCGACAATCGGATGTTGCTGACAGCAGGTGCACCCACATCTGCTCGCGATGACACACTCTCTCTGCATAGAGCGCAGCACAGCCATGCTTTCCCAACTATCTGAGAACCATATACAAACTGCCCGGTTCTTTTTGGGACATCCTTTGGCCACCCGCCTTGTACTCATGTAGCCCCTACGTATATATTTTACCCTATGTATTGTCTATCGATCACCTTAAATGGCCAATTTGAATGTTTTCTTTCATTTAGTTATAATCATTTGAATGGATATTGCTTTCCCTTGAAGAAGCGAAAATCATGAAACATGAAGTGAATATGCGATTCCTGTATGCTTTAAACTGCAACTTTGTAACTTGATGACCACTATAACTTATGACTCTAAATGGATCACAAATTTTACATTTTGCAATTTTTTAAGTCACGTTCTTTCTCACCATTACTGTATCACCAATCGCACCGTAATATATCCCCTTTCCTTTTTCTCTACAATTTCAATGCTTTTGTCTGGGATTAGGTGCCTAGGATAATGGGTGATTCTATAAGTACTTGGACTAACTAAAAACTATCTGAGAAACTGTTTTCAGATTTAGGCCATGGTCCCAAGAGAAAGATTACTCCTCTCACCAGGCTATTTATCTTCTCTTCCAGCATTCGGTCTTCTCCCGTCAGTCGACTGGAACTTTTAGTCCATGATGGTCCAGCTTCCATGCAAACTCGGCTTACCGAACTATGCATCCCAAGATCATTTGCACTCCATTTGCAAGTTTTAAGCCTCGTACACACGATTGTTTTTCATGGCAAGAAAACTGCTGGCAAAGCTTTTTGCCGAGAAAACCGTTTGTGTGTATGGTTTCTCGTCGAGAAAACTGTTGTGAATCTTGATGAGAAAATAAGAGCACCTGCTCTCTATTTTTTCGTTGGGAGTCTTAATTTTCTCATCGCGATTCTCGTCGGGCTGGTTTACGACGAGAAAAATGCTTGTGTGTATGCTTTTCCGCGCATGGCCAGAATCAAGTATGAGACGGGAACGCACCTTCGGTAAAACTAACGTTCGTAATGGAGGTAGCACATTCATCATGCTGTAACAGACTAAAAAGCACGAAGACTGAAAAGCGCAAATCGTCTCTCACCAAACTTTTACTAACGCGGTAACATGAGATTAGCAAAAGCAGCCGCAAGGGTGGCGCCAGTGAAATTGAACTTCCCCTTTATAGTCCCGTCGTACGTGTTGTACATCACCGCATTTGAGAACGACGAGATTTGGACTTGACAGTGCGTATGCAAGTAAAGTTCTTTTTTTACGACGGGATTATCGGCCGTGTGTATGAGGCTTTACACTCTCTGCATTCATGAACAACCTCCCTGTGGCAAATATTTCTAGGTGTCCCCTGTCACTGCAGGTAATTTAGCCAGGTCCTGGCTACATATGTATTGTGAGGTGTTCTTACATCTTCTTTAGTCGGGAGGCAATGTCACCTCCATCTATACCACCTGTTGTAGCTCGAAACCACTGCTCTGCACCAGAGCACATTGCACACTGATGTGGTGCTGCCCCATTTACTTGAATGGATCACATATAGCATTTGTACTGCCGACAGAATGTGACAGGGATTATCATTTTTGTTATGGCAATGAAGGAAAGAATATTCAAAATGTTAGTCATCACCATAACAAGAATTGAGGGTAAACTGTCCAGTGGGCACGCCTGTTCTGGTGACAACCACTTGTGTTAGAGATTTGACAGGAAGTATAGGGAGACTTCCCCAGTGGGAAAATAACCCAATAGAAGTTATATAAATGTAGATAAAAGCTATGTAAAAGAAAGATGTGTGTGTATGTATGTACGTATATATCTGTATCTCTCTATCTCACAATGGTAGTAATGGATGTCATTAACAAGCTGCTTGCAGGCTTTCTATATGAAAATGCATATAGCGGGAGCATTGCATATAGGGTTAAGTGGAATCTGTACACAGCCAATAAAGGAACTTTCTGCAAGCAGGGTTCGGCATCTATACAAAACGGTTATGATGTTTTTGTGTGACATTGTCCGAGTATTGTGCAATTAGCTGTCTTGTAATGGACAAAGAGAAAAGCCACTATGGTGGCTATTACTAAAGAATACGGGCATTGCAGAAATGATTTGAATTTCCCTTAAAAGAGGTCCAATGGTGTGATAATTGAAATACTGTCTCACAAAGCACAAAGAAACGGCTTTTGCAATCTGCCTCAGGGGAACACGGCCCAGCAATCCCAGGATCTATACCGCCGGGCCCTGCTCTGAAGCTTTCCACATTGCTATGAGGAAAATTCCAGCTGTAGCTATTAACATGCAGCAGACAGCTACTGGTGCTGCAATTTGTTAAGTGTCAAAATACAGAATCTGCTGATTTAGTGGAATCTGATAGCAAATTAAAGAGGATGTACAGACAGTGCTTGAAAAACATTGTTCATAGATTGCAGTACTGTAGATAGGCGTGCATCTTAGTGTTGTTTAAATATATTGGAATTTGCATAGAACCCTTTTTTTTCTGTGCCAGAATGAACTCTGTCTACTCGCTCTAAATAGGATGGATTTGCAAATCCGTAAGAAAGATCAATGATTGGTTACAGACATTTTTCAACATGGCCATCATTCTAAAGGCATAATCATATGTGGGGAATTTTTTGAACCTATGCCAGCTTTTTTTTTACCTCACGGAGGTAGTGGGAGAGGGGCACTGGACACAGATTTCAACAGGTTATCAAAATGTGGACAAAGTTCAGTTGGCCTGTATTTGGCATCTCACCACAAAGACAGGTCTCGCCCAAGAGAGGACATTCAACCGAGTTGAGAAATCCAAGTGCAATAGGTCAAAGAGTGCACCAAATGAAAGATCCTTGGGAATCCAAAGTCTTTATTGTTAAACTGGCTACAAGAAATGGGATAAAAGGTCAGCCAACGTGTTTCAGGGGCCACACAACCACCTTCATCAGGGCTGGGTGAAATGGCAGAATGTTAAACGGATGCAAAAGTACTCCTAAGCAGATTGATTTAAAGATGAATCTGCAGGCAGAAGATGTTGTACACAACAGTCAGTGCTGGTGTTCACAGGTCATATTGTGGTCTACAACAATGGTTCTCAGCCTCAGTCCTCATGTACACCCAACAGGCCATGTTTTGGGAACTTCTTCTAGATAAAATAGCTCTTATCAATACCATGTCATTGATATTGATTTAAAGCAGCTGTGCAAACTAAAGGAAAACATGGCCCATTGGGGGTACTTGATGACTGGGGTTGAGAACCACTTGTCTATAACATCCTTTGCATTTAGATCGGTCTGTTTAGGAGTACTTTTAAATCCATTTAACATTCTGCTATTTTACCCAGCCCTGGTGAATGGCTGTCCTTTGCCCTGTTGTAACCAGTTGAACAATAAACTGTGGTCTCCTAAAGGGTCTTTCGTCTGGATCTGTGTTTGACTTATTACATGTTTTATTACTGTGTTTGTCCCCCCCACTGGGGCGTTCCACCTACACTTTTTGTCCCGAGGGCCATTGTCCTTGGGAGAGAAAGTAGAAGGAATTACAAAATGGTATATTTGTCAGACCAGAGGTGAAGGGAAAACGCTTCCAACTGTTTCGGCAAAAACTGTGATTCCCTTTTAGGTCTAAATTTAGTCAAAACTTTTTTTTTTTTAATTAGCACAAGGGACATTACTTACAATGAATGTGATGTGTCCCTTATGCTTCAGGCTGTGTATTTAAATTCTTCAGTCCCCTGATTCCCCCCCCCCCTACCCCATAGTGGTAATCGTACAGTTTCTATGAATAGAAAGATAGGGTGGAAAGGACAGGCATAGTTGGCACTCTTAAGGAGTGCATATGACAGATACCTTGGCTCATATTAATCCTGCAGCACCAGAAGATTACAGGTAAGGGGGAAGTTTAGAGAACTGAAGATTTCAACCAATTTCCTTTCATTTCCGGTTTGTGTCTTAATGACAGAAATTGAAGTGAAATCTCCCCAAATAGGACACAAAGCAAAGAGGCTATAAGGAACGGTAAATGTTTTAACCATTCACAACTCTAAAGCCAAAAGTTTTCTTTTTAGCTTTGGATAAATGTTTTTTTTATTTCTGCCTGGCATCGTTTAATGTCTGTGTAAATCGAGCAGATGGGGATTGTGCCAAGCACCCACTAGGGTCTTCTGCCGAGAAAGAAGTGACAATTCGAACAGCCAGTGGTAGCTAAAGCACAGAACTATACTCTAGTCTATGGAGCACTGATCGAGTTATCCGAATTATAATGCAAGTACTATTTTGGCAACTGCATGCACTTAAGACCATTGGAAGCACTTTTCAGCACGCTGTAGAATATTAGCAACTGTCCTTCATTTATCCCATATTCTCCTTGCTTCCAACAGAGTCGGGGGGGGGGGGGGGAATAATGGCAGTTCAGAGCATCTTACAACTTGGCTCACCTGGAGCCATCTTTAGGTCAATGTCACACTGGTGGTCCATACTCAGTGGTAGATTAATTGAGTTGCAGATGCCACTCTGTTCAATGGAAAATATTCCCTAGCTGGCCTAGATCCTGCAGAATCTCATGACGTCCCAATGGTTCAGAAAGCCCATAAATGGCACCATAGGGGAAGATAAATGGACTCTAAGGCCTCATACACACGACCGAAAATGTCCGCTGAAACTGGTCTGTTGGACCAGTTTCAGCAGACATGTTCGGTCGTGTGTAGGGCCGACCGGACAATTTTCCGGCCGACCGGACAGGTTTCCAGCGGACAAATGTTTCTTAGCATGCTAAGAAACATGTCCGCTGGAAGCCTGTCCGTCGGACATGTCTGATAGTCAGTACGACTCATCGGACACGTCCGCTGGCCCGAGAACCCGCGCATGGCGTCAAAGTGACGTATGCGTGGAAGCATTGAACTTCCGGGTTCGCGCACGTCGCCGCGTCATCGTCACCGCGTCGTCTGTCTGCAGGGAATTTGGTCTGATGGTGTGTACCGCCATCAGACCAAATGATCCCAGCGGACATGTCCGATGAAAATGGTCCGCGGACCGTTTTCATCGGACATGTCCGCTCGTCTGTACGAGGCCTTAGAGATCATTTATAAAGCAGTGACATGAACGCTGTCATACAAAAAAACATAGCAGCATGCTTCACAAATATGAATTCTGCTTGCTTTTACATACTTTTGAACACTCTCCTTGTACCATAGAGCGATCTGTGTTATTAGGCACTTCATTTACAGTAAAGTGCAGTGTTTTCATGTTTATCTGTGCGCTAAATAGTACATACCTGCAGTGTGCCTGGGTCCATGCCAAGTAAGGGCAGCCAAGGCCTGCACCGCTTACTTTCTGTAATATGTGCATCCAGCTAACCCAGCATGCACATCTGATTCTCCCGCATGCTCAGCAAGCACACATTGTGGGAACCCAATTATTAACAAGTTGCCATAGCAACTCCTTCCAATCGCATAATTTCCACGTATGGAAAGGCCACAATATTAGATGCTTAGGATGCCTGAAGACTCCTGGGATGAATGACGCCAATATTCCAGGAGTCAATGAGATATCCCATTGACATCACTTGCCTAGGCGGCCGGCACGGGAAGTGCCACAAAAATTAACTAAAGAAATTATATATATCAAAATAATAAAACAAAAATTTATAATATCCATTTATTAATGCGCTACAGGTGGGCATTGTGATGGGGATAACTTAAAAAATAAAAATGGATGAAGATCCGCTTTAATGAATGGAAAGGAGCGGGAGTGAGTGAGTGAGAAACTTGTAAAGCGCAACACATGCGAACTGAATCGCCTCTGGGCGCTGTTTCCATTTTCATGGGCAAGGAAACCCCTTGACCTCAGAAGACATGTGTATTAATCTTTCTTCTGAAGGCCAAGTGGTCTGACTCCAGCCGGATGTTAGTTGGTAGTGCATTCCACTGGCGAGGTCCTTGGACTGCAAATCTTCGATCTCCTTTGAAATTGTATCTGGTTTTGGCTATTTGAAGTAGGTTTTGATTTGTGGATCGCAGAATGCGATTGGTGTTGTGGGCTTTTATTTTTTCGCATAGATATTGGGGGGCGTTTCCTTGAATACACTTATGCGTAAGGCAGAGTGCCTTGAAAGTGATTCTGTCTTTTACTGGCAACCAACGAAGGGAGGTTGGAAGTGCTGGGAAGGTGGAGAGCCTGTTCACATGACCAAGCTCTTCTTCTGTTACAGAGTTTACTCTGCAATGTTATGCACAGAACACTCCAAGGACACCACAGGCTCCACAATGCAGTCTATATTGTATGGGATAGCATTATTCACTGTTAGGCCTTGTACTCACGAGCAGACATGTCTGCCCGGGGACTTTTGTTCGATGGCTGTACACACCATCGAACAAAAGTCCGCGCGTAAACAATACGCGGGGCGTGTCCGCGGTGTCGCCGCGACAATGATGCGGCGACGTGGGCGGGCCTGCCTTTTAAATGCTTCCACGCATGCGTCAAAGTCATTCGACGCATGCGAGGGATGGCGGGCGGCCGGACATGTACGGTAGGTCTGTACAGACGACCGTACATGTCCGGGCGGACAGGTTTCCAGCGGACTGTTTTAAAGCAAGTCCAGGAAACAGTTGTCCGCTGGAAACCTGTCCGATCCGCCCGAAAATGGTCCGCTCGGGCCTCCACACGGCCAAACATGTCTGCTGAAACTGGTCCGCGGACCAGTTTCAGCAGACATGTTCGGTCGTGTGTATGGGGCCTAAGATGTCTTTATCTACTCAATGGGGTTGATTTACTAAAACTGGAGAGTGCAAAATCTGGTGCAGCTCTGTATGGTAGCCAATCGGCTCCAAGTTTAACTTGCTCAATCAAGATTTCTCAACAAAACCTGGAAGCTGAATGGTTTCTATTCAAAACTGCACCAGATTTTGCACTCTCCAGTGTTAGTAAACCCCACAGTGTTAATTGTTTTTCTTAAAGGTCATGAATCACTAGTTTCACATGAGCTATCTAGAAAACAGTTTACAACATTTAAGGATGAACAACAAAATACAGCATATCTGGAACAATCTCAGCAATATATCCTATCTGCGCCATAGGAATGCGTAGCATAGTTATACAAAAACAAAATGTATGCCATTTCCTATGGTTTAATAACTAGGCAGTCAAATTAATAAGAAATAAAGGAATATGTAGTACCAAAGACATTTCAAATTTGTTTGCTTTATTTTTACATACCAACCTATTATCAACATGCAGACAAAACACAAAAATCCCTGTTAAACACTTGCGCATACAATTGTGGAGGAAAGAAAAAAAAAGCCTTTTTCATACTACAGAAAAATGAAGAATAAAAAAAATACTTTGGAGTCAACAGCGTTCTTGTGACAAACATCAAATGAACTTTAGGGTAAAAAAAAAAAAAACCTTCTCTAAAGAAAGAATAGAAGAAATTGCGCAGCGGGGTCCTAATTTATACATTGTGTGCTAAAGGTGGATTAAGACAGGGCGTCCGTGAAAGAAGCATTCATCAGACAATAGGGAAAGAAAAATGAACAATCTCAGACTTTATCCCAAAAGCCTTCAAGAATACAAAAGCTTCTTACAAAAGGTGAATGGGTTCTGCGAGTGGTGAGTGGGTAGCAGAGATGGTGAGGAATTCAATTCCTTCTGTACCCCCAGAGAGGCTGCCTTAACCTTCCGAGAGCACTTAACACCGTACAGTACAAGTAACGCTATCAGGAGCTCTACTGCACATAAATGGCAGAGTCTGGAAGAGACGCATCAATGGACACGTCCCAGACTCTCTGTTCAATTAGAAGGATCAAAAATAGAAGCACTGGAGGAGGTCCACTTTATAGGTCAATTGGTGTTTGCAAAGATCTAACATTTAGTACATTTTTTTGTCTGATCAGAAGGGCAACTCTGGTGGACTGCAATATGTAGCCTGATATCTTGGCATCGCTATGGAATCAAGCGTCGCTAGTTAAAGTCGGGGCAAGTAGACGGCAGCTCTGGAATGAGATCAGAGATGCTCATTAATAAAAGAGATGTTCCAACATGCTAGAAAGTCTATAATCTTTTTTTTTTTTTTTTTTTTTGTCTTGGAACAAGAGCTGTATTCTTACTATGTGTGTACCAAGTCTGCAAATTGGCTCCAAGGCCTCCAAGACCCTGACTCTATGAAATGCAGCAGTTTGTGTGTGTGCGCATAGGCAGTTCTGTGCTCGCCATTCTTTTCAGCAAAGGGATTTGACTGTGGGGTTGATTTAAGCAGGCCATAGACGGTTCTTCCATCAACACAGACAGTGCTGACAGGGGAATTGTCTGCTGCCATCAGGGGAAGTCATCCCCGCCAGGTAAAGACAGTGATTATTGCTAGCGGCTATAGCAGCCACTAGCAATAATCACAACTGAATCCAGTAGGCTGGTTGTACCCAAGTTGATCAATCGATCAACTTGGTACATTCAGCCTGGCCACACATAGTTTGACTCTTCAGGTTTTTTTTTTCCAGCAGGAACTGACAGAGTACAAAATCAGACGAAGCTATAGTCAGTCATCTTCTAACCTCAGCTTGTTCAGTTAAGCGTACAAAAAAAAAAAACTGGAAGCCAATTGGTTGTTAAACAGAGCTGCACCAGATTTTGGGACTCTCCAGTTTTAGTGAATCAAAAATAGGATTTTTTCGGCATACTTGCCTGTACAATCTCTTTCTTTGAGTACACTATAGGACACAGAGTCGGGCTAATATTAATTACCTGCTGAGTTATAATATATATATATATATATTATATATATATATATATATATATATATATATATATATATATATATATATATATATATATATATATATATATATATATATATATATATATATATATATATATATATATATATATATATATATATATATATATATATATATATATATATATATATATATATATATATATATATATATATATATATATATATATATATATATATATATATATATATATATATATTAGGTGAATGGACACTGGTAGACCAAAGTCTTTGACAGGAAGTGATCCCCTATATAACCCCTCCCATACAGCAAGCACATCAGTTTTGTAGCAAGCACTGAATCCTCAAAAAAGAGGGGAGGGACCTTTGTGTCCCATGATGTACATAAAGAAAAGGATTTTACAGGTAAGTATGACGAAATAAATCCTATTTTCTTTTTCATACATCATGGGACACAAAGTCAGGATAATATTCGTTACCTGCTGGGACGTCCCAGAGCAATAGCCTTGATGGGAGGGAGACACCCTGCCAAACCATAGCCAGTTTGTATACTGCAGCCCGCAGAACACTGCAGCCGAATGTTGTTGAATCCTCAGCTGCTCGGACATCCACTTGATACATTTTGTGAACGTATGCCCTGAAGACCAGGTAGCAGCCTTACAAATCTGAGTCACAGATACCTGATGGCAAAAAAGCCCAGGAGGTTCCTACACCCCTGGTAGAATGAGTTCTCAACCTAAAGGGAGGAGCTTTAGGTTTCAGACCGTAAGCCCGAATGACCAATTGGCAATGGAAGCTGCCTGTCCTTTCTTGGGTCCTTTTGGTAAACAAAAAAGAGAGCCTGATCTTTGGATCGCCGCAGATCTAGACAAATAAACCTTGACTGCCCGGACAATGTCCAAAGAATGCAGTCATCTACCTTCCGCCGAACGAGGCTGGGAGAAAAAAAAGGCAAAATAATGTCCTGATTTAAATGAAAGGCCGACACCACTTTTGGCAAAAAGGATGGAACAGGTCATAACACGACTCTCTCATGGTGAAGGATCAAGTATGGTTCCCTGCATAAAAGGCCTGCCAACTCCGAGATGATAGCCATCAGAAAGGCTAGCTTGGGTGACAGCAAGCCTAATGGAACTTCCTTGATGGGTTTAAATGGTTGTTTCTGTAACACAGACAGCACCAAATTCAAGTCCCAAGGACACATAGGTGACCTAATGGGGGAAAGCAAACGAGTTGCCCCCTGCATAAAGGTTCAGATCAGTGAATGGGAGGCTAAAAGCCTTTGGAAGAATACTGATAGGGGCTTAAACTTGACCTCTGATTGTACTCAAAGCCAAGTTGATTTCTACAGCTGACTGTGGAAAAGAGAGAATTCTCCCAATCACGTATTTCTGTGGATGCAATTTTTTGGCTTCACACCAAGCAATATAAGTCTTCCAGACCTTATGCTAGATCTTCCTAGTGACAGCTATTCTAGCATTTCACTAGGTTAGACACCACTGGTCCCGAGATGCCACGGTCCTTTAACACCATGGCTTCAAAAACCATGCCGTCAAATTTAGAGACTGTAAATTGGGGTGGAATATAGGACCTTGAGACAGTAGATCGGGGCACCGTGGAAGTGTCAGTCTCGCAATCTTTGGGAACCAGGGCCTTCTGGGCCAGGCGGATGCCACCAGAATGACAAACTCCCTCTCCCTGAATCCTGTGCAACAAATGTGAAAGGAGAGGGACCGGAGGGAAAGCATAAACCAGGGAGTATTGGCTCCATGGAACTACCAAAGCGTCTCCTCCGATTGCAGATTGGGTATAGGGCACCGCCTCAAAGTAGGATACCATCCTCCCTAGAAGACTCATACAGAGCTGAATGGAAGGTTGTCTGGTGTCCCTTATCTGACGCACCCGATTCTTCAGGACACAGATCCCTGCCGGTGACAAGAATACTCTTGCTTAAACCGTATATAGGATCAGACCTAAATACTTTAGACTTTGAGCTGGTCTCAAGGTTGACCTTTTTCAGTATCTATGATCCAGCCTAAGCTTTTCAAATACTGCACTGTATATGTTATGCTCTGTTCTAGAGTCTGTGGTGAGTGATCTCTAAACAGAAGGTCCTCTGGATACCCAAGCACCAAGATCCCTCAGGCCCCTAAAAGACCAAGTACTGGTGCTAGGACCCTTGCGAACACCCTAGGAACTGTAGCAAGCCCGAAGGGTAGAGCCACAACTAAAAATGACATCCCTCTACTGAAAGTCACAGGAACCTCTGATGAGGCTGAAAGATAGGTATGTGTAAACATGCATTCTTTATATCGATAGAGGCTAAAAAGTCTTCCATCTGGAATGAGGCTACAACTGAGGGGACACACTTCATCCAAAAGGACTGGATTAGTAGATACTGGTTCAGTGACCCAGTTTGGTGTTTAACCGTAAACCGCGTTCGCTCCTTCGGATACTGGAACCTGTACAATTACTCCTTGATGCACTAAATGATGTAGTGCCTGAAGCAAAAAAGCTATTTTTGGAGGATCCAGGGGAACGATGGATCTTAAAAACCTCTGAGGGGAACCCCCCTCCGCAACTCCAGCTTGTAACCGCAGATTTGAGGTGGCCCACTCGTCCTGAATTATTGTTCTCCACATGTCCGCAAAGTGCAACAGCCCTTCCTCCACACGATAAGAGTGGGGGCGTCTCCTCAAAAGGAGGGCCTGGTCCTGGATTTAGAAAAATCTTGGGCTCAGGGCTTTTCTGGCCCTGGCCCTGGCCCTGGCCTTGTGGCTTGCCCCTGGCTTTAGCGCCCTGTTGGCGGCGAACTGCCTTCCTAAGACATTACAGGAAGCAGTGCCTGAAGTTTTTAAACAAGGGACGCCTGGTGCTTTTCTTCACAGAAAGTAGAAAACTCTTCACTCCGGAAATCCTTTTGGATATATCAGTCCAAATGATCACCAATGAACTTTTCCCCTGAAAAGGGAAACCTGCCAATAGCTTTTCATAAGGAAGCTCGGCTGACCAGTTCTTAAGCCACCTGTACAGATAAGAGCCAATTAAAACCTGCTGTATTGAATCCCTTTTTAAAAAAGGCATCAACAGCAAAACACAGGGCTCAAGGAATATCTGTCTTACTTTCAGGCAGATCATCCTCCTGATTGAGCCTATCAGGCCGTCTGCCCTGATCCTTTACGGATTGGTAGATACTAGGGTTGTTCCGATACCGATACTAGTATCGGTACCTTTTTTTTTTTTTTTCGAGAGCTGGTGGAGAGGAGGGGGTGGAGTGCAGGTGGAGAGGGGGCGGAGAGCAGAGCAGTCCTTGTAGGAGAAGAGGAGAGCTGCTGCCGCCTAGTCCCTAAGACAAAGCAAAGTCCCCCCCCCCGCCACTGCCGACATCTAGTTGATCAGCGCTGGGGGAACACAACATCTTTCATTTGAATAGGGGACGTGGCTGCATTAGGGACGTGGCTGCATTAGGGACATGGCTGAATTTAGGGACATGGCTGCATCTAGGGACAAGGCTGCATCTAGGGACACATGGCTGCATCTAGGGACACATGGCTGCATTTAAAAAAAAGTATCGGTAATCGGTATTGGCGAGTACATGAAAAAAAGTATCGGTACTTGTACTCAGTCCTAAAAAAGTGGTATCGGGACAACCCTAGTAGATACCAATTGCTGCAACAGCTGGCTGAATAGCTGAAATGGCCAAAGAAAAATACGTTTTTTTAATAATGACTCCAATTTCTTGTCAGCAGGGTCCGTCAAGCCCTGTGCATTATCCACAGGATAAGTTGTTGTTTTAAGAAGAGACAGCTGCATCTATGGCTGGCATGCTCCATTTCTTAACGAACCTTTGATCCATGGGATATAAAAAGGGAAAACCTTGTCCCACAGCTGCCTTCTGGAAGCACTGCATGCTTGGCCTACACAGCTTAAATAAGCTGGGTGTGCGGCCGGAATGTTTGTTTGTGCGCACGCACGTGCATGGTTCCGGCAGACTGCCGTGACTATATTTGCGTATGACGCCAATTTTTGTGCGCCCAGATAAAGGCTACTGTGCACGTATGGCGAAGCGGAGTGCGTCATGGCCGCCAAACAAACTGCCAAGTCCATCGGCGCTTGTGCGAATGCACGTGTGTCATGGCCGCCAAACAACAACTGCTGTGCACGGCGACACTTGTGAATGAACATGTGCCCTGGCCACCAAACAACAACTGCTGAGTACAGCGGCAATCTTGCGAACACACGTGCACCACAAACGATCGTGCGCCATCATACAGGAAAAACAGCCAGACACAAGCAAAAAAGGTACACTTTGCAAACACCCACAGCTAGCCTAAAACTCCCCCGTATGGTGACTGCACACAGGTGTCCAGCCTTTAGCTAGCTTGACACAATAACTTGCCCGTCCAGGAGCAGGGCTACTTAGAAACGAAGGGCCCAATCTTCACCCTACACGGCGGGTTCCTGTTACTTGGACCTTCAAGGACTGGGTACCCTTTCATGTTTAGGGTCCACTCCCTTAGACCTGTACAGCACCCTGCAGAAAAATGCCTTAGTGCCGTAGTGTCCAGCATTTAAACTCCGCAGGGTCCAACGCCCGACAATCGCTTACAGGCAAAACCTTGCAGGCTCTCAATTCTTCTTTATTTGTTTAATTTTTTTTTCTTAACGAGAAACGGGCAGCGATAAGCGATTTTTAGTGGGACTGCAACATTGCAGCAGACAGCAGACTTTTTTTAAACCATTGACATTTATACAGCGATCAGTGCAAAAATAGCCACTGATTACTGTATAAATGTCACTGGCAGGGAAGCGGTAAACACTAGGGGGCGATCAAGGGGTTAAGTGTTTTCCCTCATGTGTGTTCCAACTGTGGGGGGGATTGGATCATATCACTGTTCCTAATTTTTAGGTGCAACAGATCTGTCTCTCCTTCCCTGAAAGAACGGAGATATGTCTATTTACATTGACAGATCTTTGTTCTGTCTATGTCAGGAGCGATCGCAAGTGGCCGGGCAGCATCGCGACCGCCGGCCAGGTGCATTGGCGTCGCACTCGCCCCCTAAAGCAGCAGACGTACCATGAAGGAGCTTTGCCCAGGGGAGCCAACCTGCAGCAGTATAACTGCAGCGACTGGTCCTTGTGTGGTTATTAAAGCAACCTTTCAGGTACAATTTTTTTTTTCTTTAATGTTCCCTTTTAACCACTTAGGTAATCCTAAGCAGCTCAAATTAAATTCCCTTGCCCCCTTAGCTATAATTTTTCAAGTTTGTATATATAATACACACACACACACACACACACACACACTTTAGTTTTAATTTGTTTTTTATCTAATGTACACTTTAAAAAAAAAAAAGAAAAAGGATGGCTACATTTTATAAGAAATTTTGATATGATATAAATAATTTTGATACGCTTTGTAATAGGAACTGTCCACTCAAACTGTAAAATAACAGAAGGACGGGGCTGTTCACATGCCACGGCCACCGTGGCTGTGGCCTTTTTCACTCGGGTGCAGAGCCAAGCAGCACAACTTGTCAAACTCACCCATTGAATTCAATGATCTGATATGTTCAGAGAGGCATGCTTACAGTGACGGCATGGCGGGCCGGACAGAGACAGCCAAAGGGCCAGATGCGGCCCTGGGGCTGCAGTTTGCCTAGGTCTGCTTTAAATTAACCGGTTGCTTTGTTGTAAACGATTCACCAGATTTGCTGAAGTTCCACCTAAAATCTGTTAAGACCCCAGAGTGTAGTGACATTTATCAGATGTAATAAAGGACAGACAATCTAATCTAAATTAGGAGCCTGTGTAAATGAAGCATTTAATGTGTATTATTGGTCCCAGTTATTGCAGAAGATGTTGAATTCTCCTGATTCCCAAAGTTATAAAGCAAATTAAACACAGATATATTAGAAGCTTGTATGGAGATGATTAATTTCTCTATCCAATCATAACACAGATAAAGTAATTGTAGAGAAACAATGAGGAATGTGTCCCTACTTGAGGGACAGATGCAGCGAGTATTGTCAGAACAGCATGTAAAGAGAATGAATACCACCAAAACATCCGGAACAGAGTGTCCTTCAATTCAAGAAAACATGGAATACAATTAGTTAGAATATATTTATAGCATTATAGTGTACAGGTGTGGCATCAAGGACACTGCGCTTTATAGGCAAAGGTGCTTGTGACTTGGTGAAAAAAAAATAGAGAGTATAGGAGATTGTTAAGGAGGCTCCTGTGTGTTCACAAAGAGCTACGTGCTGCAGAAGAAAAGGGTTGGTAAGAGGGCATTTACCCCAAGGTAATCATTGCTGAGAGTTACATTTTACTTCTACATTTCCATTATTGGAGCCTGTAGCAGTGCAACCTTTGGGAGCACCTCATCTGCACATAACATTTTTATTTTACTAGTCTTGACCTTGTTTGCAAGAAGTTTAAAGCTTATAGGCGGTGGCCTATCATCCATGTGTGCGGTGCACACGCGCCCTGAGTGGGGCACCAAGTATACTGCATTTTTTTTTTTTTTATCAAGCAACCTATGATCTTGCACACAGGCCAACTGATTTCATAAAACGCCCATGCCTAAAAGGATAAAACTGAGTTTCTGATGGGGAAAAAACGCATGACCGACAACTGTCAACAAAAAAATGACTCTTACCTCTGCCTATAAGTACAAGCCCACTGTGCCTAATGGTAATTCCAGCCCTGTACATGCATATAGGAGTGCTCCAAGTATGGTCCTACACAGCTCTGAAGCTGGTCATACACTGACAAACTTCTAGATTTCTTTCATTTAGCCCCGGTTTACACTGGTGAGATTTGACATGTCAAATCGGCGGCAATTTAAGGCAATGGCACCGTCCTAATTGATGAGACGCCGCACCGATTTTTAAAAAGTAGTTTCTGTACTACTTTTTGCGATCTGCACAGATCTCTCTGTAATCGCATCTGAAATCGTGACTGACAAGCGGGAGTGAAATCATGTGAGTTTAGCTGAACTTGCATGGCTTCATTCCCGCAGCCCAGTGCGAACCTGGGCTAAAGACTAGGTCCACCCTTTGCAAAAAAAAAATACAATAAATGCATATGTTTGCAGCCAAAAAAAAAATAAGTCATTGGATCACGGGAGCAGTGCCAGGCTCCTGCAGACTATTCTGAGGTATGGGCTTTCAGTTAGTGAGCTGGAGAAAGTGTGACTGGACCACAGAAGTGGTGATCACCAAACTTGTATTTCATTGAGCACTACAAGTCCCTCTGCTTCAGTGGCAGATGGACTTGTAGTTTATATATTCACAGGTCTCTGTAAACTAATTAATGAATTTGACAGCTGCTGTTGGGGGTGCTTGGTACCAATATATTACATCCTAAAATCCACGCTTAACAGGGCAGATGTACAAATCCCCCTGCTGGGCTATTGTATTCTGTCGGCTGCCAATGGTAGCTGTCAATACCTGAACAGCAGCTACATATACTTGGAGTTCATTCACAAAAAGTAGGGCCACCCACTGAGCAAATTGTGTCTGGTTCATCAGGAATTTGCCAAAATGTTGTATATGCCCACCTTTCCTGTGTTGGTATGGCAAACATTGTGGAGGCAAGCATTGTTCCCTATGATTAAGCCTCGTGGAGCAGAGTGAAATGCATTCGGGGCGTTGCCTGGCTGGAGCCCAGGTTGAGGCTGTTACATTTTTTTTATACCTGGTGTTTGCAGAGATGTGCGGCTCCATATAGGCATTTTCATCCTTAACCACCTGCCGTCCGCCCACCGTCAAATGATAGTGGAGCAGTGCGGCTCTCATTCTGGGACGATGTCATATGGCGGTGCAGCGACTGCACTGTGTTCCCAGGGCACAGCATGACCCCAATCTCTGTAAAGAGCCAAAGAGGCGGCTCTTTAACCAAGTGATTAGCTGTGTCCAATCAGGTTGGGAGAACTCCTTATTTGCCCAAGGGACTCCCAAAGTTGGCCTTCTACTTTCAGGTTTACAGCATTCCAGAGCTTGGCATAATGCAGGGGTCTCCAAACAAAGGGCCAGTTTACAGTCATTTAGACTTGGGGAGGAATTGTGCCCCATTGTTGGTGTCAGTGGGAGGAATTGTGCCCCAAGGACCACTGGCATAATGCAACAGGTACCTCTCTTGTTGCCTAAAATATTGCACTGGGGGGTGTTGACAAGTGTGTTATTTCTTAGACGCTGTGATTTGCATACACATTTAGGAGGCTTCTGGGATACAGCCAAGAAGAATTTCAGTGCGATTGAAGTATGTCCAGGCACCTGTTTAACAAATGCAGCTTGCTTTTCTAGCTCAAATGTGAGAGGTGTATGTTATTAACCACTTCCCGACTGGCACATGTACATATACGTTGGCAGCCCTGCGCAAAACAATGTACAGGTACGGGTCTCCTCCTCTAGTCACTCCCACCCCCCCCCCCCCCCACAGTTAGAACACTGAGGGAACACATTTAACCCCTTGATCGCCCCCTAGTGTTAACCCCTTTCCTGCCAGTGACATTTATACAGTAATCAGTGGCTATTTTTAGCTCTGATCGCTGTAAAAATGTCATTGGTCCCAAAAAAGTGTCCGATCTCTCCGCCGCAATGTTGCAGTCCCGATAAAAAGTGCTGATCGCCACAAAAAAATTCCATAAATCTATCCGCTATTTTGTGAACGCTATAACTTTTGCGCAAACCAATCAATATATGCTTATTGCGATTTTTTTTTACCAAAAATATGTAGAAAAATATATATATCGGCCTAAACTGACAGACATTTTTTTTGGGGGGGGGGGGATATTTATTATAGCAAAAACTAAAAAAGTTTTTTTTTTTTTTTTTTCAAAATGTTTCCTTTTTTTGTTTATAGCACAAAAAATAAAAACTGCAGAGGTGATCAAATACCACCAAAAGGAAGCTCAATTTGTGGGGAAAAAAAGGACAATTTTGTTTGGGTACCACGTTGCACGACCGCGCAATTGTCAGTTAAACCCACATTTGGTATGATTGTCATATGGTGAGAAAATTATGGAAAACAATATATGACATATATGAAAAAGTGTCAGGAATAGAGAGGAATCTAAATATAGATATTTCATTGTTATCCCTGATGCCAGAATCAATAAAGAGTATCAAGAAGGATATTTTCCATCACATGACATCAGCAGCCAGAACAATAATCGCTCGTAATTGGAGAGAAAATAAAAGCCCAAACATAACAGACTGGATATGTGAAGTGAAGTTAAATGCAATATATTGAAAGACAGATAAGAGAAGGATACATAAATAGTCAAATGTCAGAATTATGGCAAATATGGGATGAATTTCGGTGCTATAATAGAATGAAAGAATATTTATAAATGGAAAAATAGAAAGCACTTGAAGGGTCATAGGAAACATAAAATTGAATATAAAGAAAGGGAAAGAATAGAGTGGTTCTCTCTTTTTTTTTTTTCTTTTGTTTAAAGATGTACGAATGTGTGATCGGATGAGTGAGAATGGAAGACAGTAGAATATATGAAGGTACATATTGTACGAAATTTTGATAATGTGGTTTATAGATACTGATCAGATTCTGTACATTGAATAATGAATAGGAATACATATGTAATGTGATAGAATCTTGTTTAATCGCAAACTTTTTGTATTTAAGAATAGACCAATAAAAATAAATTGAAAGAAAATTATGCAGTGCCGTATCGCAAAAAATTGCCTGGTCAGGAAGGGGGAAAATCCTTCCGGGGCTGAAGTGGTTAAACACACAACACAATAAAAAAAGCTATAAACACAAATGACACAATATATCATAAAAGCTTCTTCAAAAATAGCATGATGAAGCTTCTGTTGATGGATAGTAGAGGAAGAATCAGTGTTTGACCATCTATAGAAAGTGTAATTGCAATTCAGTATTTTTACAGCTTTCTCTAGTAGTGCATTTGAACAGTTAGCCTCCAGTCTGCCAAGTCATGTGACCAGAAGCAGAATGCTTTTGTTTGGAGACTGCGGGACACGCCGATGCCTCCCTCTATTCATGTGACAATACAATCTTGAAATGTTTTATCTGCTTGGCAGAAGACAGAGATGAGGGTATGTGCAAGCAAGTACCTCTTCAGTTTTCATCCTCTTTTAATCCTTATTCTAAATGCAGAACGCTGCAGCAATATGCTTGTCCCATTTTCCTAGCTTGTTTGTCTATATTAACACTGGAATTACTTGTCCTTTCTCTATATGGTTTGTTCTTTGTAATAACAAAAAATGCTACATGTCTGACTACACAAAGCAGTAATTGCAGCAAAAATATGGCAACTAGTGGGTTAAAAAAAAAAGGATGTTTTTCTAAAGGTTGTAGCGCAAGTCAAGCCTTAGTCAGTAGAAACACCAAAAAAAAAAAAAAATCAGAACTACTTTAAAATGTATTTATTTTTCTCTAAAATTTGTGCAACAACGAGTAAAATGGAACTAGAATAAAGGTGAAAACTGGATGAATCCAAAATTAGGCGCAAAAGTAAAGCCCTATGCGTGTTCTAAACATCGCTACAGTCTTAGCCCATGCAGAGCTATGTGACAGGGCCGATTGGTCCTATGCCTTAACCACTTAAGACCCGGACCATTATGCAGGTAAAGGACCTGGCCCCTTTTTGCGATTCGGCACTCTGTCGCTTTAACTGACAATTGTGCGGTCGTGCAACGTGGCTCCCAAACAAAATTGGCGTAATTTTTTTTCCTGCAAATAGAGCTTTCTTTTGGTGGTATTTGATCACCTCTGTTTTTTTTTTTGTTTTTTTTTTGCGCTATAAACAAAAATAGAGCGACAATTTTGAAAAAAATTCTATATTTTTTACTTTTTTTTATAATAAATATCCCCACAAAATGTATAACAAAACATTTTTTTTTTCAGTTTAGGCCGATACGTATTCTTCTACATATTTTTGGTATAAAAAAAAACGCAATAAGCGTTTGATTGATTTGCGCAAAAGTTATAGCGTTTACAAAATATGGGATAGTTTTATGGCATTTTTATTAATATTTTTTTTACTAGTAATGGTGGTAATAAGCGATTTTTTTTTTCGTGACTGCGACATTATGGCGGACACATCGGACACTTTACATACATTTTTGGGACCATTGTTATTTTCACAGCGAAAAGTGCTATAAAAATGCACTGTTTTCTGTGACAATGACAATGGCAGTGAAGGGGTTAACCACTAGGGGGGGGTTAAGTGTTCCCTAAGGGAGTGATTCTTACTGTAGGGGGGGCGTGGCTGGACATGTGACATCACTGATCGTCGTTCCCTATATCAGGGAACAGACGATCAGTGACACTGCCACAGAGAACAGGGAAGGTGTGTTTACCCTCGCCTCTCCCCATTCTTCAGCTCCTGTGACCCGATCGAGGGACACCGGCGGCAAACGGGTCCCGTAAACGTGGTCACGGAGCTTCAGACCAGGTCGCGAGCGTGACCCATGGCTGGGCACTTAAAGGGCAACGTACCTGTACGTGCCTGTGCCCAGCTGTGCCATTCAGCCGACGTATATCGGCGTTAGGCAGTCCTTAAGTGGTTAAAGCGGTTCTTCACTCTAGAAAAAAATAAGTCAGGAGCTACAAATACTGTCGCTGCTTACTTTTAGTAAGATGACACTTACTACCTGTCCATATGGATCCAGTGCCGTCCTTGACTAATCTTCGTCTAGGCGATCTGAGCAGAAGTGGGTACGGGTACCCACTCCCACTAATCCCCCCCATCCACCCCCCCAACAAAAAAGAATTATATGCCAAATGTGGTGGTGGGGGGGGGGGACTTTTGCTCCTCCTTTAACATGACACTCTCATATCTTGAATTACTGTCTTATGACACCCTCAACCCTGCAAATACAAGTTTTAGTTTACTGAACAGAGTAGGAGGGAGGAAAAAGGGTAATTTACAGGAGGGGGAAGCTATTGGGAGGAAAAGTTCACCTTTTGCAAAAACAAAAAATAATTGTACCCATATTGATTAACTAAGGGTCCTTCTGCTACTGGGGCAGATAGGACTCTTAGGGCCCTTTCACAGAGGGCTTTTCGTGTGTGGGTTCCGCTTTGCTCAGCGGGGATCGCTCCGTCGATCCCAGCTGAGCAGGCAGATGACAGGTCTGTCTCTGCACAACTGAGCAGGGACCGACCTGTCAGAGTGCTGCTCACCCCTATGGGGGGGGGGGGGGGAATCGGATGACGATGGATCGTAGAGTTCGTTGTCATCCGATCCGGTCCGCAGACGAATGGAAAAATAGGGTTTTCCTCCATCACACTTTTGTGGGTCGAATGTCAGCGGACATGTCACCATAGAACGGTCCACCCATGTGAAAGGGCCCTTAGTCTTTTCATTCACAGATCCTGTAAACGAATGACATGGCTGTGTAGGAGGCAATAAAATGACTGGGTGTTCCAAGGAGAAGAACCTCCAGATTCAGTAAAGGGGGTAGGGGCACGCTGCAGATTATGGCTGTGTTTCATGTTACACCCTAACTATAGCTTTGCCAGAAAGGCGAACTAGGATTTTAAAGCCAACTTGTTGGTTGGCTTTAAAAGAAGGAACACAAACTTTAGTTAGAACACAAACTTATTAAAGAAGCCCTAATGATTCCCCTTCTTTTTTCTTTTTTTTCATCACAGAAGATTTTCAGACAAAAATAAGGAATACTTTTTTGCGTTGTTAAACCTTATTCAGACATGAACTGTTAGACTAAACGAACAAAACATAATTTCCCTAATTTTGTAAAAAAAAGTTGTATCCATCTTTCAGGAGAAGGGTCCGAGACTGACTTTTTTGGTAGCTTTAATCCGCTAAAGACCTTTAATTTTCAGCAGGTCAAAAGGGCTGTTAGTTCAGACACATTTTAAATAGTTATAAGTCAAAACTTTTTAATGAAGGCAGGTTTATGGAAAACTCGTGTTCTAATTTAAATTTGTATTCTCTTTACAGAATGATTCCATCATCCAGCAAATCGTTTTTCCTAAGTGACCTGGTGTCATCTCGTAATTATGACCTGTGTGTCCTGGCGGTATACGACGATGGCACAACTGCTTTGACTGCAACCCGGGTGATAGGCTGTGTACAATTTACAACCGAACAGGAGTATAAGCAGTGTCGATCCCTCCATGCTCAGTTTCTTGGTGGAACAATGATCATTATCATCGGTGGTATCATTGTGGCCTCCGTCCTCGTCTTCATTTTTATTCTACTCATGAAATACAAAGTCTACAATAACCACCCAAAATCAAACCCAGCCAAGGTCACCAACGTGTGCTCTCAAACCAACGGTAGCCAGAGCGGTACAATTGGACGCTCATCTTCAAAACTCAATGAGAGAAGAGACAGTATTATGCAGGACATCTCTGGAACGTCCATGAAAGGCAAAACCATAGTTGACCTCACCCCAGATGGCGAAAAAGTGACTGTGACTGACACTACCTTTATAACAACAAACGACGTTCTCTCTCACTAGCAAAAATACCAATACCACAAACTTATGCACCTTTTTTAAAGGGACAAAGAACTGGTCATTGTGGTACTGTTAAGGACATTTTCATGCAAGGAGTCGTCTTTTCGGCTTCATACCTATTGTCTATTTTTAAGATCAGATGGTTACAACAAAAAGCTATTTTTTTAAATCTGTAAAAATGATTACTGCATTCTTAACTATTTTTTGGTTCAATATTATTAAATATAAAGTGTGTGACAAAAACGGCTAACTAGAAATAATTGGTTTTAAACAATGGCACTTAAAAGGAAGGATAATAAATGTTTCTTTGGTTATTTTATGTTCCAATGGCCTGAACTAACTGCATAAAAGTGTGTGTAAAGAATTTTGACTTGTCCCATTTGAGCCTCAGAGATTATCTTGGCCCAGTCACAGATGCAGATTCTAACTCCATTTATGGAGCCCCTTTCACATGAGCCGTGTTTGCAGATCATAGCAGAACAGAAGTCACTTTTGTGGCATTCGTGTCCTTTCAGTTTTTTGTTACCTGAATTTTGCTAACCCAAATTGGATACAAAGGCATGTAAAAATCAGACTACCGGCCCTGGACAGACTCAGAAAATTAGGCTTAAATGCAAGCATGTCCGTTTACATCTGCCTATCCATAGACCTACATTGAGCTTCTGAAATTGTCCACAAAAATAACAGAGGTGGACTTGATCGGACCACCTATATCTTTACATTTTGTCCACTAGAAGACCTCCACAGTCCAAACACACAAGGGTCCCTAACCTCAATTTACAGTCTTAACAATTCAAATGGGCCACTAGCTGTTGGTTACCTTTTTTTAGAGCCTGAATGTCGGTTTGAGTTTCAGTGGCTTGAAAAAAAAAAAGGAATGATGTATTAGTGGTTGTGCACAGCTCAGGCTACCCAGTTATGGTTATTGTATGCTTACTGGAGCCCCCACTGTGTTAGACTTTAAAAGAAAATTGATGTATGGGGTCATCTGTTGGAGCCAGCTATTACCTCATGTTGGCAGGCTTTTTTTTAGCATTCAAGTCGTAGAGGGTTGCTTAAAGTAAAAGCCTGGTCAAAAATCTTTTAGTTAAAGTGGTATTAAACCCCAAACTATAAGGCTGATTTCACACAGGTGGTCTGAACAGGCCCGCCTGTCAATTTTGGTGTCGTTGTTCCCTATGGAGTGGTGGGATGTCCGCTGACACCTGCCAGCATCTGATCTGATTCTATCCACTAAAAGTAGATGGATAGGAGATCCATTCCCTATCCATCTGGCAGGTCGGATGGAAATGGACAGGCAGTCAGTTTCTATCTGACCGCCCAATAGAGAACAGTGCGGCTGTGTCGGTGTCTGCTCTGCAAAGCAGGGAATAAAAACCAGCACATCCCTTAGTAAAATCAGCACACCTTACACATAGTAAACATTGTTAAACACACACATTTAACCCTGTGATCACCCCAGATGTTAACCCCTTCCCAGCCAGTGTCATTAGTACAGTGTTAGTGTATATTATTAGCACTGATCACTGTAGTAGTGTCACTGGAGATGTCAGTGGCAGTCATTTCCCACAAAGTATCAGTGTTAGATTGCCTGCTGTCCCGTTAGAAGTTGCTGATCACCCCCATTACTAGTAAAAATAAATAAATAAAAAAGGTGATATAACTTTCACGCAAATTAAGCAATATACACTTTTTGGGTTTTTTTTTTTACCAAAGACTTGTAGCATAATACATATTGGCCTAAATTCATAGAGAAATTAGATTTTAATTTCTTTTTTTATTGAATATGTTTTATAACAGAAAGTAAAAAAGACTTCTTATTTTTTCAAAATGTGTGCTTTTTTTCGTTTATAGCGCAAAAAATAAAAAAAATCCAGTGGTGATGAAATACCACCAAAAGAAAGCTCTATTTGTGGGAAAAACTATGACATACATTTTGTTTGTGTACAGTATTGCATGACCGTGCAATCGCAAGTTGAATTTAAATAGTCTGGTTATGAAGGGGGTAAAACCCCCTGGAGCCTAAATGGTTAAAAAGACCACACTGCCATACTCAGGGCTAGGTCGACGTTACAGCTATTCTCCACCCAAGAATAGCTTAATGGAACGTCTTCCTGCAGCATTTGAGTAGCGGTGAACGAAAACTACAAATCTTTACAGAGTACAGGCTAGCCAACACCAGAGGGCGCTCATCCACTCCCAACTCTCCACAAAACAAATGCACCTGCAAAGATTCAAGCGGACTTCCAACCAAAAAGTGGAACACTCGCTTATATGCTTCCTCCCTGCCTTTCGGTGTCACATTTGGCACCTTTCAGGGGGGAGGGG
This sequence comes from Rana temporaria, assembly GCF_905171775.1. Lineage (NCBI taxonomy): Eukaryota > Metazoa > Chordata > Amphibia > Anura > Ranidae > Rana > Rana temporaria. Next base: position 57,713,315 of record NC_053497.1, read on the forward strand.
GGAATGGGGGGACTTGGACCTGTTTTTAAAAGGCCCCCTTTTCCACTTCTGGAGACAGGTCATGGCCCGATCTACCGGAAGTTTGGCCCCCCTCCTCGTTCAGATGCAGGGACAATTAGAATGCGCAGCACGCTTTGCAGATTCACAGTAGGGAACCAGGAGTGAAGCCTTAGCAGGAATGGCGGTGGCAGCATGGGAGTAGATCCGAAGATAGACATTGCAGGCTCCCTGGACAGGTAAGTGCCCTAATATTAAAAGTCAGCAGCTGCAGTATTTGTAGCTGCTGACTTTTAAATTTTTCTCACCCAGGCTGGAACTCCTCTTTAACCAGTGAAGCTACCTCAGACAAAAGTCCACAGAATAAACCAAGGAAATGTGTTTAATAAGAATGTTCAAATTAACTGTTTAAATAAAGTAAGCCCTAGCAGGACTTAAATGCCCAAACAAAATAATAAAGCCTTTTCGGATAAGGATATAGTACCATCGGTTTACATTAATCTTCTATGCATACATAAACGCAAAGATTCAAGCTAAAAAGATTAAAACCAACAAAATAATACCTCATAAATGGAGGATAGGATACCTTGAAAATGCTGATGATAATCACCAGCAATAAATTACCACACAGATATAAATGCATGAATATCAACCCATTCTACAAAGATCACATAAAATAAATAATGGATAAAATAGAAAATTCATCAGTACTTAACTATTATTGATAAAGGAATTAATGTCCTACTCAACATTCAATCCTAATGGATTATAAGACTTCAATTATTAAATCCAACATGTTTCCTGTTGTGAGATTTGTCTGACATTATTACTTCCCCTCCAGCACACCTTAAAACGCTCTATTCCTACCACTTTTAAACAAGCAGGATACTTATGATGACATTGGGCAAAATGTTTAGAGAAAAATGTGGCCTTTTAACCCTTTAATATTGGTTAAATGCTCCCAAATAGTAATGCCCTTTTAGTCCCACCCACATACTGCAGGTGGCACAGGCACTCCAGGAGAGAGACAACATTCTTAATGGAACAGGTAATAAACTGATCAATTTTATACACTTTTTGAACAGTGGACTGAAAAGATTTTGTTCTAAAAGAAATAAAGTCACAACTGCTACAGACTGGGCATTTCCTTCATGAAAAAAAAATAAAAAAACGAAAAGTAGGTCGTTCAATAACATTACAGCGAACCAATGCGTTTCTGCAAATTGCAAAATGCACCAAAAAGTGCATAGGTGTGAATGTAGGATAAATGATTTGTCTCATCCCTGAAACTGCTACATCAGAAAGATAGCTTGTTTTAAAAAACAAAACAAAAAACACAATAGATTTACCGGAGGTAAAGAGCCTGAAAAAGAAAAAATTAATTCAGCCATCGTATCTAAGAGTTGGTAGGCTGAAAAAAATGTCTTTTGGGGTTTAATACCACTTTAAAGCATTTTTTACCCTAAATATTTGGCCCCCTCTATCACCTTAAATACCTTGCCAAACCCTGCCTGCCCTCCCCCTGTAAACTGACCACGGATTATCATGACTGCTGAGCCCTGACACCATGGTCAGTTTATGTGTCTCTGTCATCCGCAGCTCTCCTCTCTCTCTCTCTCGCTCTCCCCCCTCCCTGCCTGTCCGCTAGTGACAGTGCCCAACCCTCCGCTCTTGCTGCTGAAAGAACATTCAGTTTCTCATACAATCCTCTCTGTTTAATAAAAAGGTAAGGAGCCCCTGTCTCTGTGCTTTAAAAAATAATGCTGATATATACCCAATTTCAGCGCCTCTCTCCTCCTCTCGACTGACCTCAGCTGGGGATTCTCGGCTCCTCCCACTGCAGCTGTCAGATCAAGAGAGAGGAGAGAGGCAGCCGGCCACGTGAGCATTGGGGGGCGCTCTGAAATCAGGTATATAGCGGCATTATTTTTATAAAGCACAGAAACAGGGGCTACTTACATTAATAGATAGTGAGGTGCATAAACCAGACAACAGGGAACCTAAATGCACTTCCGGCGCCTGGGATCTAATATCAACTGATCCCAAGTGAAGAAAAAGATGTGTCAACAAGTGAGGTGGATTCTATCAAATAGTGGTAAACTTGATAAAAGGCCAAGAGCAGCTATTTTAAAAATGGGAAAAAACCCATTGACAGTATAAAAACAAAGTATCAAATAAAAAGAACTATGGTTCAAAAATGATAAAAACAGCGCTGTGTAATAAAGTGATAAATAACCCCAAAAGAGAGGTTTCTATTGAAGATACAGATGTGAAGTGCTGGGTGATCAAAAAATAGGTGGAAGTGCACCCTCAGATCTATTTAAGATTCACCCATATGCTGTGAGAGTGCCCACTTCTGAAAAAAAAGGCTTGACGCAGCCTGTAAAGGCGATGTTCAGAACTCACAAGCACTCCTTCAAATGATCCTCAAATTCCTCTGTGACGGTCAAACTTGGTGATGTTACATGTAAACAATAAAAACACTAAAATAGTGAAGTACTGCTAACATTAAACCATACACTCTAAGTGGGAAATAGTTCCCTATGTAAAATGCCCGTACAGGAAAATAAATAAGAATGAACAAAAAAGCAAGCCTGTATTCTCTGCTGATGTCTGCTGTCGTCTCCGTCCTATGGACACCAGGGGCCGCACGAGTGCTTCTAACGCTGGCAAACAAGTGGATGGTTTGTAGACTGCAGGTAGGCTTCCGTGTTGCGCTGTTGTAGCCACGCCCTGACGCGTTTCGTCACTTCCGACTTCAACAGAGGGCGTGGCTACACAGCGCTGTCACTATCCCTTTGTAACCCGTCGGAGACAGCTATTGGATGCGCATGATCCGCCCCCCGGACATGATAGGTGCACGCCAGACCAAGAGGAGGGATAAGCATCAGCTATACCGATTAGGGAAAGAGTAGGGGATTGTGGACTAGTAAACGGCTGCACTTTTAATCGAGAACTATGTCTCTCAAAAATATCCGCAAACTGGATGCTTATAACAATTAAAATCACGGGGGAAACTATTTGTAAATAATTTCAGCAATCCAGCATTGGTTATAAAAACGTATGATTCAGAAATGAATACGTATGATTCAGAAATAAATGACAAAACTAGGAAAAGCCCGCTCAGCCAATCATAGAAGGCCTGGGCGGGAGTTATGAAAATAGGCAAGTAGAAAATGTAACAACTATCTGAAAGCCGTGCCTTCCACATCCAATCATCAAAGGATGGAAAAGGTTGTTTCCACAAACTTGGCTTAGCAACATGTATAGTAAAGGTTCGGTCATTCCAGACACTACACCAAAGGTGTAGGGAAGTGTTATTGGTGTCTGTATAAATATTTGGGGGACAGAGCAAAATAAATAAAAATGTAGTTCAAGAGCAGTAGCTGTGTGACAAAGATAACAGCGTGTGTAGTCTATTGTTGAAACAAAAAAACATTTAGAGCCTACAGATTAGAAGTGTCATCTGTGGAATTTGTCACATGTTTAAATCCTACTGACTTTTAATATGGTAATTGTATAATATATAGCGCTACTCCTGGTTATAGCATATTGAGTTATGGTGATCATAGAAATACATGAGCTAAAGAGTATACCCATTAGATATTTCTCATTAGAAGCACCTGTAGCGCTAATAAATAGGTGCCGCAGTGGGACCATGTTGCAGCAAATAAATATAATATTATAAAAATAATACTATATATGATATCATTTATAAATAAATATTTTTATAAAAAAAGATGATTAAAAAAATATTAAAAAAATGTTAGTATCGAGAAGAAGGAGGACCAATTCGAGGTATACAGGAAAAGGGATTGGTAGCAGACAGACACATATATATGTGTGTGTAGACATATATAAATAAATAAAACACAATCAATGTGCCAAAAAAATATATATATATATAAAAATATATATAAAAATATATAAAAATCTATATAAAAATAGATATATAAAAATTATAAATATATAAAAATAGGTATAAAACACGATATAAAAATAGAGAGGTAAAAGCCGATAAAGCATCAATAAAAATCCATCAATCAGATCAGACCCATAAAAATTTCTAAAACAAGGAGAAATAACACAGATAAATCTGTGTATATATGTGCCCCCCTCGAAAAAATAAGGGTCATTGAGAGATGTATTGTTGTGGACTGCCTAATAGGTAGTTTAAGAGTCACTGATAAAGCAGTTTATATCTAGTTCAACGTTGAGGCCTTTTGGCAATAAAGTATCAACGGCATAGATCCACTCAGTTTCACGTTTTGAGAGTTCTCTTACTATATTAGAACCTCTCCATGATGCTTTAATGTGGTCAATACCCCAAAATTTGAGACCAGCTGGGTCCTGGTTGTGATGCTGTTTAAAGTGGAGAGATACACTGTGGTCCTTATATCCCAACTTAATATTTGCCACGTGTTCAGCAATTCTGACCTTCAGGGCACGTTTAGTTCTTCCTATATATAATAACCTACATGGGCACTCCAACATGTAAACCACGTGAGTGGTATTACAAGTAATGAAGTCTTTTACAGTGAATACAATTCCATTCGATGTAGAAGTGAAGGTTTCCACGGGGCCTCTAGATCTGTCAGCTTCTCTGCAGGGAAGACATTTTCTGCATGGAAAAAATGAATCTTTGTCCCAGAAGGAAGGTGGTTTCTTTGGGACATCCAGCACCTTCTTCACAATCTTATCACCGATGCTCACAGCCTTTCTATATATAAACCCAGGATTGGTCGGCAGGACTGTACTTAAAATTTTATCTAAAAACAGGATATGCCAATGAGTTTTAAAAATTCTCTCTACTTCCCTGTACTGGCTGTGATATCCAGAAATAAAACTCCACTCTTGTGTGTTTTTGTTTTTTGGTGGCATAGACCTAGTTGTCAGAAGACAGTTTGCTCTAGGTATCAGAGAGAGGTCTTTGATAATTTTTTCCAGATGTGAGTCCTTGTATCCCTTTTCAATGAATTTATCTTTGAGAACAAGGGCCTGTGAAATGAAGTCAGTATCTTCAGTGCAATTGTAGTGTCTGGAATGACCGAACCTTTACTATACATGTTGCTAAGCCAAGTTTGTGGAAACAACCTTTTCCATCCTTTGATGATTGGATGTGGAAGGCACGGCTTTCAGATAGTTGTTACATTTTCTACTTGCCTATTTTCATAACTCCCGCCCAGGCCTTCTATGATTGGCTGAGCGGGCTTTTCCTAGTTTTGTCATTTATTTCTGAATCATACGTATTCATTTCTGAATCATACGTTTTTATAACCAATGCTGGATTGCTGAAATTATTTACAAATAGTTTCCCCCGTGATTTTAATTGTTATAAGCATCCAGTTTGCGGATATTTTTGAGAGACATAGTTCTCGATTAAAAGTGCAGCCGTTTACTAGTCCACAATCCCCTACTCTTTCCCTAATCGGTATAGCTGATGCTTATCCCTCCTCTTGGTCTGGCGTGCACCTATCATGTCCGGGGGGCGGATCATGCGCATCCAATAGCTGTCTCCGACGGGTTACAAAGGGATGGTGACAGCGCTGTGTAGCCACGCCCTCTGTTGAAGTCGGAAGTGACGAAACGCGTCAGGGCGTGGCTACAACAGCGCAACACGGAAGCCTACCTGCAGTCTACAAACCATCCACTTGTTTGCCAGCGTTAGAAGCACTCGTGCGGCCCCTGGTGTCCATAGGATGGAGACGACAGCAGACATCAGCAGAGAATACAGGCTTGCTTTTTTGTTCATTCTTATTTATTTTCCTGTACGGGCATTTTACATAGGGAACTATTTCCCACTTAGAGTGTATGGTTTAATGTTAGCAGTACTTCACTATTTTAGTGTTTTTATTGTTTACATGTAACATCACCAAGTTTGACCGTCACAGAGGAATTTGAGGATCATTTGAAGGAGTGCTTGTGAGTTCTGAACATCGCCTTTACAGGCTGCGTCAAGCCTTTTTTTTCAGAAGTGGGCACTCTCACAGCATATGGGTGAATCTTAAATAGATCTGAGGGTGCACTTCCACCTATTTTTTGATCACCCAGCACTTCACATCTGTATCTTCAATAGAAACCTCTCTTTTGGGGTTATTTATCACTTTATTATGTGTAAGGGGGGGAACTAATGCGCAAAACCACTCTAGGACACTAAAACCTAATATTAATATATGAATATGAAACAATAATATGGATAAAATATGAAGGCAGCAGCCACTACTAAAAGATGCTCACGCACCAGCAACAATGTAAAGTATGGGGGGGGTGTAATGGCGCTTACCACTAATACATTAATAATGGATAAAAATAATTAATAAAAATGTGTTTCACTCCTTATTCCTTAAAGAAACCTCCAAACATCAATAACAAATGATGAGAAGGATGAATACCGTGAAAAATAATGAATATCCAAAATATGATTGACTAAAAACCATTAAGGTCATCAGACACTTTTCCAATAAATATCTCAAAATGATAAAAGTGCGAAAAAATATATCCTTCAGTGAATAAATTAGTGACATCAAGCATCCAGTGTGTAATAAATTAAACAAAAAATATTTTGCAAGAAAAAATTGCAATAAAATATATATATCAAAAAAGGTCCATGTGCACAATCCCTGTGCTAAAAAAATTCCAACAAATGAATCAGTGCTTCAATAAAGTTTTCAAACAGTGCGTAGTGTTTCAAATAATAATAATCCAAATAAAGTATTTCCAAAGTGCAAATGTGCTTGAAAGATAACTGTAATCCACCGTACAATCTTTAAGTGTAAATGTGCAGAACCAACACCAGTGTATGGTAGTACAAGCCTCTCACCTCAAGAAAGGCTATAATGAGCCTATAATGAAATGCTGAATAGCCCAGCAGGTATCCCTGTAGATCAGTGTTTCTAGGACAGATCCTTCTCCATAATCCCAGCTGCAGCTCTCACAGGTTCCAGTCAGAACGCTCCCAGCATAGATGGCACTCAATAAAACACATATGATATCCCCATAGTGTAGTATGCAAACATGGGTTTTAATGAGAAAAAGGAAATGCACTCACATTTAGAACGATAAAATAAAACATCAGGCAGCATAAAGCTGACAGGCGTGTGTCTCTGAGTAGTCTCCGTTCTCGGCCGCGAACGGAGATGACGTCACCGACGGCTCTCCTGAATCTTGACGCGTTGCGTGGCAGCCCGACGCCACTTAATCATAATCACTTAATCATAATCACTTAATCATAAGATCTTATGATTAAGTGGCGTCGGGCTGCCACGCAACGCGTCAAGATTCAGGAGAGCCGTCGGTGACGTCATCTCCGTTCGCGGCCGAGAACGGAGACTACTCAGAGACACACGCCTGTCAGCTTTATGCTGCCTGATGTTTTATTTTATCGTTCTAAATGTGAGTGCATTTCCTTTTTCTCATTAAAACCCATGTTTGCATACTACACTATGGGGATATCATATGTGTTTTATTGAGTGCCATCTATGCTGGGAGCGTTCTGACTGGAACCTGTGAGAGCTGCAGCTGGGATTATGGAGAAGGATCTGTCCTAGAAACACTGATCTACAGGGATACCTGCTGGGCTATTCAGCATTTCATTATAGGCTCATTATAGCCTTTCTTGAGGTGAGAGGCTTGTACTACCATACACTGGTGTTGGTTCTGCACATTTACACTTAAAGATTGTACGGTGGATTACAGTTATCTTTCAAGCACATTTGCACTTTGGAAATACTTTATTTGGATTATTATTATTTGAAACACTACGCACTGTTTGAAAACTTTATTGAAGCACTGATTCATTTGTTGGAATTTTTTTAGCACAGGGATTGTGCACATGGACCTTTTTTGATATATATATTTTATTGCAATTTTTTCTTGCAAAATATTTTTTGTTTAATTTATTACACACTGGATGCTTGATGTCACTAATTTATTCACTGAAGGATATATATTTTTTCGCACTTTTATCATTTTGAGATATTTATTGGAAAAGTGTCTGATGACCTTAATGGTTTTTAGTCAATCATATTTTGGATATTCATTATTTTTCACGGTATTCATCCTTCTCATCATTTGTTATTGATGTTTGGAGGTTTCTTTAAGGAATAAGGAGTGAAACACATTTTTATTAATTATTTTTATCCATTATTAATGTATTAGTGGTAAGCGCCATTACACCCCCCCCCATACTTTATCACTTTATTACACAGCGCTGTTTTTATCATTTTTGAACCATAGTTCTTTTTATTTGATACTTTGTTTTTATACTTACATTAATAACCATAGAGGATGGAAGGAGGCAACAAAGTGCCTTAACAACCACTTTAAAGCTGAATTCTGCCAAAGGACTTGTATTTTTTTCATCGAGTTCTGATATTTACACAGCCCTTTGGCACAGTGTAGCCTGGTTTGGCAGGGGAGGGGACCTTATTTTTGCTGCAGAGAAGTAACACTTACAGGTCTTGCTTATCCCCCCGCAGGGGGGGGATTTGATTTTAATCACTAGTAAAAAAGCTTGGTTTAAATCAACTCAATTTAAATTATAATTTTTAAAGAGCAACTGTCATGTCTGTGCCGCAGTGGCTCTCTGTAGTGGCTTTCCTGTTTATAAATATTAAGCTGCCAGGCTAGTAAATCAATAATATCAGAACCGATTCAATCATACAGTTTGTAGTGTACATAGATTTTTAAAACAATTGGATAAATACATTTTCCTGAACTTTGTTTTATCTCCTGGTTACTGTGAAATTGTGTATCTGCATCAATGCAGTGCATGTTGTTATCTCAGCTCGCAAAGCTTGGATTCATTGAATTTCATTCATTCGTTGAATCAATTTAAATATTACAGAATATACAGCCTCATGCAACATACCTAAGCTCCATTTCATGCTGAATAAACTAAATCATTAATGTATCTTAAATAGAAAATAGGGATGAGCCGAACTGGCCCCACCCCCCCCCCCCGTTCGGTTCGCACCAGAACCTTTGAACGGACCGAACGTTTGCGCAAACATTTAGAACCCCAGTGACGTCTATGGGACTCAAACGTTTAAATTCAAAAGTGCTCATTTTAAAGCCTAATATGCAAGTTATTGTTGTAAAACGTCTTTGAGAACCCGGGTCTTGCCCCAGGGAACACATGTATTAATGGAAAAAAACTGTTTTTAAAACATTTTTTCCATTGATACATGTTCCCTGGGGCAAGACCCAGGTTCTCAAAGACGTTTTCACAGGCATACTATAGACACCCAGCAGGTACAATATTTAAAAGGAATTTTTCATTATTATTATTTTTTTTTTTATTTAAAGCGGGGGGTTCACCCAAAAAAAAAAAAAGTTAACATTACATTCAACCGAGTTGTCAGAATGACATTAGGCTGTTTTTTTTTTTTATATCATTGCCGTACATACCGTATTTTCACCGCCGCTTCCGGATATGTAATCTGCGGGACTGGGCATTCCTAATTGATTGACATCTTTCCGACCGGCGCATACAGCGCGTCACGAGTTGCCGAAAGAAGCCGAACGTCGGTGCGCAGGCGCCATATAGAGCCGACTCGCAGTCCGGCTTCACTGTAACATTAACTGACTAGCCTGCCTGCAAAAAAATTACACTCTCTCTGTCCTCTCTTAACCACCGCAACACACTACACAAGGCCGACCTGCAGGTGGCCGAACTGCAGGCGGCAGCCCACAGACCACTGCGGCCGAAACATCCACTTGATATATTTTGTGAACATATGCCCTACAGACCAGGTAGCAGCCTTACAAATCTAAACCACAGATACCTGATGGCGAAAAAGCCCAGGAGGTTTCTACACCCCTGGTAGAATGAGCCCTTACCCTAAAGGGAGGAGCTTTATGTTTCAGACCGTAGGCCTGAATGACCAATTGAAGGACTCAGTTGGCAATGGAAGCTTTGGAAGTTACCTGCTCTTTCTTGGGTACTTTTTTTTTAACCAAGAGTCCGATCCTTGGATCTCCGCAGATCTAGACAAATAAACCTTGACTGCCTGGACAACGTCAAAAGAATGCAGTCGTCTCTCTTCTGCCGAACGAGGCTGAGAGAAAAAAGAAAGCAAAATAATGTCCCAACTTAAATGAAAGACAGACACCACTTTTGGCAAAAAGGATGGAACAGGTCGTAACACGACTGTCATGGTGAAGGATCAAGTACGGTTCAAGTCCCAAGGACATATAGGTGACCTAATGGGGGGGAAGCAAGCGAGTTGCCCCTTGCATAAAGGTTCGGATCAGTGAATGGAGGCTAAGGGCCTTTGGAAGAATATTTATAGGGCCAACAAAACTTGACCTCGGATTGTACTCCAAGCCAATTTGATTTCTACAGCTGACTGTAGAAAAAGAGAATTCTCCCAATCACGTATTTCCGTGGATGCCATTTTTTGGCTTCACACCAAGCAATACAAGTCTTCCAAACCTTATGCTAGATCTTCCTAGTGACATCTTTTCTAGCATTTCACTAGGGTAGACACCACTGGTCCCGAGATGCCACAGTCCTTGAACACCCTGGCCTCAACAGCCATGCCGTCAAATTTAGAGACTGTAAATTGGGGTGAAATATAGGACCTCGAGACAGTAGAAGGGGGGCGCCGTGGAAGCTTCTATGGCCCTTCTATTGTTAGTCTCACAATCTCCGGGAGCCAAGGCCTTCTGGGCCAGGCTGGTGCCACCAGAATGACGAACTCTCTCTCGCTCAATCCTGCACCACATTGTGGAAGGAGAGGGGTCGGAGGGAAAGCATAAATCAGGGAGTATTGGCTCCATGGAACTACCAGAGTGTCTGCTCCGATTGCCAGAGGATCTCTTGTTCAGGACACAAACTGCTGTAGCTTGTTGTTGAACCTGGATGGTAGTAGGTCGACCTCCAATGTTGGCAAATTTCTTAAAACCCCCTGGGTATAGGGATAATTCCTCCGGGCAGATCTGCTGGCAGCTGATATAATTCTGCCTTCTAGTTCTCTCCTCCTGGGATATGGACTGCCAATAGGATCGGCACATGTCCCTCTGCTCAGGCTAGTTTGTAGTTCACCTCCTTCAGAGCTGAACGACTCCCATTTCCCTTGAGCTATGAGCCCCTCCAGGGTCGCTCCCCAGCCTGAGAGACTGGCATCTGTAGTCACCACTCTCCAAGTTACCAGGAGAAAGGACTTTCCCTTTCGCAGGTTCTAATCCTGCAACCACCAGTTTAGGCTTAAAACGTGAAATAAGAGGGTGGGGGCTCTAGAAAAACTGCTATAAACTTAAAATGTGTTAATCACAAAAATTGAATAAACAAAACCACCAGCCTACCTATTAAATATGGTAGGAACTGTGAACCCAATTCCCTCTGGGATATATTAATGTGATAGGGTATAATACCCCACAGTGCAAAAGAACAAACTTATGCTAAATATTACAATAATTATCTCAATAGACAATATTAGTGATAGCAATGCATAATATCTAGTATATGCAATTCGCTGCTGTGCAGAATAATTCCTTGTGAATACAGTGATTCATGCAAAATAAAGTCCTTCAAAATTTAATCTGTTCATCCTGTAAGTGATAATCCAATTAGGAATGTAAAGATCCACCTTCACCGCCCGTGATATCACACCCAAAGTGCTCAAAATATGGATGGCAGCTTACCAGATGATATGGACCCTTTTAATCAAAAAAGGTCAAATACTCTTGGTGCAGGATACATCTGCCATATAGATCAATCAGTAAACCTCAATATCCCACGGTTTGGTGTTAACCCTAAAACGGGTTTGCTCCTTCGGATACAGGAACCTGTACAATTACTCCTTGATGCACTAAATAATGTAGTGCCTGAAGCAAAAAAATAATGATCTTTTTGGAGGATTCAGAGGAGCGCTGGATCTTAAAAACCTCTGAGGGGAAGCCCCCTGCAACTCCAGCTTATAACCGCGGAATATAATTAAGGTGACCCACCCGTCCTGAATTATTGTTCTCCAAATGTCTTCAAAGTGCAGCAGCACTCCCTCCACCCGATAGAAGGCAGGCCTGGTGCTGGATTTAGAAGAATCTTGGACCCAGGGCTTTTCTGGCCCTGGCTCTAGCGCACTGTTGGTGGCGAACTGCCTTGGTGCTGAGATATTAGAGGAAACAGTCCCTGAAGTTTTTGAACAAGACGCCTCTTCGCAGGAAGTAGAAAACGCTTCCCTCCGGAAATTCTTTTGGATATATCCGTCCAAATGATCACTAAAAAAACGTTTCCCCTAAAAAAGGGAAACCTGCCAATAGCTATTCATAAGGAAGCTCGGCTGACAAATTCTTAAGCCACAAAAGCCACATAAGCCACATAAGTCTGTGCACCTGTGCAGAAAAGAGAGCCAATGAAAATCCTGCTGTATGGAATGCCTTTTTAAAAGGCGTCAACAGCAAAACGCTTGAGGAATATCTGTCTTACTTTCAGGCAGATCATCCTCCTGATTGAGCCTATCAGTCCGTCTGCCCTGATCCTTTACGGATTGGCAGATACCAATTGCTGCAACAGCTGGCTGAATAGCTGAACTGGCCAAAGAAAAGGAAGTTTAATGACTCCAATTTCTTATCAACAGGGTCCTTCAAGCCCTGTGCATTATCCACCGGATAAGTTAAGTTCTTGTTTAAGGAAAAGACAGCTGCATCTATGGCTGGCATGCTGCATTTCTTAAACCTTTTGATCCATGGGATATAAAAAGGGAAAACCTCTTAAGAGGAACAAAATCCTGTCAGGATATTCCCAATCAGCATACATCGCCTGTTCCAGCAGGGGGTGTAGAGGGAAAGCCTGTGCAGCCTGAAGAGGCCTCAGGGATCCCAAGAGAACCAGGGGGGGCTCTGCTTTTTCAAGAGGCAACTTAAAAGGCAGAGTTAGGATGAAAGCCTCTACGACTGAGAGGCAGACATCAACTGAATCTCCCTTTGTCCAGAAGCATACTCATGTGCTGGGCACTCCACTAAATCTTGTGCTTTTTAGCGCTTTCCCATTCTCCACCCATTCCTGCTCCAAACTAGGAGACTCCAGGGAGGGGAATCTGTCATGCCTCCTACCACCCTGCGGCATTGGAGGCAATCATGCCAGCAATCCTGTGCTCTAACCCTGGTAGGGCTCAGTGCAGTTCATCTTTAGTGATAAAGGGGGTGAAGCAGCAGCGTTGACTGTAGGCACAACACCAGATAGGCGTAGCGGCTCAGATTTCCCAGAGGCCTCTGGTCTTTCAGGGGATACAACACTAGGGATACGACTAGGTTCATCGGGAACTACTGACGATATAGACGTGCCCTTCCCTGTAGTGTTTGTCCCGCACCTCTTTTTGGAAGACATTTAATAGCCACAAAGAGTGCTTGGGTGTATATTTAAACACACCTCAGAAGGGAAACCCTTTAATAGGGCTCACCAAGCCCCTATGGAACATTGCGGTCAAGCACCATAACCTGCCAAGCAACACTTGGTGACTCACATGACCCGGGTAAGGAGAAATTAACCGCTGCAAGTGTCTGTTCAGAGCCTGCTCTGTGTTCCACGTCTGCCTTCTGGAAACACTGCATGCTTGGTCTACACAGCTAAAATAAGCTGGGTGTGCGCCGGAATGTTTGTTTCGTATGCACGTTGATCCCGGAGGATGGGCGTGACTGTGTTTGCGTATGACGCAAATCTTCATGCGCCCAGGCTACTACATACGTACGGCGAAGCCGCTTGCTCCATGGCCGCCAAACAGTCGCTAAGTATAGTGGCACTTTTGCAAATGCACATGCATCACGGCCACCAAACAGCAACTGCTGAGCACAGTGGCAATCTTGCAAACGCACGTGCACCATGGCCCCCAAACTGCTGCACGCGGCGACGCATGTGCAAATGCATGTGCGTTATGGCCAAACAGCAACTGCTGATCACAGCGGCAATCTTGCGAGCGCACGTGGGCCAAAAACGATCATGCGCCATCATACAGGTAAAAAACAGCCAGACACAAGCAAAAACAAAAAAGGTACACTTTGCAAACACCCATAGCTAGCCCAAAACTCCACCGTATGGTCACTGCACACAAGTGTCCAGCCTTTAGCTAGCTTAACTGATTGTTACAATCCCTGGAACACCCCACAATAATAAAAAAAAAAAGGGGTTTCACTTACCCGTCCAGATGCAGGGCCATTTAGAAACTAAGGGCCCAATCTTCACCCTTCACGGCGGGTTCCTGTCACTAGGACCTTCAAGGACTGAGTACCCTTTCATGGTTAGGGTCCACTCCCTTGGACCTGTACAGCACCCTGCAGGAAATGCCTTAGCGCTGAAGTGTCCAGGATTTCCACTCCGCAGGGTCCAGCGCCTGAAGGTCACTTACAGGAAAAAATTTGCAGGATCTCTAATATTCTTTGCGAGGCTCGGGTATCATTGATCTAGGTCTGAAAGCCTGTGTCAAAATGGATTTGATCGGTCAATTCCTTGATTTATTTTTGGAACAGGTTGTGGGAATAGAGACCTGGAGCTCGGAGAGCTCACACACAGTGTGCCACCTTGCAGACATTGGTAAAAAACTGATGTGCTTCCTGTATGGGAGGGTTTATATAGGGAGGGTCACTTCCTGTCTAAAGAATTTGGTCTACCGGTGTCCATTCACTTGATGATGAAGTATAACCCAGCAGGTAATGAATATTAGCCCGACTGTGTATGAAAAAGAAAATTACGTTTTTTAAATCATTGATTTTAATCCATCCTGTCCCCCAGCCTGTGAGTGCACAAAGCAGTAGTAAACTTATCTAAAGAAACAAAAAAACATTTCTTCCTGCAAGGCAATATAGTAATGTGCTAGTATGCACCGATGCACGTTTAGGAGATACTCATTTTACCTACATGTAAGCTTTATTATAAACTTACTACCACTTTAAAAGATAAGCAGCAGACTGTTGAGCTCATCTCTGTAACTCCTCTATCAGCATTTTCATTGTTGGAATCAGTCAGTTGTGCTGCAGTGCTCATGTGCTGCTGCTCTCTTTGCCAGTCTATGCTGTGCTGTACAAGGGATTGCAAGTCAAATTCAGATACACACACTGCAAAACCAAATACAATTAATGATATAACATCAGACCTCAAATTTTCCACTCGCCTACTCGCATTTTGCGAGTGGAAAATGAGGTCTGGCGAGGAGCTGGGCTGCCTGGAAGTGGGGGGGGGGGGGGGCGAGCACTGCCGGCGGGGTTGATTGGGAGCTGTTCACCCCGTGGCAGAGAGCATGAAGGTAGAGGAGAGCCGCGGTATAGCCCACTGTAACAGCCTTTCATTGAACTTTCTTCCGCTCTGCTCGCTCTCCTACACATCCCCGCCTCCTCCTAACCCGCGCCTCTAATAGACAGAATGTGGATCCAATGCTGGGAGGTGTTCTGTCTATTACAGGCGCGGGTTAGGAGGAGGCGGGGATGTGTGTAAGAGTAAGCAGAGCGGAGGTAAGTTCAAGGTAAGGCTGTTACAGCGGGCTATACTGCGGCTCTCCTCTACCTTCATGCCCCCCACTCCAGAGGCGTTGCTAGGGGGGTGACACCCGCTAGAGGGGTGACACCCTCCCGACGGTGAGGGAAGTTTTTTTGTTTTTGTTTTTTTACAGTTGACCCGTTCGTTCACCCCGCAGCCCGCGGCCGCGCCTGGTGTGTGCAGTGTCCTCCTTCTTCCTCCTCCCTACCCTACAGCGAGCCTCAGCCTGTCACATGTCACACTGCACTGTGTGATGATGATGTCACTACACTACACACACAGTACTTTCTCCGCCCGCTGTGACGCTGCCGCTGCCCTCCTCTCCAGACTCCAGCTGGCGGCGCCCAGATTCGGAACAGGTGCGAGGGGGGGCGTTCACAGTCCACCGCCGCCCCAAGGTCAGGTGAGGTGTGGGGGGGTGCCATTGTACTACCGACACGCCACCAAAGAGCTAGTGTGTGTAGGAGGACTCAGTTCCAGTGTCTGGTGCCCTGTGCAAGTTTGATAAGGAAGGGGGGGGTGCGAGGTGGTCTGCTAGACACACCCACCCACCCTGAGCGAGCTGGTCTCATGGTGGGGGTGACACCATGTTATACCTCACCAGGTGACACCAACCCTAGTGACGCCACTGCCCCACTTCACATCATGCAATGAAGCAGTGAGGCGCATTTAATATTTAA
Source organism: Rana temporaria (assembly GCF_905171775.1). Taxonomy (NCBI): domain Eukaryota; kingdom Metazoa; phylum Chordata; class Amphibia; order Anura; family Ranidae; genus Rana; species Rana temporaria. The sequence goes on from NC_053497.1 coordinate 57,729,461, forward strand.
GGTTATCAGGGTGGCTAATTTCCTGCAAGGGAATTGTGTAGGTGTTTTTGCCAGCTTCCTAATGTAAAAAATCTCAGCAATTTACTGTATTTGATCGGAAAATCATATCACTCAAGTAAAAAAAAAAAAATGACAAACTGCCAACCCAGGAAACATTACTACTATGCTAAAACCTTAATTAGGGAACCATTGCAGGCAACAAGTAAACTGTCAAGGCTAACCAGGAAACACTGCATTTATCTTTAAATCAAAATGTTAATTAAATGTACCTTAGAGCAGGGCTTAATAGACAGAATGCGGGTCCAATGCTGGGAGGTGTTCTGTGAGAGGAGTGGCATGTATACCGCTCCTTCCCATTTAAAACAATGGGAAACCGCCACAATACCGCCCGCAATGCGCCTAATACCGCACCGCTAACGGCCGAATCCGACGGTATAGCGGCGCTATACCGCCACCGCGCCTCCCGCCTTAGTGTTCTGCTGTGTCATTTAGATGCCCCCCCCCCCCCCAACACGCCTACTTTGTAGACACCTACAGTTGCAAAAAATGTGTTCGTTTTAGTTTCATTGATTTGTATTATTATTTTTGTCGTTTTTCGGCTAATTCGTTATAATCGAAATTCGTTATTTCAGATAAATTCCGAAAATTCTAAAGAACGAAAATCTGAATAACTAACAATAACTAACAATAATTTTTAAATTATATGTATTAGCATTTCCTTTCAAATTTGGCTGTTCGTGAACGTAACAAATAAGATTTTATTCAAAGTTACGAATTATCGGAAATAAGAAATGCTGCCTTTAAATAAATGGAACGTAACAAATTAATAATAAAACTTTTTTCCTATTATTATTCATTTTGTTACGTTCCATCCGTTTAGATGCAGCATTCGTTATTGCGATGTCTACTGCTTTGTAGTGCTACACAACCAGCACTGCTAAACATAGTGCGTGTACCTTTTTTGGTGCATTAGGAAGCCCACCATTCAAATGGGCAGCAAAAACGTAAATGGACCCTAAAGACTTGCAACCAGGACTTTGTGAACATATATTGGATGGTAAAGACATTATTTACACACTGCATTCACCTACCCCTAATGTATATTTTGACAATTACATTTGGTGTTGAAGGCTGACCTGTCCCGTCCCCTCTTGCCTACTGCACCTTCTTAATGGCACATTACTGTTAAGCTGCATTCATTTTCACTAGAAATGTGCAAGAGGTGGGAAGGGCGGTCAGCCTACAAAACAGTGCAGATATTTGAATATAACCATGTTCCATGATTCTGGATTCCTGGGTCAATGCCAACTATGTGAAGGCATTTTATTACCATCCTAACACTACTGGAGGGGGCAAAGCACACTTCATATTGGTAAAGTTCTTAGGACCTTGTTGCAGAATATAAGCTGCATTCCACGTTTCCTTACAAAGCATTTACACCAGGGGTGGGGAACCTTTTTTTCTGCTAAGGGCCATTTGGATTTGTGTAACATCATTCGGGGGCCGTACAAAATGATCAACTTAAAAATTAGCCTGTTATATTTGGTCAAACATTTTTTTTGTATAATCTTTATTTATATACTCCATTTTTACAAATAAAGAACAAAGGAAACACAGACCTCAGACAGTAACCCCCACAGTAGTGCAGACCTCAGACAGTAACCCCCCCCCCAATAGTGCAGACCTCAGATAGTAACCCCCACAGTAGTGCAGACATCGGTGTGTGTTTCCCTTGAGCGTGGGCTCCTCCTCCTCTGTGGGTGTGAACAGAGAGGAGGGCCGCTGCCGGGTGTACCAAGATGGCCGCCGCTCTGGAGCTAGGCCGAAGCCAGGGACTTTCCTAGGCCGAGGCTCCGGAGCGCTCCGCGGATCACGGGGTGTGCCGATCCAAACGGGGTGACCCGTTCGGATCGGTGACGATCCGTTGCACCCCTAGTCAGAAGGAGCCGAAACATCGGCTCCTTCTGACAGCTCCGCAGACACACACTCAGCGGCACGGGGGGGCGGATGGAATGATCTCGTGGGCCGCAGGTTTCCCACCCCTGATTTACACAATATATTGTGTGTACGCCTTACACACAATTTAATAAATTTAAGTCAGAAAATGTCATAGGGGCTAATCTACTAATGGCAACTAGGCTGTTGCGTTTTCCCTTAGCTTGATTGAGTGAGGTGAAAAGAATACACAATCACCGCAATAAAAAATAAATAAAAAAAAACAATTTTTGCTTGCACATGATTGGATGGTGGAAGTCAGCAGAACTTTCCACATGCACTAAGCTACGGAAACATTATCTTGCTCACTTGCAATTATTTCAAGAATGTGTTGTAAACATTTAGTTATTTTGTTTGTTTCGAACACACTATCTCCCAGAACACTTCCTACAAGCTATTATACTTCTGATTAATAGATAGCCTTTAAAACTAAAGTTCACCTTTGTGAAAAAAAAATAATAAAACGCACATATTTTTGCAGAAAAAAAAAAAAAGTGTGCATTTATAATATTTTTCACAGGAGCCTGCAGAGCATTGCACCACTAAGCAGTGGATCGGGGGTAAAAAATCAGGCTCCTGCAAACAAGCCCTATAGCTTTCTGCCTATACCTCTGTACAAGTTCTCAATTTGAAAGCTACAGGGCTTGTGAATTAATTAGGCGGGTACTCATCAGCGCCCTCGCAGTTTATCGAAAACGACAAGCTGTTTGCCATGGCGGTAGTTTTCTCATTTGCAAATTCCTATGAATGAATGACACGGCCATGGGAAGGGTGTCCCGCATAGGAGTTCCAATTTTTAAATTTGACAGTAGGTGATGGGACGATAACCCCCTGCCTGCTGTCACGGGGTAGTTCTGGCAGAGGAAGCCATGTAAATAGGAGCATGTTACATCCTAAATACAGGTGTACATGTACCATGCTCCTAAAATTTAACTTGTTTATCTCGTATCCTTTAAATAAAACTAGTAGTAGATTAGAGAAAACAACTTGCAAGCCTTCCATATAATGTGTCTTCATTTCAAAAGCTTATTCATTGATCATATCAAGTCAAAGGGGATAATGTCTAATATGTGTGCAAACGTTTTTTGTTACCAATAGCAAACCACTGAAGACCACAACATATTGGGATATACAATATAATACTGACATAAAAACAAACACATAAGTTGGACTTGTGTCTTTTCAACTTCACCTACTATATATACTATATAACTTCAACCTTCCGAGCATGCGTAAATTTTTAACCGATGGATTTCCCCACAGGTTATCGTTTTTTTAACCATCAGAAAATTTTAAAACAGGTTCTATTTTTTTTCACCAATGGGAAAAAAAACAATGGGGCCCACACACGATCGGTTCGTCCGATGAAAACGGTCTATCGGACCGTTTTCATCAGACGAACCGATCGTGTGTACAGGGCATAAGAGTTTATTGTAATTGAAAAGCAATCCAAAACTTACAATGATTTTCAATGACGGTGGTCACCGACTTTGGAACAAATATAAGGTAAATGAATAAAATCAAGAAAAAAAAAATTCTTTCAATGTGCCCTGACATGTGTTGGCTTATAGAAGAATTAAGACTTTTGGTTAGTACAAACCAAAAGTGAAATTTTGTTTTAAGTGGAGTCAGGACAAGGATTCCTGCGTGTCCTCAATACCACAAAAAGATCTCCTTGCCTTAATTGAGGAATTTCTGTTACTGCCCTCCAGAAGGGCAGTGATGCCTCGTGTTGCATTCTACATATTTATGGTCACAACAGGAATATAGACCTAGTAACTCAAGGGCAAAAACAGTTAGGAGCTTTAACAATCCAGCATCTATGAAATACTAAAATATCATTATTGGGTGGGCTGATGATTAGCTTATCAGATAAAGAATACACACTTTCAGTAACATTTTTACATGTACTGTACTTTACTCTGTGCTACTAACTAGTCACACAGCAGGCAACTCCTTTGGCGAGGTTAGGTAGGTGAGCCAACCAGCACTATTGGGCAGCCCAAAGATAGAAACTTAGGCCCAGATTCACAGCGGAGATACGACGGAGTATCTCAGATACTCCGTTGTATCTCTCAGAGTATCTATGCGACTGATTCATAGAATCAGTTACGCATAGATATCCCTTAGATCCAACAGGTGTAATTGTTTTACACTGTCGGATCTTAGGATGCAATACCGCGGCCGCCGCTGGGGGGAGTTTGCATCGTAAACCAGCGTCGGGTATGCAAATTAGTAGTTACGGCGATCCACGACGGTTTTTCGCGTTCGCTACGTCGCTGCTAGTCTAGTTTCCCGTCGCAAAGTTAGTCGTCGTTTTAGGTGCCCTAACTTTACACAGCACACGTATGTGCTGTATAACGTATGGCCGTCGTTCCCGCGTCGAAATTTAAAAAATTTTCCTTCTTGCGTAAGACGTCCGGGAATACGGAAGTATGCTACGCACCTCGCCGTTCGAAAAAATGACGTCACTTCGTGCAAAGCACGGCGGGAAATTCAAAAGAGAGCATGCGCAGTAGGTCCGGCGCGGGAGCGCGCCTAATTTAAATAGTACACGCCCCTTTGAATTACGCGGGCTTACACCGGAGGTTGCCGGCGGAAGTTTTCTCGCAAGTGCTTTGTGAATCAGGCACTTGCGATGAAAACTTGCGGCGGTGTAACGATCTACGATACGTTACGCCGCCACGATTCTACGTGAATCTGGCCCATAGGCACTGCAACTTTTGACTGTTTTTTGTTTTTTGATTTCTTTCAAATCCTGGCTTCACTACATAGTAGGCTACTGACTTGGAACAAGAATAAAGAGCCAAACTCCCAACATCGCTAGCTGCGGGTTTATTCCAAATCTTTAGGTAGCCCAACCAGAATTAGAATCTTAGTCCCAAAGCCTTTTTAGTCAGCGTTGACAGCTCCCATAATTTTAACCTCATAAGTTCAGAAGTAAAGTTGGAAAAAAAATAAAAAATCTTCTCCCTGCAGAGTAAAGTCATAATGGGCTCATATGCAACGCATAGTAGCACATTATGAAAAACTCAGCTTGAAACTAAGCCCTCTAGCAGTGCACTGTCACCACTCCATCTTCACCCAGTCTTCCTTCCGTGTTCTTAGGCTGCGGTCCTATGAGTGGCCGAGCTGCGATGACATCACTCCTGCACACAGTTTACAACATAGGGCTCTGAATGGACAGTACGGGTATGCCACTCCTTCAGAGTGCATGTGCCAGTGATGTCACCAGCTGCAGGAACACTGAATATTTCCTAAATGGAGCACATTTAGGAGATATTCCTTGTGCCTACAGGTAAGCTTACCTGTAGGTCAAAGTGTCCAGAGGGACTTTACTGCCACTTTAAGGCCTCATGTACACTGGCCGTTAAGCCCTGGTGCATGAGACTCCAGCACTGGGCTGTAGGTGGAAGGCAAGATGCTGCATCCAGCCCCGCTGCTAGCGGCCTGTAAATGTCAATGAGTGGCTGACAGCTGCTGTGGCTGTACGGAGCACCAAGCAGTACAAACATTTGGGGCAGTATGCACCCAGGGACACAGGGATGAATGCCAGGAATGCAAACTACTTCCAGCACCATCCAGCCACAGGAGCTGTCAGTTTCTCATAGTATTCTACAGGCTGCCAGCAATGGGCCTGGATGGTGCACTTGTGCCTTTCATCTTCACTAACCGGCAGAGTCCCATGCACTGGGGTTACGCCCGGTGCGCTTGAAGCCTAACTCAGTCCTTGCATTTTCCTGCAAGTTCCCTTTAACAAGAACATAACTTTTTACTCTTCTAGGTAATTATTATTTTAAAACAATACACTTGTTTCCACAATACAGTTGAGGCCATTCATTAATTTTACATCCCAGATAGTGCTCCCCAACACCAACTCACACAGTCCACTGACTGGCACCCTGGTGGACTTTAGCAAGCAAATAAAGCAACTGAAAATTTGTTTAGAAAAATTATTACTCTACACTGTCTTACCGCTATCCCTTTAAGGTGTAATGAAGGATTTCCACAATCTGATATTTGCTCAGTAGCCTACAGTATAATCATTTGCTGTAGCAGTTGAACCGTCAAGCTTTTTATACCGTATCTTGCAGAATAAAAAGCATCTAATTTACTAATAACTGTTCCCTTGAGGAATAACTATGTTCAATCCAATGAGGTTTATGCACTATTTCTCCAATAAATGGTTGAAAATAGGCTGAATGAATATATTTACAAAAAAGTTCAGTTCTGCTCTGGCGACGGCGCCCATAAATAATTAAAAACACAGCAGTTCGTCTATTTACACTTGGAATGCTTTTTCTAGCTGTTGAATCAAAGTTTCTTAACTCTTGAACCAAAAACTGAAGAACTAGTAAAATAAAATTCATATACATTCTGGAGTAAGTGCATATCTTCTACAAAGATTATTTCTCATATAGCTGTGGCTGATTGACCTCTTGTTTGATTAAACCTGCATAGTTCCGAGTCCAGTGGCACTCGACAGAGTCAACGACATGACACCAGTGATCTTTATTTTAGCTATCTGTATGTAGAACATAGGATGCAGGTAAATTTTGTTTTTGGTTGCTTCTGTAGTCAAGGGAGCAGCCAATGTTCTGGTCTGTCCAGGGTTTCACAGGTTGAGACGTTTGGTTTGCCTCCCCCTGCCATTAGAAGAAGCTTCTAGGCCATAGGGAGGGAGACTCAGTAGACCAACCTGAATATTTATCATCCCTCAAGGGATTGGCTAGGGTGAGTGTCCAGAAAGTGGCTGGAGAGGTGCTAAATACAGTCAGGTCCATAAATATTGGGACATTGACACAATTCTAATCTTTTTGGCTCTATACACCACCACAATGGATTTGAAATGAAACAAACAAGATGTGCTTTAAAGCGGAGTTCCGGCCACAATTTCACTTTTTAAATATAAATACCCCTGTAATACACAAGCTTAATGTATTCTAGTAAAGTTAGTCTGTAAACTAAGGTCCGTTTTGTTAGGTTGTTACAGCATTTAGACACTTTATAAAATAGAAATTGACTGGGGCCATCTTAAGTGTGGGCATCATGAAGCCAGACTGTATGACTTCCTGGATTTCAGCCTTGCAGATCTCACACATGCTCAGTGCTGCACAAGCAGTGTAATAGGTTTCAGATCAGGTTTCAGCACCTGTACTGTCCAAGTCACATGATTCTTTGAGACTGGGGAGTGCACAGACTCCTGGAAAGTTACACCCACTACATTCCCAGGATTCTGTGCGGTGTAGGTTAGGAAGCTTAAGCACCTAGGTGCAGGAAGAGGGTAGATTAACTATTCTGCCTAGCAACAACACTTTAAAGGCATCTAAAAAAAAAAAAAAATTCTTAAAGGACTAATGATTTTTTTTTAAAACTACAGATGTAATGTTATATTTATGGGTGGAACTCCACTTTAACTGCAGACTTTTAGTTTTAAATTTGAGGGTATTTACATCCAAATCAGGTGAACGGTGTAGGAATTACAACAGTTTGTATATATGCCTTCCACTTTTTAAGGGACCAAAAGTAATGGGACAATTGGCTGCTCAGCTGGTCCATGGCCAGGTGTTATTTCCTCATTATCCCATTTACAAGAAGCAGATAAAAGGTCCAGAGTTCATTTCAAGTGTGTGATTTGCATTTGGAATCTGTTGCAGTCTCCCACACTGGACTGAGAATAAAATTATACTGCTGCTCTTGAAAGGGGTTGTAAAGGTTCCGTTCTAAAAAAAAAAAAAAAAAAACACAACATATCATTCTTGCCTCCACTGTGCAGTTAGGGGCCACTCTGTGCAAAACTATCGTCCTCTTCTGGGGTCCCACTGCGGCTCTCGTGGCTCCTCCCCACAAAAGCTAACCCCCTCTGGGAAGCAGTCTCCCGAGGGGGTTATCTTGCGGGCGCGCTCCCGTGCAATACAATAGGCGTCCATAGGGGCCAATTGTATGACTCGGCCCCGCCCCCCGGCGGTCGCGTCATTGGATTTGATTGACAGCAGCGGGAGCCAATGGCTGTGCTGCTATCAATCATCCAATGATTAGCCAACAAGACCTGGGGGAAAGCAACACGTGATCGTGCCAACAGAGATTCGGGGCTCGGGTAAGTAAAACGGGGGCTCGGGAGGGGCGGTGACTGCAAGGTGTTTTTTCACCCTAATGCATAGGATGCATTAAAGTAAAAAAAAAAACACAAAGGTTTACAACCACTTTAAAATGTAGAGGCTGCCTTGAGTTTTTTTTTTTTTCTTAAGCGAAGAACATTTTCAATGATAGAAAATAGCTGTTGATCCTGCTGTGTCCTTGCCATTTGCTGTATGCATCATATCTTCCTTCCTAGCTATTCTTGGCAAACTACCGATTTCCCTGCCCTCCATGTATAGAGATGGAGAGATACGAACATGTTTGTAGTCCATATCAGGACAGCAGCCTGAGGGGGCCAACTATGCCTTCTTGCATGGAAACAGTAGCCACCCAGGGATATGAAGTGTGCCATTTGTAAGAAAAACTGATAAAAAATCAAGCAAAAAAAGCTTGAAAAAAAAAAAGGGGGGGGGTGACACATGCAGCCACCACATCAAGGACTGTAAATATATGCAATATATTAAAAACTTTTTACAGTATAGAAAGCATTCTGAAAATGGACAAGGGAATAGGCGGGACAGATGAACATCACCACCCCCACTTTATCCAATCACAGAATGCCTTACATATATGTACACTAATCAGCCATAACTTTATGACCAACCATTTAATATTGAGCAAGTCCCGCTTTTCCCGACAAAACAGCCCTGACCATTTGAGGCATGAATGCCGCTAGACCTCTACAAGGTATGCTGTGATCCTTTAAAGCGGAAGTAAACCCATCCATAGAACAGTTCCATTTCCTGGCACGTGCCAGAAATGTAACCGTCCCATTGGTTGTGCTCTCAACCAAACTGTCCAATGGCTGGTGTCAGAACTGATCACATGTGCAGCATCGTGGCAGTTGTAGATTAAACAGAGGTAAAGATGGCACCTTCCTTGGCCGAAAGGGGGGGGGGGGGGGTTTACTTACTTTAAGTCCTGTTAGTTGCAAGGTGAGGCCTTCATGGATCAGACTTAATTTTCTAGCACGTCCCACAGATGCTCAACTGCATTGAGATCTGGAGCACAAGTCAAAACCTCAAATTAGTTGTGTTCCTCAAATCATTCTCCGACCATTTTTGCAGTGTGGCAGGGCGCATTATCCTGCTGGAAGAGGCCACTGCCATCAGGGCATACCAGTTCCATGAAGAGGTGTACTTGGTTAGCAATAATGTTTAGGCTGGTGGTACGTGTCAAATAACATCAAAATGAATGGCAAAACCCAAGCTTTGCCAGCAGAACATTGCCCAAAGCATCACACCATCTCCGCTAGCTTGCATTCTTCCCACACTGCATCCTGGTGCCATCTCCTCCCCAGGTAAGTGACGCACATGGACCCAGCTATCCATATGATGTAAAAGAAAATGTGATCTGACCAGGCCACCTTCTTCCATTGCTCTGTAGTCCAGTTCTGATGCTTATGTGCCCACTGTAGACACGGGTCACCCTTACTAGTCACTTGTGATGCCCATTTTGTATGCTTTCAACAAATCAACTTCAACATGTTTACTTGCTGCCCAATATATCCCACGACTTTCAGATGCCATTGTATCAAAATAATCAGTGTTATTTACTTAACCTGTCAGTGCTCAGGAAGTTATTGCTGATCGGTTCGCATTAGTTTTAGGTTTAAACTTGAGGCAGGGACCTCTGTGTTTGACTTGGCATCATTCTACCTCATTCTTAAAGTGGAGGTTCACCCAAAAACTAAATTTTTAACATTAGATTGAGGCTCATTTTGTGAAGGGGAATCGGGTGTTGTTTTTTTAAATCGAAGCAGTACTTACCGTTTTAGAGATAGATCTTCTCCGCCGCTTCCAGGTATGGGCTGCGGGACTGGGCGTTCCTATTTGATTGACAGGCTTCCGACGGTCGCATACAGCGTGTCACGATTTTCCGAAAGTAGCCGAACGTCGATGCGCAGGCGCCGTATAGAGCCGCACCGGCGTTTGGCTTCTTTCGGCTACTCGTGACGCGATGTATGCGACCGTCGAAAGCCTGTCAATCAAATAGGAACGCCCAGTCCTGAAGACCATACCCGGAAGCGGCGGAGAAGATCTATGTCTAAAACGGTAAGTACTGCTTCGATTTTAAAAAAAAAACACCCGATTCTGCTTCACAAAATGAGCCTCAATCTAATGTTAAAAATAGTTTTTCGGGGGAACTCCGGCTTTAAGATATTGACCACACAGGGAGTGCATGCATATCAATAAGACATCTGACTCACACTTGCATTGTGAGAAGGAGCCATAAAGCACAACCATTCTGAAGGACTGCAAAGCAATAAACAACTAGAGCAGGAGTCTCCAAACTTTCTAAACAAATGGTCGGTATACTGTCATTTAGCCTTTAGGAGGGCTGATTCGTGGTCAGCGGGAGTGGAAATCTTTCTGGCATCAGTAGGAGTAAAAACATCACCACATTTGGTATTAGGTTAGAGGAATAGTGCCCCATCAATGGTAGGAAGTAATGGGGCCCCATTATTGGTGTCAGTGGGAGAAATGGTGTTCCATTGTTAGAAGGCATAATAGTCTCTCGTATCAGTGTGAGGATTAGGGCCCCATGAGCCAAATAAAGACAAACCAATGGCCGCAGTTTGGAGACCACTGAACTAGAGTATGTTGTGAGCAAACACTGCTGCCCCATGCGTACCGTATATAAAATACATGCAAGCGTTTTATTTTTGGTTGGTCTAAAAGTTAAACATACTTTTCTAAAATGTACATTAAGCTTACGTTAAGCTGATCTTCACAAATAAATCTTCCTGTGGAGTACTGCTTAGAAAACAACACTTTCATGAATGACTATCTCCCAGTGCCATGCTGTGCTCAGTGGTTATACCTGCTGACCTTCACTGCACTACAGAACACAGTTGTGACATAAGGGTCAGCAGTAACCTGTGCAGGTAATAGGAGAGAGAAATTTTTACTTTTCTTTTGCAGGGAGAGCTTTTTGGCAAGTATTTTCCTAACGGGGTCACTTTAATTGATCTTGCACGCTCAGAATTACCAATAAATATCTGTCCCTATGGGCACCATTCGCATGGGTGTTTAGCCGAACTGTGAAAACCGACAGCAAGAATCTACCGATACGGATTGACAGCCGTGTGCGGACAACTGTGGCTGCTGTGCCTGTGCACTGCAATGACAGGCTGTCCAGTGCATCCAGCTGTGATCACAGCAGGTAACCGATGGCTGTATGAGCATTCACAAATAGCTGAAGTCACCTACAGCCTATCATGGGGTGTACAGGCTCGGTGGCTACAGTTATCCGCACGCAGCTGTCAATTTCAGCCACAAGAACCAGTATGTAGGTGGGGCCAGGGCTGCCCCACATAGGGTTGCCAACTCATCCCTTTAAAACAGAACACATATGAATTACACAGGTTCTGAGGCTAATTTAATGCAAATAAGGCACCAAGTGAGCAGGGGAGGGCTGGCAGCCTTAAGCCTGGGGGGCAAGTCGAGTCGGGTGGCCCATTGTGCCACCGAATCATCTCACCATCCATGCCCTCCGGGTTTTATAACGGATATTGATGTTATGAAGCAAGACAAATATGACACAGCAATGACAGCATGACCCTGATCTTGGTAAATAGCCGATGACGCTGCTCTTTACCCATGTGATTGGCTGTGTCCAATAACAGCCAATCAGATGTAAATGACAGCCTCTGAGGAGAGCCGATTAGGGGCATCTCCTCACAGGGGACACTGTACAAATAATTAGGGCACTGATTACAGTGCAGCCCCAACAGTGCCCAGCAAATGACACCAATCTGTTCTGCTTTTTAGTGCCACCCATTAATGCCCATCATTGCTACCCATCAGTGCCCAACAGTACTGCCTATCTGTGCCCCCCATCAGTGAACTTCAGTGAAGGAGAAAAATTACTTACAGTGCCCTGAAAAAGTATTTATACCCCTTGAAATTTCCCACATTTTGTCATGTTACAACCAGAAAAGTAAATTTATTTTATTGGGATTTTATGAATACTTTTTCAAGGCACTGTTTTTACAAAAAAAAAACATAAAAATAAATAAATTGTATTTTTTCATGTTTTAGCAAAAAATAAAAAACCCCAATTGTTATTAAATACCACCAAAACGAAAACTCCATTTGTGTGAAAAAAAAAAAGAACAATGCAATATGGTACAGTGTTGCTTGACTGCGCAATTGTCATTCAGAGCCCAGGTTCACACTGACATCGGGAATGAAATCGTGTGAGTTCAGCTGAGCAATTGAACGACTTTGGGGTGCGATTTCAGAGACATCTGTGCGGGTTCCTGTACAAATGTCTATTGAAGTCGCACCCCGAAGTTGCCAAAAGTAGTACAGAAACTACTTTTGGGAATCGTGCAACACCACAAATGGAATCGATGCAACGTTGCATCGATTCGGATGGTGCCATTGCTGGCAATTGTCACCGTTTTGGCATGCGATTTGACATGTCAAATTGCATGCCAAATCGCTCCAATGTGAACCTGGGCTTAGTGTAAGAACTTAAAGCTGAAAATTGTACTGGGCAGGAAGAGAGTGAAAGTGCCTGGCAGGCAAGAGGTTAAATGATAAGGCTCAAGGGAGAGAGGAGTAGGACAAGAGGGGGGAGGGGAGAGCCTGTTTACAGCTCACCCACTTGCACAGTCCTAGCAGGAGGCTCACTGTCACTGGCTCACTCAGCTTCTTCATGTTTTGAATATGATGACACTGTGGCTGCCGACTTCAAAGTTTCCCACCTGCATTTCTGCATCACAGAGGACATGGTCTGCATCGAGTATGGGCGGGCATAGAGAGAGAGGGGCGGGAGGAGACAGAGCTGATCGTTCTCCCATTAGTGGAGACTGAGGAGGGGGAGGGCTGTACTCTGCAAGACGGAACATACCGCCCTGTGAGCCCTGTGCAGCTAAAATCCTTGTCACAGGACACAGCATAGCTGCAGAACGGGCTGGATGGATCAGTGTGACCTTTCACTGCAATTCGGCCGCTAATTCATGATCCAGGCAGTGCAGTCTCTCTCTCAGGCTCACCGATTCTTCTCTGCAGCCCCAGCCAGCCCACGAGTTACAGAGATGTACGGCGCTCGTGCCCTGACACTCCCCTGACGTGCCACATGACCTAACTTTCCTACAACTCCCACAATGCAGCGCGGCAGCAGCCAGCCAGCCAGCCAGCCAATCGGCGGCCGCCGCTGACGAGATTTAGCAAAAAAATAAAAAAAACAGCGCTGCGGACCGCTGCCCTTTTTAAATATAATGTGAGCGGCCTGGGGGGCAATCTCCTCTTTTCCACCTGGGCCAGTCCGCCCCTGCAAGTGAGTTTAATTACCACCTTAATCAGCCACAGAACCTGTGTAATTAATATGTGTTCTGTTTTAAAGGGATGAGTTGGCAACCCTAGCCCCACATCCAACACTCCTTGTGTTGTGATCATGCAATAAATTATCCGTTTGGACGCTATTCACGTCGTTCCATGGTGTGCTGGCAAATATCTTCATTGTGACTTGAACCAGTATCCAGCTGGTTGTTGCTGCAGCACCCAAATTTAAGAGCTAATCCAGGAATGTGTGCTATGGTAATATGAAGTATGACCACATCCAACACTGACTACAGGGTGATAGGTCATGATCCATCCTTGGCAGATCGGATCGGGTAATATCTGATGAAAACGGACATGCTGTCCATTTTCATCAGATCTCTCCATAGGAGACAGCGGCACTGCACAAGCCCCTCCCCGCTCAGTGAGCAGAGAGGGACTTGTCATCCGCCGGCTCAGCGGAGAGATCTCCCGCTTAGACGGAGTCCGCCTAGTGTGAAAGGGGCCTTATACATTAGAAGTGTAGGACACCTTTGCTCATAAACACTGTAAGGACCCCTCACACCAGCTGCTGCATTACAACACAATGGGTGGGGTGTGGTGGGATAAAGTGCAGTGCTGTTGTGCAAGTCACGGGCATCACACTAATCACTTTTTCTTTTTAGCAAACTTTATTAAAATGTCATACAGCAACATTTCATTAGGTTCTAGCGGCTTCTACGTGGTGCAAGGCGGTGGATTGCCTCGCGCTGCATTGCGCTGAAAAAAAAAAAAAAAGACAGCCCGTCTTAGACTCCTTTCACACTGAAGCGTTTTTACATTGTTTTACCGTTAAAAATAGCGCTATTAAAACGCTCATAAAATGCTCTCCATGCATCTCAATGGACCCTTTTACACTGAGTCCTGCCAGCAAACGCCCCTCTCCATTGAAATTAATTGAAATCGTTGTAAAAACGCCTTACCCTTTCACACTGAGGCATTGCACTAGCGGGGCATTGAGAAAAGTCCTGCAAGCAGCATCTTTGGAGCAGCTTTTGGGCGCTGAAAAAAAACGCTCCAAAAACGCCCCTCTCCATTGAAATGAATTGAAAGCGCTTACAAACGCCTTGCCCTTTCACACTGAGGCACTGCAAAAACGCCCTAAACATTAGGGTCTTAGCGGTGCTTAACCAGCACATTGGGATTTCAGATGAGGCTTGGCTTGAATAACGCTCGGAAAACGCCCCAGTGTGAAAGGGGCCTTACTGTGGTGTGTGTGCTGGAAAAAAAAGTAACACAGGTGGGACTGCAGAGGAATAGCTGAACAAAGCAGTCCTACATACCTCCCAACTTTGAGATAAAAATGAGAGACACCTATTAGCAAAAGTATGCAGGCATAGGACACACCCCTTACCACGCCCCCTTAAAGGAGAGTTGTAAAAAAAAAAAAAAAAAATTATATTGGTTAAACCCACAAGTGCTTTTTTTACCACTACTATTTCTTTATATTGGCTTTTGGAATTTACAAATGCAGCAATTTAGAAATCAGATGAAAAGTTTAGAGCTAGAAAACTATTTTTGATAGATAAAAAGTGCATTTTACATATATCTATATAGATCAGACAAAAATGAGGGACAAATGAGGAGGAATGAGGGACAGTCGCTCCAAATCAGGGACAGTCGGGAGCTATGGATCCACTATCAGTGTGCCAGCAGAGTACTGCAAGCAAACGAGTACTGGAGGAAGCAGGGGAGTGCATATAGACTGCATATAGGAAAAGTTGTCCCTGAAGTTATTCTGAAGTCAAATAGGCATCCCCATCCAAGTTACTTCAATGAAAAAACAAAAGTACTGGCCTGTTATGCGACTCTGAAAATTTGGTGTACCTGGCTGTGCAGGGTGGGGGATCCCAATCTACTTGCGGCTCCTTGCGGGGTGGGCTACATATACTTTTTTTGGTCCTTACAATGCTAGGACATTCCTAAGTAAGGCCTAGTCATTTCTGCTCACCTCCACCATCACAGGGGTGAGCTTTTTTTCTGATTCAAAACCCCTCACATGCTCTCTCTCTCCCCGATGCAGTAGCTGTGATCTTCGCAATAAAGAGTTCTGGTGGAGGTGAGCCGTAAAGACTAGGGATGAGCTTCGAGTTCGTATCGAACTCATGTTCGACTCGAACATTGCCTGTTAGGCGAACAACGAACAATTTGGGGTGTTCGCGGCAAATTCGAAAAGTCGCGGAACACCCTGTTAAAGTCTATGGGAGAAATCTAAAGTGCTAATTTTAAAGGCTAATATGCAAGTTATTGTCCTAAAAGGTGTTTGGGGACCAGGGGACATGTATCAATGCAAAAAAAAAGTTTTAAAAACGGCTGTTTTTTCGGGAGCAGTGATTTTAATAATGCTAAAAGTGAAACAATAAAAGTGAAATATTACTTTAAATTTCGTACCTAGGGGGTGTAAAGTTAGCATGTGAAATATCGCATGTTTCCAGTACATAGAACTGTCCCTGCACAAAGTGTCATTTCTGAAAGGAAAAAAAGTCTTTTAAAACCGGACTTGCGGCTATAATGAATTGTCGGCTCTGGCAATTCAGAGAGAATTCATTAATTAAAAAAAATGGATGTGGGGTTCCCCCCAAATATCAATTCCAGACCCTTCAGGTCTGGTGTGGATTTTAAGGGGAACTCCACCCCAAATTAAAAAAAATGGCGTGGAGTTCCCCCAAAAATTCACACCAGACCCCCTTATCCGAGCATGTTAACCTGGCCGGCCGCAGAAAAGAGGGGGGGGACAGAGTGCGCCCCCCCTCTCCTGAACCGTACCAGGCCACATGCCCTCAACATGGGGAGGATGTCCCCATGTTAAAGGGGACAAGGGCCTCATCCCCACAACTAGGGTTGTCCCGATACCGATACCAGTATCGGTATCGGGACCGATACCGAGTATTTGCAGGAGTACTTGTACTCCCACAAATACCCCCGATACCTAAATAGAATACTTGATGAGTATCCCGAGCAAGGGGGAGTGTCTATATGCGGCGCAGCGGGAATACTACAGCTATTCAAATGAAAGCTGTGATGTTCCCCGCACGCTGTTTAACCCATGTGGCGGCATCAAGGTATGGGGGGACATGGCTGGATATAGGGGGGACATGGCTGGATATAGGGGGGGACATGGCTACATATAGGGGGGACATGGCTGGATTTATGGGACATGGCTGCATATAGGGGGGACATGGCTGCATATAGGGGGGACATGGCTGCATATAGGGGGGACATGGCTGCATATGTGGGGGGACATGGCTGAATATGTGGGGGGACATGGCTGAATATGTGGGGGGACATGGCTGAATATGTGGGGGGACATTGCTGCATATGTGGGGGGACATGGCTGCATATGTGGGGGGACATGGCTGCATATGTGGGGGGACATGGCTGCATATGTGGGGGGACATGGCTGCATATGTGGGGGGACATGGCTGCATTTGGGGATGCATTTAAAAAAAAGTATCGGTATTCGGTATCGGCGAGTACTTGAAAAAAAGTATCGGTACTTGTACTCGGTCCTAAAAAAGTGGTATCGGGACAACCCTACCCACAACCCTTGCCCGGTGGTTGTGGGAGTCTGCGGGCGGGGGGGCTTATCAGAATCTGGAAGACCCCTGTAACAATGTGAATTGGTAATGGGGTACATTGTACCTCTACCATTTCACGAAGGAAGTGTAAATAGTTGGAAAACACACACACACACAAGAAAAAATGATTTTATTAATAAAAAGAAAAAAATCCAGCGGTGATAATCCACTCGTTCCCGGCTTCCTGCTCCAACGTTGTCTGTATCCAGCGACGGTCGGTGATCTCCTCCGGTCCAGCGATGAGAAGATCCATCCATCCATCCAGAGCACAGCCACGCCGACCTCCTCCCACCGCTGGACACAGCCCAGCGAATGACGCGGCTGAAGCACTAATGTGCTAACTTTACACCCCCCCTAGGTACGAAGTTTAAAGTAATATTTCACTTTTATTGTTTCACTTTTAGCATTAATAAATTCACTGCTCCCGAAAAAACTGCCGTTTTTAAAACTTTTTTTTGCATTGATACATGTCCCCTGGAGCAGGACCCAGGTACCCAAACACTTTTTAGGACAATAACTTGCATATTAGCCTTTAAAATTAGCACTTTAGATTTCAAATGTTCGAGTCCCATAGACTTTAACGGGGTTCTAAAGTTCACACGAACATTTGGTGCGTTCGCAAGTTCTGGTGCGAACCGAACAGGGGGGAGTTCGGCTCATCCCTAGTAAAGACTAGGCTTCACTTAGCAACGTCCTGGGAGTATTCCAGTCATGCTTCTTGTACATAAAATGTTCAACACCCAGGCTGTTGTGGCCAAGCTGAATTCTGCGGACGCTCCTGCTCACCCATTTATTTATTCTTACTGATAAAAACAGCTACTGTGGCGGACAATGTCCATGCTATGCATTAATGGAAACGCTTGACATTCAATCGAGCACTCCCATTCCTTAAATTACTGACTTTCAAATTAACATCTCCTATCAGAACATTATCCAGCTCCCTCTAATCCGCTGCATGCTGATATATCATCTAATCTTCATTACCTTTGTTATCTTTCAATTGTAGATCTAGACTGATTCAGCCACATGGGCATGGATGTCGGACCTTTGGTGTTCGTGTATGCTCCATCTACAGTTCCCCGCTTTTGGTCTCCTATTGCATTGGCCCATCTTAGCGTGGTTCCATCTGCTACAGATACAACCCCCTCTCTCTCTCCTCTGTCCACCCCACTGTTTATAAACAAATCAACACCACTTTCTCCTGACGAAGAAGATATACTGTTAAAACCTCGAACCGCGTAGAGCTTCACGATGTATATTCATACAAGAGTGCTGTAATTAGGAGGTTGTTCAATGATCTTTTTATCTTGTTATGTCTTGGAATATGTTAGTCTCTTTTTCAAGAACTTTTCCATATTGATTTTAAGATTTTGTAATAAATTTACCTTCTTGATTAATTTACTGTTTTTGCATACTCAATTGGGTGGAGATATTGGCCCGGATTCAGATAGGAGTTACGACGGCATATCTCCGGATACGCCGTCGTAACTCTGAGTGTGCGGGGTCGTAACTATGCGACTGATTCGTAGAATCAGTTACGCATAGATTTCCCTAAGATCCGACCGCGTAAGTCTCTTACACCGTCGTTTCTTAGGCTGCATATTAACGCTGGCCGCTAGGTGGCGCTTCCGTAGATTCACGCGAGGAATATGCAAATTAGGTAGATACGCCGATTCAGAAACGTACGTCCGCCCGGCGCATTTTTTTACGTCGTTTACGTTAGGCTTTTTCCGGCGTAAAGTTACCCCTGCTATATGAGGCATATGCTATGTTAAGTATGGACGTCGGGCCAGCGTCGAATTTTCCGTCGATTACGTCGTTTGCGTTAAGTCGTTCGCGAATAGGGCTGGGCGTAATTTACGTTCACGTCGAAAGCATTGGCTTTTTGCGGGTTAATTTGTAGCATGCAAACTGGTATACTTCCACGGACGGCGCATGCGCCGTTAGCCAAAAACGTCATTTACGTGGGGTCAGCTTTCATTACCATACAACACGCCCACTGCATGAAAAATTTTAATTCCGCGGGCTTACGCCGGACCACATATGCTACGCCGCCTTAACTTAGGGCGCAAGTTCTTTCTGAATACGGAACTTGCGCCCTAAGTTACGGCGGCGTAACGTATCTGAGATACGTTACGCCCGCCGATAGATACACAATTGTATCTGAATCCGGGCCATTGCCTCCAAAGTCCTGCCAGAGGGTTTCCTTTTTATCTATTCTCATAAATGGTCAACACCACCTATAGCAAGGGCAATATTTAACTTTAGTCAGCGATGCACAGTTTTTATCTACTGATGCTCCTTATCTTATAGGCAGGTATTTGGTAATGGTGAACTAAACCTTTAATGCAGAACTGACCTTCCTATTTTTTTTTACAAAATCCAATTTCTAGATTTTTACAGATCCTTTTATTGTCCAATACTGCCACCCAGTGGTCATCATTTTACATTACAACTGACAATTCTACTACAACTTAAATGCATAGAATTCATTATTACAAGTGAGAGAAGAAAGACAGAATACAAATTTATTAAATCACCAGTCTGTTTTTATGTTATATATAGACATCTGCACAGTTTTTAATATGCAGGTTATGATCACACTTCCCAAGGGAGCACTCACATTATTGATGGTCTCCTCTAATTGGTACATAAACTGATGGAGAAGTTTTGGTTTATGGTCCCTGCAGAAACTAATCTGATCTTCCTTTCACTTCTCTTTGGGCCCCGAGAGAGGAGGAAGAATCGGATGGCTTGCTACAGGGGGCACCTTCCCCTCACAATATACAGTTGTCCTCATAAGTTTACATACCCTGGCAGAATTTATGATTTCTTGACCATTTTTCAGAGAATATGAACAACAACACAAAAACTTTTCTTTCGCTCATGGTTAGTGTTTGGCTGAAGCCATTTATTATCAACCAACTGTGTTTACTCTTTTTAACCACTTCCATACTGGGCCTATTTTGGCACTTCTCTCCTACATGCATAAATCATAATTTTTTTGTTAGAAAATTACTCAGAACCCCCAAACACTATATATTTTTTTTAGCAGACACCATAGGGAATAAAATGCCGGGCATTGCAACTTTTTATTTCGCACAGTATTTGCGCAATAATTTTTCAAACAAGTAACAAAGTAAAGTTAGCCCAATTTTTTTGTATAATGTGAAAGATGAAGTTACACCAAGTAAATAGATACCTAACATGTCACGGTTTAAAACTGCGCACACTCATGGAATGGCACCAAACCTCAGTACATAAAAATCTCCACAGGCGTCGCTTATTTTTTTTTTTACAAGTTACAAATTTAGAGTTACAGAGTAGGTTTAGTGCTAGAATTGTTGTTGGCGCTCTAACGCACGCGGCGATACCTTACATGTGTGGTTTGAACAGCGTTTACATATGTGGGCGGGACTTATGTGTGTGTTCGCTTCTAAACGCGAGCTACCGGGGATAGGGGCGTTTAAAAAAAAAATAATATTATTTTATTTTACTCAATTTCTTTTATTTTTACACTTTTTTTGTAATTTTTTTTTTTGATCACTTTTATTCCTATTACAAGGAATGTAAACATCCCTTGTAATAGGAATGGTTTGTGACAGGTACTCTTTATGGAGAGATGCGGGGTCAATAAGACCCCACATCTCTCCTCCAGGCTGGAAAGCATTAGATCGTGAAAAAAATTCACCGATCTAATGCTTTCAGCCGCGATTGCGGCTGTGTTTACATTCCAGGACCTGGGCGTGACGTCATAACATCGCGCCCGGGCCTCTGACGATCATAGAGATTACTGGTGACCATCTGGTCACCAGTCTACTCTATGGTTTCCATCGGACGCCGGCGGATCGTTTCTCCGGGTCTCCGATGGCAAAGGAGAGCCCGGAGAAGCACCGGATGACGGCGGGAGGGGGGGCGTCCCCTCCCGCTGCCTATAAGAACGATCAAGCGGCGGAACCGCCGATATGATCATTCTTATGGTGCAGGGATTCGTCGGCTGAAGAGATGGATATCTGAATGATGCATGTGGCTGCAGGCATCAATCAGATATCCCCACTCAAAGTCCAGGACATCATATGACGTCCTTGGGCGGGAAGTGGTTAAATCATAATGGCAACAGAAACTACCCAAATTACCCTCATCAAAAAGTTTACATACCCCAGTACTTAATACCTTGTATTGCCCCCTTTAACATCAATGACAGTTTGAAGTCTTTTGTGGTATTTGTGGACGACGCTCTTTATCTTCTCAGATGGTAAAGCTGCCCATTCCTCTTGGCAAAAAGCCTCCAGTTCCTGTAAATTCTTGGGCTGTCTTGCATGAACAGCACATTTGAGATCTCCCCAGAGTGGCTCAATGATATTGAGGTCAGGAGACTGAGATGGACACTCCAGAACCTTCACTTTATTCTGCTGTAGCCAATGACAGGTCGACTTGGCCTTGTGTTTTGGATCATTTTCATGTTGGAATGTCCAAGTACGTCCCAAGTACGTCCCAGCTTCCTGGCTGATTAATGCCAATGTTCCTCCAGTATTTTTCGATAACATACTGCATTCATCTTGCCATCAATTTTGACCACATTTCCTGTACCTTTGTATCTCACACATCCCCAAAACATCAGCGATCCACCTCCGTGTTTCACAGTAGGAATGGTGTACCTTTCATCATAGGCCTTGTTGACTCCTCTCCAAATGTAGCGTTTATGGTTGTGGCCAAAAAGCTCAATTGTGGTCTCATCTCTACAAATGACTTTGTGCCAGAAGGTCTAAGGCTTGTCTCTGTGCTATTTGGCGTATTGTGGGCAAGATACTTTGTGGCTTTTTCGTAGTAATGGCTTTCTTTTGGCGACTCGACTATGCAGCCCTTCAAGTGCCTCCTTATTGTGTATCTTGAAACAGCCACACCACATGTTTTCAGAGAGTCCTGTATTTCACTTGAAGTCATTTGTGGGTTTTTCTTTGCATTCCAAAACAATTTAAATGGCAGTTGTGGCTGAAATTTTAGTTGATCTAACTGACCGTGGTTTGGTTTCAACAGGACCCCCCAACCCTCATTTTCCACTTCTTGATTAGAGTTTGAACACTGCCGATTGGCATTCTGAATTATTGAATATCTTTTTATATATCCCTTTCCTGTTTTATACAGTTCAACTACTGTATTTGCTGGCGTATAAGACTACCTTTTACACTTTAAAAAATTGGCCAAAAAGCAGGGGTCGCCTTATACGCCGGGTCAGCTGCTCGGATGCCTGCTGTATGTGCGGTAATACTGTATGTAGCTTCAGCTACATACAGTATATACCGCTTAGCCAATCCCGGTGAGCGATGTATTCAAATGAATACAGAGCCTGCTCAGATTGGAGTAACAACCTCTGCAAATCTGAGCAGGCGATTGGCTTTGAGAGTCAGAGACGTGGGCTGATGATGTTACAGCCTCTGCCAATCCAAGCAGGCTTTGTATTTATTAATAGAATACATCACTCGCCGTGATTGGCTCCAGCAAGAGGGAAAAAGAATATGGCTCCAGAAGGAAGAAATATGAAGTGTCAGAAGCCTAGGAAAGGGGGTCGTCTTATACGGTGAGTACAGGCAAAAAAATCTTTAAAAAACTGTACATTTAGGGGGTCGTCTTATATGCCTGGTCGCCTTATACACCGGCAAATACGGTACCTTTTCCCACAGATCCTTTGACAATTCTTTTGTCTTCCTCATGACTCAGAATCCAGAAACGTCAGTGCAGCACTGGATGAAAGATGCAAGGGTCTGTCAGGAGTCCAGAAACTCATTGACCTTTGTATATATATATATATATATATATATATATATATATATATATATATATATATATATATATATATATATACACACACACACACATACATACATACATACACACACACACACACACACACACTAATTCCAAGCAAACAGATCACAGGTGAGGATGGTTACCTTTAATAGCCATTCAAACCCCTTTGTGTCAACTTGTGTGCATGTCATCAGGCCAAAATCACCAGGGTATGCAAACTTTTGATCAGGGTCATTTGGGTAGTTTCTGTTGTCATTATGATTTAAAAAGAGTAAACACAGTTGATTGATAATAAATGGCTTAATATTCACAAAAAATTTGTGAAAAAAATGTTTTTATGTTATCATTCATATTCTCTGAAAAAATGGGCAAGAAATCATAAAGTCTGCGAGGGTATGTAAACTTATGAGCACAACTGTAACCAATACAGGCTGGAATGTCTTTCCCTGAACGTACGACGTGGCAGAGCGGTATTCAGATCCTAAAATACATCATTTTACGCATTAGTTCCACAAACAGAAGAAACCAACATCAACCAACATACAGCAGTGTAGGACAAGTGGGACTGCCCAAAGCCTAGAACGATTACAGGTATTTAAGGAGTATACTATAGTAATAAAGGCTGTCACATACAGGGCAGTGGTGGAAATGTGCATACCATATGAACTTACCATTTAAATCAGCTAAATACATTCCAGGCACATCAAAACAAAGGCATTAAAAAAAAAAAAAAAAAAAAAAAAAAGAGAGATCTTTTGCTTTCTTTGGGAAGTAGCCCCAGAATAAAAAAATCTGTCCCCTGCCAGCATGCTGCACATAAGGACCCTTGCATCCATGTTTAAGCAGTAGTCTCTCTACAGAGGTCTGACACAAAGCACGTGCTTCCTGCTGATTGGAGAGCTATAGGTGTGACTCAGAAGGGTGTGTTTTGGACCTTTGCAGAGAGACCACTACATCCACACAGAAAGCAAGGCTCTGGACCTTGTTGCATCATTTCCGGTGTCTGTATGCCTGCGTCCTACGCGTTACATCACTCACGTGACTTCAACGGGATCATGTGAGAGTGATGTAACACGGACACCGGAAGTGACGCAACAAGGTCCTGAGCTCGCTGCTCGTTTTTATGCAATGCACTTTACATCATTTGAAATGTGAGTACCTTTTTTATCTAAATAAATTGTGAATTTTAAAACGCTAAAAACATACTGCACCAAGAGGCTCTGTATTCTCTTATTTCTCCATTCATACTCGAGCCCCCGAGTGGCCCCCATCCCGCATCCACACGTTACTGGAAACGCTGGAGAAGGAAGGAATCCCTTCCCCCACTTCGAATGACCTAGCATTCCAGTATATCTTTCAAGGCTGCCAACCTTACAGCAGTAAGGTAAGAGAAGGTAGTACACCCACGGGTGTTACTTACACCGAAGAGCCACCTCTCACAGAAGTCACAGTGTCACCTGTTACTGTTACAGAGCACCAGCAACACTACACTCTGCACCCTGGATCCAGAGGAATTGATTTTCCCCTTCTGAGATTCGCCAGCACTTTAGCACCTTTTGCTACACTCACAATGGACTTAATTTCCATTTGTTTCTAATTCTACATGCATTGTTTTTTTATTCTAATTATTATAAATTTTTGAATATTTATTATCATTGCACTTTATATCATTGCACCTGTAGTCACTTGTTTGCAGCACAGAAGCACTTTATATATTTATTTATATAATTTATTCTCTCTGCATTCATATATCTAGGTTTATATGTTATATATTTCATGAGGGAGCGCAACACCACTATTTGATTTTTTTTGTGACAGCTCTCTTTTTTCCCGCCGGGATTCCCGACTGACTTTTTCCCCCATCAGAAAACACAGTCGTGTGTAGCAGAAACCGGACATGTTGGTCCTTTCAGTCCAAACAGCACTGACAGTCCCACTCCCGGCTTGACTTGCTCCCATCCAACACACCCGCACACGAGGCTCTGGTTGCGCTGCTCAGCTCTCTTGCACCATGACATCACACAACATGCTCAGGCACTGTCTCCACCAGACCCTACCCCTGAACACACTGTAGCAGGCACTTGGATGGTCCTGGCCGGCTCCGAGTTGTGCATGCCAAGTTCCGAAGCAATTATCACAGCCATATTTTTTACTGCCAACCTTTTCCTCTTACTGGCAGGAGAAAAGTGCCAGTTTTTTACTGGCTGCCAGGAAAATATACTGACGGTTGGCAACACCGAGTCTGTCTCAGTGGGGCTCAGCGAATTGATCCCCCGCTGAGCAAAGCCGAGTCCGTCGGGTGGACCTTCAATGTGAAAGAGCCCTTAGGCCCAGTTGGCATATAAAAAAAAAAAAATGGACATCAACACATCTCTATGGAAAAACAGATGTAAACAGATGATCATCCGTTTACATCCACATCCGTTTTTTTTAAATGAATCAAACCCCTATTTTTATTCCGTTAAAAAAAAGAAACATATGAAAAGTGGATGTAAAATGGACTAAACGGTCAATTTTTGCATTGGTAGTGAATGTAAAAAAAAGAAGAAAAAAAAAATGATTGAAAAACTGATGTAAACTTTATTCGTTTTTCATTTGAAAAAACGTGACTGAGCCGATGAAAGGAACGGTCCGGTCCGCATGTGTGAATGGGGGCTTATACTTCCACAATATTTAGCACACAAGCATGAATAATATAAATTAAAACTACATCTGATGCTCAGTCTACTTTAAATGCATTGCTCCTTACAAGCCCACAGTCAGTGTTAATTAAAAGGTAACTTAGTGTTTAGAACTATTTTATCTGTTCCAATAAGCAATTTTAGAAGATTTCCGAGAAATGTTTCAATTACAGTTTAACAACAGTCAATTAGGTTTAAATCAGGTCATTTGAGAAAGTTTGATTGTAGAAGTTTAAAATGTACCATTTCCCCTGCCATTTGGGAGAGTTCTAGCAGCACAAATTAAAGGCATATTGTGCCTTTAAAAGGCACCTCTCCTTAATTTCATCCAAGAAGACCCTCAGGTCTCAGGTAACATCTGCTAAAAAAATAATATCTACATTTCATGGTACATTAGCATGAAAGTTTTAAATGAAATAATAAATGTGGCATACCTTGAGTATTTGGCACTCAGAAGAGACCATTTTTTTTAAAGCTCTTGCCTACTTCACTTTTAGGGATGAGCCGATCACCCCCCCGTTCGGTTCGCACCAGAACCTTCGAACGGACCGAACAGTTAGAACCCCATTGACGTCTATGGGACTCGAACGTTCGAATTCAAAAGTGCTCATTTTAAAGCCCAATATGCAAGTTATTGTTGTAAAACGTCTTTGAGAACCTGGGTCTTGCCCCAGGGAACATGAATCAATTGAAAAAAAGTTTTAAAAACGGTCATTTTTTTCAGGACTCCTGAAAAAAACGATTGTTTTTTAAAACTTTTTTTCCATTGATACATGTTCCCTCGGGCAAGACCCAGGTTCTCAAAGACGTTTTCACAGGCATACTATAGACACCCAGCATGTACAATATTTAAAAACATTTTTCATTTTTTTTTTATTAAGCATCATTAAAATCACTGCTCCTGAATCTTTAGGTGCAAACTACAGAGCACACGGCCAGTACACACCAAGTAGCTATAGGTGCAAACTACAGAGGACACAGGCAATAAACCACGTAAGAATACTGAAGCTAGCACAATCACCTGCCTGCCAGTAAATTAGGAAGAACTGATCTAGCTAAACTATACAGTGTATAAATATATGTACAACACCTGGGATGTATATATATTCTCTACACACTGTAACATTAACTGACTTACCTGCCTGCTCTATCTACCTGCAAAAAATGACACTCTCCCTGTCCTCTCTTAACCACCGCAACACACTACAAAAGGCCGACCTGCAGGAGGCCTTTTATAGTGTGGGGCGTGTACTAAACCCCCTGAGCCATAATTGGCCAAAGCCACCCTGGCTTTGGCCAATTATGGCTCTTCGTTTTTTGCAAGCTGTGATTGGCCAAGCATGCAAGTCATAGTGCATGCTTGGCCAATCATCAGCCAGCGATGCCGCAGTGAATTATGGTCTGTGAAACGCAACTCGAATTTGGCGCGAACGATCCGTTTTGTTCGTATTTCGACGAACGATCGAACATACGATGTTCGAGTCGAACATGATTTCGACTCGAATACAAAGCTCATCCCTATTCACTTTCTATACAGCAAATGTATTTCTATTAATGATCATGAAAATAAATATTACAAATATTGGCTTGAAAGCAAATGTCAACAGTGGAGTTTGTAGTGCCTCTTACATTGGTGGTTGGTGGAGAGTTAACCCCTTGTATTCAATGTCACTCGAGAGGCACCTCCTTCACATGGGATGTCACTAAAGAGGTGCAGCCTTCACATGGGATGTCACTAAATAGGTGCCTCCTTCAGATGGGATATTAATGTGTTTTGCGGCCGATGCATTTTTGGAAAAGGGCCGGGGAAAAAAAATTCCCACATTTTGTGTGTAATAGACTATAATGGAATTGCACCAGGAACACAAGAATTGTGTTTGTGATGCGATTTTTGATGCGTTTCGCATTTTTTATCTTAACACTGTATATAGCTGGTTGTTAAGGATGCAGCGGCTAGCTTCCCCTCCCCCCTGCTTAGCAATCTGCTATATACAGTGTTAAATCTAAAAACCGTGAAACGCATCTAAATCACATTACAAACACAACACTTCTATTGACGTCTATAACACGCAAAACGTGGAAGAAAAGTCCAGACCTTTTCCAAAAACGCACCAACTGCAAAAGGCATAAATGTGAAAGTGTACCATAGGAAACCATGCTAAATCGACTGTAGTCCTTTTCTGCAAAATTCAAAATGCACTAAAGAATGCATAGGTGTAAACCGAAGGTTAAAAAGGGTCAGAGACTTTTTTTTAATGCAAAACTGTGGGCTTTTTTTATTCAATGGAGAAGCTGTAGAAACGCATGTAGTGCGTTTTTTACCGCGACTTGCATTTTTTAGTGCTTGTTCACACTTGACTAAATTTCTAACGCTCCTATAACGTTAGTATGGCAATTAGATTTGCGTTAATGAGCTTTTATGGGCATTAGACTGGCCTTTTAACAAGCGTTAATTAAGAGTTAAAAAAAATAAAAGCTCCCCAAATGCCCTATGGGCAGTTTTGAAGCGTTTGATGAGCGTTAAAAGTACTCCACAAATGCCTATTCCATTACAGTAAATTAACGAATCTTAATGCCCCGCAACTGCCTGACGAAAAATTTGCACGCTACCACAAAAGTTCAAATGCCTCCTAACTCGATATCAGCCTTCAGTTTTGAAGTGACTTTAACGCTTCAAGTTTTGATAATGTAAACAGCACTGTGTATAGTCTATTGTATCTTGTGCAAAGGCGTTTGAGGGGCATTTTGAATGCCTTTCAAATGCCTGTTTTTAGCCTAGGTTCACACTGGGCTACAGGAATGAAGCCGTGCGAGTTCAGCTATTTCACTCCCACTTGTCAGTCCCGATTTCGGCCACAATTTTAGAGACATCTGTGCAGCTTTCTGCAGCCCGAAATCGCAAAAAGTAACACAGAAACAACTTTTTCAAATTGGTGCAGCGCCACAGATACGGCGTCACACCGATAAGGACAGTGCCATTGCCAGCAAATGCCATGTCAAATCGCATTTCAAATTGTACCAATGTGAACCAGGGCTTAAAGTGGTTGTAAACCCTCCCACACAACTTTAGCGTTTTGTGATCCTCAGAAAAAAAACACCAATGATTGCTGCTGGCTAATGTCTCCATACCTTTTTAGTTTTGCTGTAATCCGTCCTTTTGGCTTTTCCGACGTCACTGGCGCATGCGCTTCCCTTCCCCTCATTCACGGCACGCTCTGTGGGTGATCCGTCCATTGACAGGGTGCCATGAATGTGATGATTTCCTCTCCCAGCGGCACAGCGCTGACTGCCCTCTCCTCGCAAGACTACAGAGTTTTCCCCTGCATCCTGGAACTCCCCAACCTACTAGTTCCGTGATCGTGATCAGGAGGAGACATCAAGCAGGACTGACAGGCACGCACATACCCAGAACGGGTATATATAAGCACACAGACATTACAATGTGCTGGGTATGAGTGGCGATCCAGCAATGTCAGATCGCGCATTCGCGATATTTGGCGAGAAACAGGAAAGGGCGAAAATTATATTCTACACAGACTCAAGGTGACAGTACTAAAGATGACAGTACTAAAGATGGCGGCGCCTTATCCCGGAAGACAACATTTTTAAAAGATTGAAAATAAAGTAAGTAACAGGCTATTCTGACTTGATTATACCCTGTAATGCTTGCTAAAAGGTAATTAAATTGAAATAGATGAAAAGCACCATAGGGACTGCAGGGTTTACCTCCTCTTTAAGGCCCTTTTCACACGGGGCAGGGGAGGTGCAGTGGCGGTTTTTAGCGCCGATATACCTTCGTATTTACCGTGATATTCGGACGCTAGCGGTGCGGCTTTAACCCCTGCTAGCAGCCGGGAAAGGGTTAATACCGTCCGCAATGTGCCTCTGAAGAGGCGCATTGCCGGCAGTATTACCGCGGTTTCCCATTGATTTCAATGGGAAGGAGCGGTAAACACCCTGCTCCTATACCGCTCCAAAAATGCGGCTAGCAAGACTTTTGGAGCGGTCCTGCTAGCACACCGCTTCAGTGTGAAAGCCTTCGGGCTTTCACACTGAGGACTGCAGTGCACAATTTTTTCCAGGTGGTATAGCAGCGCTATTTTTAGCGCTAAACCGCCTGAAAAACGTGTGAAAGGGGCCTAATGCCAGTGTGAACTTAGCCTCAATCTGCCCATCAACAAATTGGGCCAAAAAAAAAAAGCATTACAAAATAAATAATTGCAGACACAAATTGCGACACAATCATGGGGGGAAAAAAAATCACGTGTGCAAAAACGCACAGCAAAAAGCTCTGCAGAAACTACTAAAAGCAAACTGCATAGGTGTGAACCGAGCCTTAGAAGTGGTTTATTTGGTCATCATGCTAGTTTTGAACTGCTAGGGAGCCAATAAAGTGTAGGATACCCTGAAAATTCGTATAGCATATGTGTGAACTGTTAGACAACCACAGCCTGCCTTATGCAGCCAGTAGAGGTATGGACAGCAGAAGACAGATTGGTAAAGTAATTCCCGTTATGTATGACATCACTTACTGCCTGGAGCTCAGAAGGGACATGCTATTGGAGCGCAATGTATACAGTGGGGCATAGGTGTGCGCAGCCTATTGCATTAGGGTGTGCACCCCAAATATCAAACACATTGTAGCAATCACTCACGATGAAAGGGCCCAGTAAGTTACATATTTAGAGCCGGTTCACACTGGGGCGGCACGACTTCGGGGGCGACTCGGCCAGGCGACCTGAAGACGACTTCCAAGGCGACTTGCAAAATGACTTCTGTATAGAAGTCAATGCAAATCGCCCCGAGTCGCCCCCGAAGTCGTACAAGAACCTTTTTCTAAGTCGGAGCGACTTGCGTCGCTCCTATTAGAACGGTTCTATTGACTACAATGGGACGCGACTTGTCAGGCGGCTGCGTCGCCTGACGAGTCACCCCAGTGTGAACCGGGTCTTACCGACCACTTCCCACACTCATCCTAAAACATACCCGCAGCAACAGCTGGAGGGAGAGGATAGTAGGGAAGCCAGAAGCGCTGCGGGGGGGGAACCAGGGCAGTAGTGGGAATCTGTGCTGCACAGGGTGATTAGGGTGTGCCTGGGCACACCTGGCACACCCTGTGCGCACGCCTATGCAGTGGGGAAAGTGCTCTTCGCTGTGTTAGGCATCACCAGCATTCTTCCACTTCCAACATGCCCCCCACAATCCGAGGATACAATACAAAGAAGGCTTTGCAGTTTGCAGTCATATGACCACCGGATTAAAAAATAAATAAATAAATTTTGGGAAACAGTTTACACTTATATAGGGCAAATATATCATCCACTTTATAATGAAGTCTTTAGCTGAACTCTCATAGTAAACCTATTTTACAATTGGTCTTATTGCTCCTCTTTAGCTCTGCGACAGAATTGGGACATCTCCCCTCTGTACCAAAACATTTAAACCGTTATATTGCCATTGGCCAAAAACTGGAATCATGCCTTTTAAAAAATGTATTAACATCCGTAATTCATTTTAGGATCCTAAACAGCCCATGTTATCTAATATATATATGTATCTGCCATTTACCTGCAGGAGCTGGAAGATTCCCTTCAATACACCTCCATACAAAATCATCCATCTGGAAGACTAAAGCAGTAGACATGGCCTGATTGTAATCACCCGACACCTGCTCATTCTTAAAGAGAACTTCCCCTTGGCTGGATTTGATAGGAAATGAAACAAAAAAAGATACAGACAAATGTCAGACATTTATCTTTTGGGAAGAAGTTGATCTCCTACCTCTTGCTGGAGGGGGGTCACACAGCCACTGTGGTTGCTTTTGTCACATGAGCTTGTTGACGGAGAGAATAAGGCTACTTTCACACTCAGGAGATTTATCACTAGAAATAGCCTGTGAAAAATCTTCTATTCTTTTCACACTGGGGCGGTGCGTTTGCAGGACGTTACGAAAAGTCCTGCAAGCAGCATCTTTGGGGTGGTTCGCGAGCGCTGTAAATAGTGCTCCCAAAACGCTCTGCCCATTGCAATGAATGAGCAACGCTTCCAAAGCGCCTGAAAAGCGGTTTGAAATCGCCGTAAAACTGGCCTTAAAAAAATAATAATTTGGGGTAAGGTGCCTGCCAGTGTGAAGGGGGTTTAAGGGCCGGGCGCTGCCATTTCGAAAGGGGTCTTACGGTATCAGCTGAGCTCCTAAGAAGCATTTGCCTGTACATCACCCTCCAGCACAGACCTTGTGAGTAGGGATGAGCTCCGGCGTGTTCGCACACTCCACCAGGAAATCAGCAGTGAGACATTGTCCCGATGCGTGGCTGCAGAGATCGGCAAATGTCTCACTGCCTGTGATTAGCGCAGTGCCGACTTCCTGGCGGGCTCTGCACGTGGAGTGTGCAAACACGCCGGAGCTCATCCCTACTTGTGAGTAAGGATGAGCTCCGGCGTGTTCGCATTGAACACGTGCGGAGCCCGCCAGGAAGTCAGCACCCGCGCTGCGCTAATCACAGCCAGGCAGACATTTCCCGATGCTCGGCTGCAGAGATCGGGAAATGTCTCACTGCCTGTGATTAGTGCAGCACAGTGCCGACTTCCTGGCAGGCTCTGCACGTGGAGTGTGCGAATACCCCGGAGCTCATCCCTACTTGTGAGTAATGGTGTGGCATTAGTCACATGACCTGCTACCTGTTACTTCTCCAAAAACATTTGTTTTTTTATTTTAATTTCCTTCCTCTTCTTGTTGCATTATTTTGATTATTTCCTAAAGCACAGCAACAGATTTGCTTTAAGGCCTCATTTTCACTTGCGATTGGGGGTCTCAACCATGCATTCTTACTGCCCCCCCCTTAGGCTGCAAAGGCAGCAGATGGGGGTGTATGCATGCTGCAGCTACAATGCTTTACATCAGGGGTCTCCAAACTTTTTAAACAAAGGGCCAGTTTATTGTCCTTCAGACTTTAGGAGGGCCGAATTGTGGCCAGCGGGGGGAGCATTGGTGAGAATAAATATGGCCTCAAAGTTTGTGGTCAGTAGGAGGAGGAGTATTAGTAAGAGTAATAGTATCCCATCATTGGTATCATTGGAAGAAATAGTGCAGAGTAGTTCCCCCAATAATAGGAGTAATAGTATCCCATCATTGGTATCAGTGGAAGAAATAGTGCCACCTTGTTGTCAGTGGGAGGAATAGAGCCCCAAGGGCCAGATAAAGGCTAGCAAAGGGCCACATCTGGCCCTCGGGCCACAGTTTGGAGACCCTTGCTTTACATCATAGCTCTCTAACTGTTGCAATCTATTCAGCTGAATGGGAGAGCCCGGCAACCGCCCCACAAACAGGTGCAATGCACGCGGTTGTGGCACACTAGGGTTTAAAGGTTTAAAACAGGTGGTGAGGAGGCAATATAACGCCCTTCAATAAGGATGAGCTCCAGGGTGTTTTGCAGAGCCCACCAGGAAGTCGGCACTGTGCTGCGCTAATCACAGGCAGTGAGACATTTCCCGATGCGCGGTTGCAGAGATTGGGAAATGTCTCACTGTCTGTGATTAGCACAGCGCAGTGCCGACTTCCTGGCGGGCTCTGCGAACACACCGGAGCTCATCCTTACCCCTCAAATACCCTCTGACGCACAATCCAGTG
Organism: Rana temporaria; assembly: GCF_905171775.1. Lineage (NCBI taxonomy): Eukaryota > Metazoa > Chordata > Amphibia > Anura > Ranidae > Rana > Rana temporaria. The sequence goes on from NC_053497.1 coordinate 57,762,618, forward strand.
TGGATTGCTCTTCAGAGGGCATTGCCTGTGTAAACATTGTCTAAAGATGAACTATAAGAATTAGACAAAATTAACAATTGCAGTGAGCCCCCCAAATGCAGGGTGTAAATGTCTGTTCAGTCTGGGGTGTAAGGATAAGATGTAATGCATCCCCTATTCCTGCCTCCAGTCGGTTCCCCCCATCCATGCAACCAGTCCAGCACTGTCGCCTCTCTAAGGCACTTTGACTGCTCACCTCCTCCAAGTAAAATGCAGGGTTACTAACCCTGTACTGTATGTGAGTGGGACAAAGGACCATACACAGCCTTGAGCTTTGGACAGAAGAAAATAGCACTGGAGTCTGCTGAAACGAGGGATGGGGGTAAGCAATACAGCTTATCCCTGCACCCCTAGACCAAAGAAGCATTTAACTATTGCAGTGCGGGGGGGGGGGACCCCACCGCAAGGGTAGAATTTGTCTAATTCCCAGAATTCAGCTTTAGTGTCCCTCTCTGCAGCTTAACATACTCTCCCCAGCTGCCAGGAACAGAGAAACTATGTAGTATGGGCGGAGCTTAACATGCCCAATCGGGGACACTGAATAGCTCTGAAATGTGGAGACCACGGTCATGTGAATTCAGCATTAAAGTGGTACACCTAACATAGAAGCCAGCAGAAAAACATGTACAATTAACTCTTTGTGTATAATGCACTTCACTTAAAGCGGAGTTCCACCCAAAAAGGGAACTTCCACTTTAAGTGATGGCGACCCCCTGACAAGCCACAATTGGCATGTTATTTTTTTTGGGGGGGGGGTACCCTCTTTTTAGAGGCATCCAGCTCCCACTTCCTCCTGGGGCTCCGCGGCGCCGGAAGGAAGTTCACCTCTCCCGCTCCCTCCCTGTAATCTTCTGGGACACGTTGCAGGTCCCAGAAGATTGCTCGGCCATTCACAGCGTGCAGTGCGGCTCGCGCATGCACAGTGCATGCCCGGCTGTGAAGCCACAGCCGGCACCCACAGTTACAATGCTGGCACCGCAGAGAGGAGGGAGGCTTCGTTCGCCCGCATTGCTGGACTGTGGGACAGCTGAGTGTCTGATTTTTGGGTGGAGCTCCACTTTAAGTGTGTTCCGATTTCTCTCACTTGATGCAGCACTTCCAAGGGGACACCGCAGAGCCTGTGTCCCACTTCACCAGCATGGCCATCAGGTCACCCAACATAGGCACTGACATGAAAGTCGTGCCACTAGCAATCCGACTTTGCCCTGCGACTTTGGTCTGACATCAATCTGACTTCCATGCAACTTTAATGAATAGGATCTAAATTTTGATCCAACTTTAAGATGAGTGAGATTTGGGTCTGGTATGGATCTTAAGGGAAAACCCCATACCATAATGAAAAAAAAAACTTTGTGAAATGCATAGCAGACCCTTTGCCAAGAATGCAGCCTGGCAGGCCAGAAAAGGAGGGGGAAGATGACCAAGCGGGGGGGGAGGGGGTGCTTTGGGGCAGGGGGACTTTCAATAACTGCCTCCTGTTTTTCTTACACTACACAGTTTTGTTTTTTTACATGGGGTGGCGGGACTTGTCAAACAGGACTTGTCAAAAACTGCCTCCTGTTTTTCTTACAGTAGTTTTTTTTACATGGGGCGGCGGGATCTAGGGGCCCCATTTCCTAAAGGGGGCTTCAAGATTCAGATAAGCCCCCTGCCCACAGCCCTGGATTGTCCAGAAGAGCTCTTGACCCCATCAACCTGTGCTCGGATAAAGGGTCTGGTATGAATTTGGGGGGGGGGGGGGTGTCGCATGTCGCAAGTAAGATCAGTTAAAATGCTGATCCGACTTGGATGCGACTTACATTATATTCTATGGGCTGAAATCGCACCCAAGTCAGACCAAAGTAGTGCAGGAACCTTTTCAAAAGTCGGACGGACACAAGTTGGACCAGTTAAGGTGGCTCTCATAAGGAAACATTGATTTTTACATGTCATGCGACTTGTGCTCTCAAAGTCGGAGTGATTGTTACACTAGTGTGAACCGGGCCTTAGCGATGAACATTGTTCATGTACCTGAGCTTCTGCATTCCCAGGGATGTTTTCTCTCCTTTGACCTACAGGCTTGATACATAGGTTAGGCAAGAAGAGAGTAGAGAAGGAAGCGCCACCTGAGTGTAGTTTCAGAGACAGCTTTTAATGGCACAGATAAAATCACACTTACAGGAAACAGGAAATACACACAGATGAGCCTTTGTATTTCCTGTTTCCTGTAAGTGCGATTTTATCTGTGCCATTAAAAACGGTCTCTAATACTACACTCAGGTGGCGCTTCCTTCTCTACCCTCTTCTTGCCTAAGCACAGAGCCAGCTCTCGGAGGACAGCAGCCGCAATTGATCTGCCACAATTAACCCTTGTACTATTCATGGACTGCTTATTTAGCAAAACATTTCAGCCAGTGTGTGCACTTACGTACTTGCGCTTACAGTTACTAACGCCTTGTTCTTGATACATAGGTTACACCATGCCGCAAATTGGGTCCCATGTACAGTGCTCAACATAAATTAGTACACCCCCTTTGAAAAGTAAGATTTTAATCAATATCTCAATGAACACAAGAACTATTTCCAGCATTTTGACAAAACTGAGTTTTATAGACCATTTGTTTAGCTCGTTACATGAAAGTAAGTTTAAAGGGTCACTAAAGGAAAAATAATTTTTTGTTTAAAATAACAAACATGTTATACTTACCTCCACTGTGCAGTTCGTTTTGCACAGAGTGGCCCGATCCACGTCTTCTGGGGTCCCTCTGGGGCTGTTTCTGGTCCTCCCCGCACGAACTACACACGTTCATGCGAGAGAGCTCGCATTGCATGTAGTTCGTGCTCCCGTGATACAGCGAGCAGCCACAGCCGCTCACTGTATCACTCGGCCCCGCCCCTCGGCGTGCCGCGTCATTGGATGTGATTGACAGCAGCGCCAGCCAATGGCTGCGCTGCTCTCAATCCATCCGCTCTAGCCAATCAGTGGCCAGACTGAGCGGCGAAGAGGATCTCGGGACCGAGCGCGGGACTTTCGAGGGGTCAGGTAAGTATAACGGGGAGACGGTATACTCTGAAGTTTTTTCACCTTAATGTATAGAATGCATTAAGGTGAAAAAACTTTTTCCTTTACAACTCCTTTAATAATATAACTGACAAAATCTTCAGTTTTACTCAAATTAGTTCATTCAAAAATGAATACACCCCACAACAAAAACTACAACATCTAGTATTTTGTATGACCTCCATGATTTGTAAGGACAGCACCAAGTCTTCTAGGCGTGTAATAAACAAGTTGGCGACATATTGCAACATCTATCTTTTTCCATTCTTTAAGAACGACCTCTTTTCGAGCCTGGATGCTGGATGGAAAGTGATAGGCCTCGTACACACGGCCGAGGAACTCGACGTGCCAAACACGTCGAGTTCCTCGCCGAGTTCAGCCCTGAAGCCGCCGAGGAGCTCGGTGGGCCGAGAGCTCCCATAGAACGAGAAAATAGAGAACATGTTCTCTATTTTCTCGACGAGTTCCTCGGCGGCTCCAACGGGCCGAAAGTGTACAGACGACAGAGTTTCTCGGCAGAATCCGGCTCTGACCGAGTTTCTCGCCGAATTCTGCCGAGAAACTCTGTCGTGTGTACGAGGCCATACTCAACTTGTCTCTTCAGAATTCTCCACAGGTTCCAGATCAGGAAACATACTTGGCCACTGAATCACTTTCACCCTGTTCTTCTTTAGAAATGCAATAGTGGCCTTAGATGTGTGATTTGGATCATTGTCATGTTGGAAAAGTGCACAACGACCAAGGGCATGGAGTGATGGTAGCATCTTCTCTTTCAACATAGAGCAGTACATCTGTGACTTCATAATACCATCGATGAAATGCAGCTCTCCGACACCAGCAGCACTCATGCAGCCCCACAGAAGGACAATGCCACCACCATGTCTCACTGTATGCATTTTTCTTTGTACTCCACCTTTGCAACACCATACAGTGAATAGAGCCGCTCTTTCAGGGCGCTATTTTTTTTGCGTTATAGCACCTGCAAAGCACCTCAGTGTGAAAGGGGTTTTAATGCAGATAAGGCACCAAGTGAGTTTAATTATCACCTTAATCAGCCACAGAACCTGTGTAATTAATATGTGTCCTGGATTAAAGGGATGATGTGGCAACCCTACCCCCTGAGAAAATAGTGAGCAGGCCAGTGGGTGAGCGGGCGGGTAGGTCGCGTCAGTGAGTGGGCCAACAGGTGAGCAGGCCAGTGAGCGAGCGAAGAGATGACATCCTCTCTCTCTCCACCTGCCCTGCATTACCGCAGTTCGGCTGTTCTGTCAGAATAGTGAACCCGTCAGATTAGGTAACGAAAGTAGTGTTCCGTCAGTAGCGCATGCGCATTCCACCGCTACCAGGTTTGAAAATCTCACAGCACACCTGTCAGAAGACAGCAGCGGACATCTTTTGCTACACCCAGCTACGTTTTGAATGTCAGAGTAATTTTAGCAATAAAGTGAGCAAATATTTGCTAAATATAGTATATTGACATCTGTGATACTGTTTGGATGTTTCATTTTGAAAGAAGCTGGACGCCAGCAGTAAGAAGGTGTTGGTACACCCAACACTGCTCAGCACTAAACCTTTTAGGCTACATATCACAGATGTCAATCTACTATATTAATTTACATTTGCTCACTTTATTTCTTAAAGCGGGAGTTCACCCATTAATCTATTTTTTTTAAACAATCCCCTTAGCTTCATGCTCGTTTTGTCTAGGGGAATCGGCTATTTGTTTTAAAATATGAGCAGTACTTACCGTTTTCGAGATGCATCTTCTCCGTCGGCTTCCGGGTATGGGTCTTCGGGAGCGGGCGTTCCTTCTTGATTGACAGTCTTCCGAGAGGCTTCCGACGGTCGCATCCATCGCGTCACTAGTAGCCGAAACGTCGGTGCGGCTCTATACTGCGCCTGCGCACCGACGTTCGGCTTCTTTCGGAAAATCGTGATGCGATGGATGCGACCGTCGGAAGCCTCTCGGAAGACTGTCAATCAAAATAGGAACGCCCAGTCCCGCAGCCCATACCCGGAAGCGACGGAGAGGATGCATCTCGTAAACCGTAAGTACAGCTCATATTTTAAAACAACTAGCCGATTCCCCTAGACAAAACGAGCATGAAGCTAAGGGGAAAAAGTATATTGTACGGGTGAACCTCCGCTTTAAAATTACTCTGAAATTCAAGACGTCGCTGAGTGTAGCAAGATGTCCGCTGCCGCCTTCTGGCTGCAGGTGTTCTGTTAGAATAGCAAACCTGGTAGCGGTGGAACCCATGCGCAGCTGACGGAACTTCACTTCTATTACCTAATCTGACTGAACACTGGCTGCCACTGTACAGCCGCAGGCAGCAGAGATATTACATAATTTCTTACTACCCGCCCTCACTATGAGACAGCCCACTGGCAAATGACAATCCGCATCTTGTGGCAAGAGACAATCTGCACCTTGTGGCGGGCAACGTGGCAAGTGACAATCCTCATCTGGTGGTGATCGCCTACAGGGAGGGGCCGCTGTAGGCGATATGACGGATCGCCTAGGTGGTCCCTGGGAGGAAGTGGGACAGGAAGCCCCTACTCCCCCCACAAAAAAAAAATGACATGCAAGGTGGCAAGGAGTGGATTAAGCGGAAGTTCCACTTTTGGGTGGAACTCCGCTTTAAGACCAGCACCACTGTCGTGGCTGGCCTTAACACTTTCATCACTGTGGTTGGTAGGTCTCACTATTCTTCTCTACCTCCTCTGTGCTGAGAGGAAGAAGGAAGTGTTATCATTTTAATAGGTCACTACCTCCAAGCCATATAGGAGGGAAGAATAGTGACACTGTCTGAGAAGATTCCATTTCCAGGGATTGGTTCCGTAAGCAACACCTTATTTTCTCCTCCAGCTCCACAAGAAGTTAAATCTCTAATGTATTTTATCGCTATCCTCTTATCCCCAATATAAGCCCTATTCTTTTATAAACCTTGCATGCAACCCTTTTCTAAAGAACTTCAGACCAGGCACTTTTGTGAATATTTATTTGAAAATTCTTGAAGATAGAGAATTAATGTCATTCACAGATTCCTCCATACACATTTAGATTTTTTTTGTTCCTTGCATGTGATTGCATATTCTTTGCAAAGTGAAACTTTACCTCATTTACTAAACCCTGGAGCAACTGCACTTGCAGAATGCAATTGCACCACCTGTTTGCCTTTAGTAAATCAACCTGTATGCCCGTCAGCTGCTGCATTGTTTCCTTGGCCAACCTCTGAGTCTACAGTCCTCATCGTTGCCCATTTCTTTGTCCTTCAAAACAGCTTGAACAGCACTTGATCTTGAAACCCCAGCGTGCTTTAAACTCTTTGCCTGGGAGAAGAGTTGTGGAGGGGGTCATTGTTTAGGGTGGAGAGGTGGGGTGCAGCCTATTAGTACCTGTCAGTGTCCATCAGTGCAGCCTGTCAGTGCCCACCGGTACAGCCCATCAGTATCCATTAGTGTCCACCAGTGGAGCCCATCGGTGCCACCTCAGTGCCCACCAGACAGTACAGCTCGTCATTGCCCTTCACTGCCACCTCATCAGTGCCACCAGCGAGCGCTCCCAGTTGCGTCCCCTCCCCTGGCCAAAGACAGCTCAATTCGTCCCCTGACATGCTGCGCGCCTCACCTCTGCCTCCAAACTACAAAGCCCAAAATGCAGCGCGGCGACTAACAGCCAATCGTCAGCCGCCACCACTGCCGACTTCCTCCACTGGGTAAAAAAAAAAAGAAGTCAGGAGACAGCGGCTGTGATAGCAGCCATTTAGAATAGACGGTGGGCGGGGATTTCCACCCAGCACTCCCCTGCCTCTGATCCCTCACTATCGGCCTTTTTGTGCATAATAAATCAGCCAATGCCGATTTCTTTAACCATTTCAAAACCGCATTGCCGTCATATGACGTCCAAAAAGGGGATCTCTTATCCCAGGTGGCCGTCGTATGACGTCCTGTACTTTGTGCGGTGATATCTGAATGATGCCCGCACCTAGCGGCATCATTCAGATATCATTTTGTTCCAGCGGCAATCCTGCGCACCATAAGAACGATCGTAGCGGCGGTTCCGCCGCTTGATCGCTCTTATAGGCGGGAGGGGACATTCCTCCTCCCCCCCCTCCTGCTGCCATCCAGTGCTTTTCCGGGCTCTCTCGTGCCATCAGGGGCCCAGAGAGATGATCGCTGTGCGCCGGATGGGAGGCATCGTCTGAGGCACCTGTAAGTAAACAAACTGCAATTGCGGCTAGCAAGAATGAGAACTGTGATTTTTTTTTTTTCCCCCACAATCTCATTCTTTCCAGCCTGGAGGAGAGATGTGGGGTCTTATTGACCCTGCATCTCTCCTTAAAGAGGACCCGTCACACACTATTCCCATTACTAGGGATGTTTACATTCCTTGTAATAGGGAAAAAAAGCGATCAAAAAAAAAAAAAAAAAAACAATACTTGAAAAAAAAAAGCCCCGGTAGCTCGCGCTCAGAAGCGAACGCACACGCAAGTCCCACCCACGTATGTAAACGTTGTTCAAACACCACATGTGAGGTGTCGCCGCGTGCGTTAGAGCATGTGCAACAATTCTAGCACTAGATCTCCTCTGTAAAATTTTAAATCGTCGCCTATGGAGATTTTTAAGTAACGACGTTTGGCGCCATTCCATGAGTGTGTGCAATTTTAAAGCATGACATGTTAGGTATCTATTTACTTTGCTTAACATCATCTTTTATATTTTACAAAAAAAATTGGGCTAACTTTGTTTTGATATTTTTTTTAATTCATGAAACCATATTTTTACAAAAAGGCATTTGAAAAATGATTGTGCAAATACCGTGAAAGATAAAAAGTGGCAATGACCGCCATTTTATTCCCTAGGGTGTCTGCTAAAAAAACATATATAATGTTTGGGGGTTCCGAGTAATTTTTTTAGCAAAAGAATGATGATTTGTACATGTAGGAGAGAAGTGCCAGAATAGGCCCGGTATGGAGGTGGGTTTTAAAGCCCTGTATTGAAGTGGTTAAAAACGTGAAATATCGGCCAACCTCTAATAGACTCCCATGTTAAACGGTCATTTCTCCGGTGACTTTGGGGACCCGGTACTGGCCGGTCGTAGGTCCCTTGGACCCGGAACTTGGCACACAAGTGTGAAATGTTTGTTGGCTGGGGAGCACTGATTTTTTTTTTTAAAGCCGGTCACCCCTTCCATAGACTCCCATGTTGAACATCAGTCTAGTAATGGACACAGTGAGGCATGCAGATGGACACCCTAGGCTTATCAAGTCAATACGTTTTCCCATTTTTTTGTGGTAAAATTAGGTGCCTCGGCTTATACTTGAGTATATACGGTACTTAAAACTTAGTCCTTGCATTTTTATGCTTTCTCCTGCACAACAGATACCTCTCAAAAACCTATTAAAGCCAAATAAAAATGTTCCAACGTATACAATCTTAAACCCTTTGACTGGTAAGAACATATCCTAGTAGTCAAAGTTCAAAGTAGTAATAGCATTTAAAATGAGTCAACATCTTGTCGTGAATGTGCAAGCCTCAACTCCTGATATAGGCGAGGTCCTGCAACTTTTTTTGCTTTAACATTGTCACAGCAACCAGACCGGTTTGCAAATGCTACAAGTGGAAACAGGAGTGTGCTAGAAGGAATTAGGCTCAACGCACCTGATTGTACAATCTCCTTTAGGCTAGGTTCACACTTGTACAGGTGGTTTCCCCTGCAGGTCCGCACATGTTCCTGCAGCCACAATGACCGGCACAGAAAAACATGCTACCGCTCAGATGTGTGGGGGTACCATTAATCCTAATGGCACCCGCACATATTGGAAAACGCAGCACGGTTTGCATGCCCTGCACTCGCAGGGAAAAGGTTCCTGCACCTTTTCTGAAATTGCATTTTCTGGCGGCATTGCTGCCTATTCAAGTGAATGGGCTGCCGTGCCAGTGCAAAATCTGGCTCGCACAACACCACAAGTTTAAACCTAGCAATATGGATGGTGAACCTCAAGCCTCCGCACCCAATCAGAAGCCCACTAATGAGTAGGCCAAGATGCGATTTCTGTGTTTTAAGACATTACTACCCTTTGGTTTACACATTACTACAGATGTGTTGCATGCCTTACACAATTTATAAATGGGTTTTGCTTTTTCAAACAAAAGTTGCTTAATAAGAGGATTTCAGTAGTTAACACTCCAAACATTAACGGGAAATTTTTATTTTAAAACAAGGATTCAAGTTTTCACAAGCAAGCTCAAGTAGTATTGCACATACATTAATAGAAAATCATGAGGAAAAAAAATATATATATAAATCAAAAATGTGTTATGGATCCTCAGATTACATTAGATTTATTTCTAAACAAATATTACACTCCTGACTAGTGGTTAGGAATGAGCCATTTTTGAAAGGATCGGTTTGCCCAAAACCATTAAAAATGTTGGCAGAGGCTGAAAAAAAAACTTTGTGTTTCTTAACCCAGGACCTCACATTCACTACATCTGGTCTCCACACAGTACACAACACAAAATGTTTATTATTTTAGTAAACAAACAGCTAAATAACTTCTCAGCAGTATATAGAAGTAGTGACTTCCATAATTGTCCGGCTAAGCACTGTTTAAAGCTTCTAGGACTTTAAATTCTCCACTGACTGTCCTATGAGGCTGCATGGCCCCTGACTGGACAGTGCCGATCATATGCACCCTCCCCCAAACAAAAACAAACCCCCACACAACCTCTCGTAATACACAGCAAACTGAGCATGTGCAGAGTGCCCCCTGGGCTCTGTACCATAAGGAGAGGGAGACGGGAGCAAACAGCCTTTCTACACAATGCAGAGGATTATCCCCTTTGGTTCCACAGCGATTAAAACAAGCATGCTTTACTGTATATACAAATTTTACTGTTGTGGGTTTGGCAACCCTTTAAAGGGCCAGCACAACCGATAGGTCTGTTATAGGGGGGGGGGGGGGGGGGGAGTATAGTAGCTAAAATCACTTGCTGCATCATTACATTAAGTACATAAGGATCACAGTTAGCCATACAAGCACAACATTTTTTCTTATGTCTCCTAATAGATGTCCCCCTCCATGCTAAACATCATGGATGAAGTAGTCCCCTGCCAGCTATTTTATATAATGGGGCATGCAGACATCTGCAGGTGCTGTGGCCAACAGTGACTGCATTCTGTTGCCGTTTAGGCCCCAAATTTTGCCCCAGCTATTTTCCAAATTGTTTGTCAGAAGGAACAGGCCCAAAATTAGAGCCATGTATTTCTAACCTGTCCTCACACCTCCTATGGTATTCTTAGTATGGCCTCATTCACACCAGCAGCAGAGGAGAGGTGAAAACTGGTGTTTGATCTGAGTGTGAACGAGGCCTAAAACAAGCAAAACTAAAAATCTTGCCAGAATAACGGGAGCCCCCCTAAAAATGTGTGCAGAGTTCTTACCATAGAGTCCCTGAGAAATATAGGAAACACCAAAACATTTTAAGTACATCGAGGACCCCTGTGGTGGGATCTTTCAGCCTGTCTCCATATCCACAGCAGCAATAAAAATGCAGAAGAGATGTTTTTTTTCTGAAATCTTAGTGAATGACTAAGTTTTAGTGACAAAGTAGATTTTTAGCAGTTAAGCTAATGCTATGGAGTTGGGTAGGGATAAAGTTCTTGCATGCTTTGGGTTCAAATGTTGGGGTTTAATTGTACTGAGAAAGTATGAAGGCTGCCATTCCTGACCCTTTCCTCTGAAAATGCTGTTCCCCGTTTGTTATTCTGGTTTAGTATTTTTTCCAATCCTATGACCCAGATAAGTGTAAGGCTATATTTTAGGGGTTAAGTGTTAGGGGGATTGTGTCAGTGATAGGCAAAGTGAACCTGGAATAAAAAAAGTTGCATTTTAAATGCTTACTTGCAACCATTTTCCTTTCCTAGTACAGCCCCCTTTCCTCCTGGCTTATCCGAGCCTTCTTCTCTGATGGTGCTCCTCCACCCCTTCATAGCATTTTTTATGTTATGTGGCTGGCAGCGGATCAGCCAAGAAAAACACTATACAATGCCAATGACAGCTCTGAGTCTGGTCTAGATGAGGCTTTTAGGGCCAGTTTACACCATGCCTGCACAGGAACACAGTGCAATTCATACAGCATTCAAAACGCAGTCCAAATAAGATCTGCGGCGCGTGCCAATAAGTTAAGGACACCCCAAACACAGGCCACAAAGGCAGCGTTTGTCCACACCGGATCACATGGAGCAATAGTATGCAATCCAGCTGCTGTGCATTTCAAAAAGTATTGCATGCACTAGTTTTGGTGCAATGCAATTTTGGCCCATTCAAATTGAAATTTACTGCCAAGAACCGCTTGTGAATTGCGCAGCAACGCCCAGTGCGTTCAGTGTGAACTGGCCCTTGCAGATAAATGAAGTGCAGAAATTACTTTAATAATGTTCACAATCTTATGTTAAGATTGATGAAATTAATGACCCGATTACACTTCAAATTATCCATGATGATCAGTTTTGGGTACAATGTCCCTTTTAAAAAGAACGCTATGCTGCTATATCTGTGGAAGAGACTACAGCCGATGTGTTAATTCAGAATTACATTTGTGATGTCCCTTCCTCATTTGCAGATTTGAGACAGAACATTGTTAATGTGTTGTAAAACTTTCATCATCTACTGAAGAAAATAAAGTAAGGCCCCTTTCACACTACTGCGACTTCAAATTCACGCGATTTCAGGGAGACTTGGTCTATGGACCTCATCTCGCATCAGTAGTGCAGGGACTACTTTGAAGTCTGTACAACTTGATATGAATGGTTGTAATTGGAAATCATGGGGGAACGACTTGTCATGCAACTTTGCAACTTGCGTACAAGTGTGAAAGGGATCTTAGGGAAATTAAAGCAGAGCTCCCCTGAAAAAAAAAATATTAAAAGCCAGCAGCTACAAAATACTGCAGCTGCTGAATTTTAATATTAGGACACTTACCCGTCCTGGAGTCCAGCGACGTCTGCAGCAGAAGACGAGCAATCGCTGCCCCCACCGCCATTTTCTGTGAGGGAATCAGGAAGTGAAGCGCTCCGGCTTCACTGCCCGATTCCCTACAGCGCATTCGCGAGTCGTGCAGCGCCGTCCTCACTGGTCCCCGCTGTGTTCTGGGAGCAGAGTTTCCCAGAACACAACAGACGGGGGCGGGAAGTGACACACTACCCGCAGACTCCCCACAGTAAGGACTCCTGGAAGTGGGTGCAAATATCGGTCTTAGACCGGTATCTGCACCCCCCTGAAAGGTGTCAAATGTGACACCGGAGGGGGGAGGGTTCCGATGAGCGGAAGTGCCACTTTAGGGTGGAGCTCCGCTTTAAAGTCAGCTTTACTCATTCCTACCCATATGGGATCAGATTCCTGATCCCCAAGTCAAACATAATCAATATAACTAGAGATAGTACAAGTTACAGAACAATGAATTTCTGTGTTCCACAAGAAACACACACTAGGAATTAGTACTTATTGGCGTAGGGCAGAGAAGGGATAGCAAATCATTTGTAAAACTCACTGGCTCCAATTAGAGACAGCTCGTATACACCCAGGGCTACCATTCAATAGGTACCTGAAAGCATAACCCAAACACAAGGAGCTCCAAAACAAAATAAGAGTCCAAATCGCTTTAAAGGAGTTTTATGGTCACAGCACACATTTCCATTTTAGATCATCAGCACTGTCATAGCAATGCAAACAATAGTTATTTGTGAAAATCAAATAAGCCTACTAAAAAAAAAAAAAAAGTTCTCCTTGTGTTGCCCGTCTGCTGGTCATCTGTTTTCACAACTTTCTGTATTCCCTGCATGGTCTGTGGCTTCTCATCTGCTCAGTTTATATTCAATATCTAGAGGACTACACATCCCATGGTAACTTGCTGTCTGCAAGCAGTGATGTGGTGTGTTTCCTATATGGACTATGCCTCCTCTCAGATCCTCTGTAGTTCAGAAGGCAGGCTCTGAAATTGGCAAATATTCATAGGGCATAGTGATAATGTGACACTTCATTCAATGAAGTAAAATGCATGAGATTCTTTACAAAAGGTGTTCAGAAATATAAGAATAGTCTTTAAAAAAAAAAAAAAAATTTAATGCAATCTGAAAAATAGATCACCTTTTAAACTTTAGTTACACTTGACCTGGTTCACCAAAAAAAAAAAAAAAAAAAAAAAAGCCATGTTTCAGGGGCCAAAATCTACCCCTTTCATTGGGATTACAAAAAAGTATGATTTACAGACGTACTGCCCATATTTTATACATTTATATTATTTTTATTTATAACTTTTGTAGTCCTGATGTAGGTTTTTGGCTCCCAAGATGCACTGGCTACTTTTTGGGCCATTAAAGGCGATTTGGAATCTTATGATTTCAGTGTGGTACTTCTGTTAGTATAGGCACACACCCCAAACCTAAACGAACACACACCAAACCTAAACGAACACACACCAAACCTAAACGAACAAAGACACTACCAGTTAAGAAAAGCTAAGAAAAGCTGTAGTGGGGTTATTTCGGTTTGCATGAGAAAAAAAAAAAAAGTGTCAAATTGTCTAGCATCAGGGAAGAGGATTACCTAATCTGAATAATCAAAAGAGAACATATCTGGACCTGTGGTCCATTTTCCAGTGGCAGAAATTTGTATAGCTGCCAACCCTCCGAGTCATGACTAAAGGATAGCTTCAACTTTTAAACTAGTTACATCTGTATTAGACCCCTTTCACACTGAAGCGTTTTAGATTTAAAAATAGCGCTATTAAAACGCTCATAAAAACGCTCTCCATGCATCTCAATGGACCCTTTCACACCGAGTCCTGCAAGCAGCAATCTTAGGAGCAGCTTTTGGGCCCTGAAAAAAAAAAAAAATACTCCAAAAACGCCCCTTTACATTGAAAGCGCTGTAAAAACGCCTTACCCTTTCACACTGAGGCACTGCAAAAACATTAGGGTCTTAGCGGTGCTTTACCAGTACATTGGGATTGCAGATGAGGCTTTGCTCGAAAAACGCTTGAATAACGCCCCAGTGTGAAAGGGGCCTTGGGTGTAACCTGTTCAGACAGACCCTCCTCTCTGCCCAACCCCACCTTCCCTGTGATATCAGATGGGGGGTTTCCTCTCTCCCATAGTCACATATCAGTGCAGGGCTTTGCCCGCACAGCTGTGTTATTCACAGGAACCTGTGAATGAAGAAACAAGTCCCATTTGTCACCACAGCAGATGGCTTGTAGTTCTCAATGGGACGAGTGTGCACTGATGAGCGCCCTCGTAGTTCGACATTACCCACAATCCACTGCTTGAGAGTGTGGACACACCAGTGAGGGGGGAGAGAAAAAAAAAACACAAAAAAAAAAACACTTATTTTTCTTGCAAAATAGATGCATTTAGATTTTGTTTCAGAAAAGTAAACTAAGCCTTTCAATTCCACAACACTACCAAATGAGCTTACAATCCACAATGTGCAGGAGTTACAAAAGCCAATGATACACAGATCATGAACACTATAGAACTTGCTACACTAATGCAACAAAATCCCCACAATGGTTAATGCCACTTTAAGCCTAGTACACATTCGGCCCGTGTGTACTGCCACTGGTCTGACAGAAGCTGGGCGCCTTCTGTTCAAGGGGGCATTACCTGAAAAGGTCTACAGACATACTCCCGATCAGCACTCTCCCCTCCCCCCAAAAAAAACACAATAGCACCAGCAGGGAATCTCTCACTGTACCAACATTGGATTGTTAGTACAGCCCGCTGGGTTGAATGAATGAAAAAATAAAAGTATTGACAGGAAATACCACCCCCGCCCCCCCAAAAACAAAAGATGATCAGCTCACAGCAGCAAATACATTTGTGGTCGATTCAGATGCATCACTGCAGTACAAGATTTGGTCACTGGTACTATGCAGCACCAATAAGGTAAGCAGGTTAACAGATTGCTTTAATTTAAGTTATAGCAGCGATTTAAGGTGGTAGTAAAGGCTTTATTATTTATATCTACAGGTAAGCATACAATAAGGCTTCCCTGTAGGTACAGTAAATATAACCTAAACGTGCACCGTTAAGGAGATACTTACTTTAGCAGCGCTGGTGAGGTCATCAGCGCATACACACTGTGCTCTCAATGGACAGCGTGCCGTCCATAGAAAGCCATGCTGTGGCAATGACTCCCACACATATACGCAGGAGTGACATCGTGGCTTGGCCAATCAAATGGTGGATGCCTGCGAACCCGGAATGAAGACCAGGTGGGGATGGAAGCCCCGTCAGCAGTGAAAGTGCACCGCTGGAGGGCTTGGTTTTCAGGCAAGTCTTTCCTTTCATAATGACACCAACATCTAGTTATGACATTCATTTGCAGGGAGACAGGAGGGACCAGAAGGTGGATAGATCTTTCCATTAAAGTCATAATGACCAGTAAAGAACCAGCAGGCAATCAAACCCTCCCTCTCTTTATCCAAAATTACAAACTTTTGGTCTATGTTCCAATGATTCTGCATCTATAAACAAGACACAGAAACCAAAAGAGCGCCAAACAGTTGTTCTGACTTGCCACAGGCCGAAATATAGACCAAAGTTGATTCATAAAACTATAGTTTGTAAAAAAAAAAAAAAATAAAAAAAAAAACCTGAATCCTGCTTAGTTTTGTTCCAGTTTTCATAACTCAAACCTGAACCTGTTACATTCTCAGCTAGGCGTACAGTTTGGAACAAACAAATGCTTGAAAAAGGTAAGGCCCCTTTCACATGCGGACCGTATGTCGGCTTTTTCATCCATCCATTTACGGATGAAAAAGGGACATACATTAATCTTTATGAGATAGCGGGTGTCAGCGAATAAACATCTGCCGACACCGGATCTCATCAGTGTCCGCAATGCTCTGATTCTGCAGACGGAGGAAAGTCCTATTTTGCCATCCGTCTGCAGAGCAGATCGGATGAACGCGGACAGACGGTCCGTGTTCACCCGATCCCCCCATTGGGGAGAGCGGAGATCTGACAGGGTGGTCCCTGCACAGTATGCGGGGGCCGCCCTGTCATCCGCCGGCTCAGCGGTGTTCAACGGAGCAAGCAGATACACATGTACGGATCCTCACGGGATCCGTACATGTGAAGGGGGCCTAAAACAAAAACCAAATCATTTGCATGGATATGCAAAAACCTGCTTAACAACAACTGTAGTGCTCTGCTTGATATGAACAGCAGGGCTATCCTGAAGCTGATATGTCAAGCCAAAAAAAAAAAAAAGAAGGGAATATTCAGGTGACATTTCTGATCACTGTTCAGTAATCTGAAAGACTGTCCGGTTATCCGTCTGGATGGGAAATGTATACATCAACGGTTGGCTGTCTTCTTCGCAAACGATTGCAATTGTGTCGCCATCTTCTGGTGCAGCAGAGGTGGAGTTTAGACCTGCCTGAAAAAAAAAAATAAAAAAAAAGATTACCACCACCTACAAAAAGTTTAAAGTAAAAAAAAACAGAAAAAAAAACACACCACACCCAAACACAACTTTATAAACAAATTTTAAGCTTACATCCTGTGTGCAGTGAATTTGCACAGGACAGCCCATATCTTCTGGGGTCCTTTTTGCTGCTCCTTGCACTTCCCTCCTGTCGAGTGCCCCTCACAGCAAGCAGCTTGCTATGGGGCACTGAGCTGAAGCTCTGTGTACGCATTCAGACACAGAGCTGCGATTCGGCCCAGCCCCCTCTCTTGATTGGCTGACTGACAGCAACGGGAGCCAATGGCGCCACTACTGTGTCTCAGACAATCAGGAGGGAGAGTCCCGGACATCGCTGGAAAAAAAAAATGGGGCTCAAGTATTTGGAGGGTGGGGGGGGGGGGGGGGGGATTGCTCCCCCAAATATGGGGCTTCCCATAGAAGCCTTCCACAGAAGGCTTTTTATCTTATGCATTAAGATATAATACAAAAACACACACCACTGTCTTTACAACCCCTTTTCACACTGGGGCCACAGCCGTGGTAGAGCGCCACTCATTTTAGTGATAGACACACACCCCTCAGATTCCACTCACCTGCTCACATTTTGCAAGTGGAATTTAATGCAGGGCGAGTGAGGTGCAAGGACAAACCAGGCTGACCGTTTCCTGGATGAAGCGAGCAGCCAGGAAACGGTCACCCGGGGGACACAGAGCGATAGGGCTGGACTGCCCTGGGAGCCGTTCCTGAACACATTGATTATTGCTAGCGGCTTTAAAAGTCACTAGTGATAGTTGCATGTAAACTCCATCAGGCTGGTTGTACCATTTGCTGGAAGGCTTCTATGGAAAGCCATACCATTGATTAACAAACTTCACAGAGATAGAGAGAAGAGAAAAAAAATATATATATCTATCTATCTATATCTCTCGCTACATGACAAAATTATTCCCAGCCCTAGAGACAGGACAACAGATGCAAACTTTGGACTTAACCATCTGATGAGGCATGTGTCAATACGACAAAGCTTTGCTCCAGCTAGCTTGTGTACATGGGCTCATTCACAGTATCTGCAGTGACCTCAGGTTTTCTGCATGGGATAAACGCAGGTCAATGCTTGCGCTCAAGGAAAACAATTGTTTTCTAGGTACCCAGTTCACACTGCTTACACTTCAAAAAAAAAAAAAAAAAAAAAAAAAAGAAGTAGTGCCATCCTCATCGCTCCCTGCCACAGCCGGTGCTCAACTAGCCTGCACAGTAAATCAAGGCGTTTTACCAGGCAGACTAGTGCGAGTGCCCAGGTCACATCTGGTCCACGGAATGCATGCCAGCTAATCACGAGCAGCAAGGTTTTTACCCTTGAGGCTATGCGTGTTGGTGCTGACTGAAGCATCTGGAAACTCATCTGTGCCCAGTCTTTCCACAGTTAATCCAGCTCTGAGCAATCCTCTTATTGTTCAGTGAAAATTAACAGACTTCCAGATAAAAACCTGTCTAAATAAAAAGTCCTTTCCTCCCTCCTTGCTTTGAGTGCCAGGTTTACATATCTAGCTTGGACATGTTTATCGTGTTAGGTTTATCATAATATGAGGTGATCTACAGTTCATTGTATATTACCAGGATGTGTTATGTGGGGGGGGGGGGGGGTGGATTTCTCACTTTTTATACTGTGGATCACCTCATATTATGTTAAACATAACATAACATATGATAAACATGTCCAAGTTAGATATGTAAACCTGTCACTAGCAGCATTTGGAACATAAACTTTACTAATGAATCATTACATTGTGTATAGCCAAGTCCGTCCTTCCAACGCAAACCTAAATTAAAGCATTCCATGTACTACTTACCAGTTCCAGGGAATTCAGGTGCTCTTCAGAAATGAGGTTTTCATTCTTCAGCTGTTCCACCACACCTTCCATGACCTCTAGCTTGGAGCAGTGCTTCTTATGTCGCTGTTGAAGAGTGCCGACTTTCTTCTGTAGGTTCACCACCACCGACACCATCTCACCAGTTGTCAACGTTTCAGAGGGTCCATCTGGCTCCTGAGTTGTGTTTAAGCAGATCTGCTTGGTAACATCAGAGGCGATTACTTCTTTACGGTGCGCCGATACAATGGGTACTGTGGAAGGTATGGGCCTGGGGATAGCTGTAGATAAAACGGTTTCTGAGGACGGTGGCAGTGGTGGTAAAGGGCCTGTGGCAAGCGTAGGGCCAACTGTGGCTGTCTGCATAGTTTCCAGATAGGAAACTACATCCTCCGATGACATTGTGACTGGTTCTGGTGTCGGCAATCCGGCTTCAAAAAATGGCTCTATAGAGACGTTTTTAATGACTAGAGCCCCATTATTAGACACTTCAATAACGGTGGGATCTTCTACTCCTACTGACTGTAGGACTTGATTGTTATAAAACTCTTGTTGTAATGTGGCAGAGGCAATGTGCTCCTCCGAGATTGTAATGGGTTCAATCAATGGCATTTCATGGGTTTGTTGCTGCTCAGTCACCGCAATAGGTAGAGCTAAAGAAGTAAACCCTTGAGGAGGAGCAAATGCCAATGACATCCCATCGAATGACTTAACAAAATGAACTAGTGGTACCAAATTCACAGCACCCATCATTGTAGTGGGAATAGCCAGTGCATCAGGATCTGTGACCAACACCTGGGTTCCATTCATTGACATCTGACCAGCAGCAAAGCTGGGATCGAGGGTGAATGTCAAGGTTTCTGCCAGTGGCTGAGCCTCATTAACGGCCAAAGGAGAAATGGAAGACATGCCGAGCTCGCTGCTTAAACTCTGCGCAGAGGTCTGTGTCCTGGTCTTTGCCGCATGTGTCTTGTTCTGAAAGACAAAAAAGGACATGTTAAAATATATATATTTATTACCAACTGCTATGCAATATATAGCGAAAAGCTGCAACAAAATAAATTAAACCATTACATGATTATACACATTTCAGAAAGACAAGAACTTCAAACAAAGTTTTGTATGACTTGATATCAGCCATGTGGTGACCTTTTGTACACCATGTATAGTCTAACCTATATGCAACGTGATAACCCTTTTTTTTTGTATACCACGATTATACGGCAAACACCATGTTTATACCACTTATACTTTGCATTATATTTGTTAAAACCTTTTCTTAAATAAAACTATGAAAGCAAAATAGGAAAAGTATTGTACATAGTTATTGGTATTGTGCATATGCATCACTCCCATTCCCTTAAAAATCAGAAGTTTCATTTTCTATATTTTGCATTTCCAGGTTTGTCCCCCACATCAATATGCCAATTACATTTTTACTTAAAGCCTGGTTCCATTTGATACCCCATTTTAGATCCAGTGACGTCATCCTTGGGTCTCAGTACAACGCAGGCACATCACGGCTGGTGGGAGGGCTGGCTGGGTACATAGCTTCCTGAACATTTCACAGCACCCTGTCTCAGGGGGCAGTCCTAGGCAGGTGTATTTGCATGTAGACTGTTCCAGGTACCATCCACACGTATCGCTGTGCCATACTACATTACATAAAGTCCAATAACTGAAAGGGGTGGAGCATGATCAGTAATGCAGAGGAGGAAAGGGGTAGATGCTGGACAGTCTTCAGACAGGAAATGAGACTTGCAGCAGATTCTAATGAACATTGTTAAATCAGAGTAGGACCCCTTTCCACTCTTGTGCAACCTGAAAGTCACGCTACTTTGCAATGCAACTTCAAGCAATGCCTGTGTAATCTTGAGGTCTATGGACCTCAAGTCGCATTACAGTTAGACCAAAAGTAGTGCAGGGATTACTTTGAAGCTGCACAGATATGAACGGTACTCATTGGAAATTGCAGTCCCAAGTCATAAGCCTGGTCGCATAAGTGTAAAAGGGGCCCCAAGCAGTTTTAGTACAGAAGAGAAGCCTGTAGAACCGTGAAAGACTAAAGTAAAGGCTGGTGTTCAGGCATTTACTTACAATAAGGTGCTCCCTATTTAAAGTATAACTAAAAGGAAAAACGTATTTATTTTAAGCTTTGGATAGAGTGGAGAGGTATTAGAACACCTATTAGGTTTTTATTGCTGTCTGTGCCTTAAGGAGATTCATTCTCTCCATTAGACCCGTTTACAATTATTAAAAGTGAAAGCAACATCCCAAATTTTGGGTTGTCCCCAGAAAAGTAAGAGGGTAAATCTGCCAATGGGGACACTAGGTCTGCAGGGGGCCCAATGGATTCCCTTAATTTGCAAGGATTTCCTCTCACTTCCTGTTCTGGCTATGGAACAGGATATGAAGAGAAAGCGCCCTTAGGCTTTATTCACACCTATGCATTTTTAGTGCTTTTTGCAGATTTGCACTGCAGAACGTGTTCCATAGGAAACCATGTAAAATGGAATGTAGTGCAAATCTGCAAAAAGCACTAAAACTGCATAGGTGTGCATCTAGCCTTAGTTCTACTTTATACATAGTAATAAGGCTACAAACCCTTACTTTCCCTGTTGCCGCAATCTCTGATGAAGATCACATGACAAGCTGGGCTGGTGTGCACCCTATACCCAGATGTGCAATATATATATATATATATATATATATATATATATATATATATACACACACACACACACACACACACATATATACATACACACACACACACACACACACACACACACACACACACACACACACACACACACACACACACACACACACACCAGCCGCCATGTAGCCAGTGTTGCCAACCATCAGTATATTTATTGGCAGCCAGTAAAAAAAAACAGGCAATTTTCTGCAGCCAGTAAAAGTAAAATCTTGCCAGTAAAAAAATAAGCCTGCGATGCTCGGCTTGGTCCGCAGTCGGCTGAGACCATCCAAGTGCCTGCTAAAGTGTGATCAGGCAGCTCTGGCGGAGGCGGTGCCTGAGCATGTTGTGTGATGTCATGGTGCAATGGAGCCAAGCAGAGAGGCCAGAGCCCCATGTGCGGGTCTGATGTGGGAGCAAGGCAGGCAGAGACCAGGACCATCAGTGCTGTTTAGATTAGACTAGAGGGACCACTTGGCTTGGAGATATACTGTCTCTGCGACTCAGGAGGGGGACATGTGTCAGTGATGTCTCATCTGTGTTGCTGCACACTGCTGTCAGTGTCACTGTGAGTCAATTTTATGTGCGGGTGCTGCTCATTCTAATTTCTTGCCCTCCCGAGTCCTGTCCATGAGCTACTTACTATATAAAAAAAAAAAGTTTTTTGCCTAATTATCTACCTTAAATCATATTGCTAATTGAATACTGTATTTTTTTGTAGCCTAAACACTCGAATTTGCACTTAAAACTGTAATTTTGCAACTCTTGGAAAAGTCAGTAAAAACTTGCCTGTGCCAGTAAATTTCAATCTGGTAGGATGGCAACACTGCCTGTAGCAGTAAAGCTGCAAAGGCGCAGTCGCCAAGTGGTCAACTTATATAAGCAGTTTAATGCAAATGTCATCCAGATCATTCATCATTGTTGGGACCTGGGACATAGAGTGATCGGATGCTGTAAGGAGAGGCTGGACAGGGCTGCATCAGTGCCGTCCAAGCCTCTGCATGGACAGAAATGCTGTGCCATCACTACTCTTACAATGTAAACAGTTCACATTCTCTTGCACAGGCTGCTCCTAGGAGTAATATTGTAGAAGCCTCGTAAGCCCAGGAGCCGACACAATTTCAGCTTACTGCAGGATGTTCGTAGGCACCGCCAGCCAATAGTTTCATTCTACACCCCCACAAGGAGCCAATTCCTGGTGCCAATTTAAAAAGGCATTGGGACAAGTAGCCTCCTTCCCAGTGCAGTTTAAAACGGCCATGCGTAATCAAGTGGTAAAAATCACATCATGTAACTCAGCAACTTCAGTTTTGCACATCTTCATAGATAACAAAGGGTACATTATAAGTATTTGTATCACTGCTCATACAATACATACTGAAGTTCCACCAGATGAGAAGATTGTTGGAACTGCATCATGTTTCAGGTAGCGAACTCCCCATCTGACTTGGAAACAAGACGGCTTGAAGTGTTTGCTGCAAAGATACTGATTCTTGGATGGAAAGAAATTCGCCATATTCATGTTGGCTAGCCATTGCTTGAGGCGCGCTTTGTCGTGCAACGGAAACCTACAAGGGGAGAAAGACAGTCAGTGTGTTTACATGATGCACATTTACAGTCTATTCAATAATAACACCCCCTTTGTGTGAACGGTACAATCTTTTTTTGCTCAGACCAATTATACAATGTTCAGCGAGCTTTAGGGGCGAACAAGAACTCATTAAAAAAAGGGGGTGGGGCTATACCTAAACCCCCCCCCCCCCCGCGCACCATTTCAGATAGGAAATTCTTGAAAGGAGAAGTCTGGGGGGGGGGGGGTTGGATATAGATAGTAGAGCTGGGCGATTTTGTCCCCCAAAAAAAACCTGCGATACAAAAAAAAAATTGATTCACGATTCAAATTTTTTTTTTCCCCTGATGGACACCGCGCCAGTCCTAAGCTTTTAGGCGGGGCCGCAGCTTTCGGCCTAGTCCGCCGTGATCCTGGGAAAAGGCCGTGGACTAGGCCGAAGCCTCGCTTAAAAACTTAGGACCGGTGCTCTGCGGACTAGGCCGAAGCCTCGCCTAAAACATCCTGCCTGCCCCGATCCTGAGAAAAGGCCGCAAGCGGCACCTGGCCTCACAAGCCTTTCCCAGGATCGCCGCGAGCTGTGGGCAGGATTTTAGGCGAGGCTTCGGCCTAGTCCGCGGAGCGCCAGTCCCATTAACGGGAAAAAAAAATCGATTTGGTCAAAATCTGAATCGATTTGCCCTTGCAACGCGATTCAAATTGTTTTTTTCCCCAGTCCCATAGATAGATATGTGAAGTTCCTTGTTGGCCCCATTTGCAAGTGCAGTGCCTTCCACCTTTGGATCGCTTTTCAGAGGGCATTTGACAGGTAGCAAGGAGGTGTTGCGTCAACTGCTCCCCAGCGGATTTACCCTATAAATTCTGCACAACCATGCTCCATAGACATGCATTGGTTGTGTTCAATGGTGGTCAAGTTCATTGAATGCAATGTGCTGCTTCATTTCAACCACTGCCGTGAAGCACAGCTTGGTGTCTGCGGCACGTGTACAGCTGTGAGCATCTGGATGTCCGTGTTCAGGCAGGTGTTTGGGGCCACTAATGAGAACCTGATCCTTCAGTCAGGCACTTTTTTCCCCAGCTCATGCCCCCTTGGGAGATATTTCTTTACTTCCTGTCCCAGCAGCAATAGGCATCTTTCTGCTGTCCTTGTCCTGTGGGGGAGATTTATCTCTACATCCTGATTTATAAGGGAAAAAGATGAAATCCCCTCCTGTACACAGCCATCACAACAGGGACAGAAAATGAAGGGAAGGTGACAAGGTATCACAGAAAGTACAAGGCCCTATTCACACCGATGCGCTATTGTTGTGCTAAAACCCACCATCCCAGCACGTAGAATAATCGTCTTTAAATCCCACCTACGAGATAGAGCCACACACAGTTGTGGTCATAAGTTTACATACACTGGCAGAATTTATGATTTCTTGGCCATTTTTCAGAGAATATGAACACAATTTTTTTTTCTCATGGTTAGTGTTTGGCTGAAGCCATTAATTATCAATTAACTGTTTAACCCCTTCCCGCCGAGCGTACACACATATGCAGCCTCTGTGTTATACCACCGGGATGATGCTTGCAGCTGCAGGCATCATCCCGTCCCGGTACCGTTTTCTTTATTTTTTTAATTTTTTTAGAGTGGGCGATTGGCTTTCCAGGGCTAGCAACCAATGCGGCTAAATCCCTCCCCCCCTTCCGCTGCTCTTACCGGGCGACCCGATCCGCCACTTCTGGCACCTAGAGACAGACTGGAACAAAGCCGGAAATGGCATTGGATCAGTCTCCTGAATGTAAACACGGTAGCAACGTCAAATATGGTTTACGTGGCTGCCAACGGCACCAGATTGAAAAAAAAAAAAAAAAAACCCACACACACACACAGTATCTGCGTTTTCACCGATCTGAATACTGTGAAGTGCAAAAGGATGGATTTGGTGTCTTTTTGACCCCCAATCTATCCACAAAGAGTACCTGTCACCACCTATTACTGTCACAAGGGATGTTTACATTCCTTGTGACAGCAATAAAAGTGATCACATTTTGATTTTGATTTTTTTAAAGCACAATTTAATATTTTTAGAGCTCCCCCGTCCCCGCGCAGCAAAGAAAACGCATACGGATGTCGCACCTGCATATGTAGATGGTGTTCAAATCACACATGCGAGGTATAACTGCAATAATTCTAGCACTAGACGTCCTCTGCAACTCTAACCTGGTAACCATAAAAAAAAAAAATTAAAGTGTCGCCTATGGAGATTTTTAGGTACCGTAGTTTATCGCCATTCCACGAGTGCGTGAAATTATAAAGCGCAACATGTTTGGTATCTATTTACTCGGCGTAACATCCGTCACATTATACTAAATAAATTGAGCCAACTTTACTGTTTTTTTTTTTTATTAAAGTGTATTTTATCCCCAAAACGTTGTGTTTAAAAGACAGCTGCAGAAATACTGTGCGACATAAAATATAAACAATCGCCATTTTATTCTCCCCGAAAAATTATTAAATAAATAGCTAGACTGTAAGCTCCTTCTAGACTAAGCTCTAACGAGCAGGGCCCTCTGATCCTTCCTGTATTGAATTGTATTGTGATTGTACTGTCTTCCCTGATGTTGTAAAGCACTGCGCAAACTGTTGGCGCTATATAAATCCTGTATAATAATATTATTGTTTTCTGCCCTGGACCGGAAGTGATGTCAGGTCGTCGCTGGTGTGGAGGAGATACTGTGGTTATGGCCGATAGCTTCAGCCATAACCACAGTCAACCACTTGTAAACCGCCACATATATACAGTATATGTATTGTGGTCAGGAAGTGGTTAAAGCGGGAGTTCACCCATAAAACAATTTTCCCCCTTAGATTCCTGCTCATTTTGTCTAGGGGAATCGGCTAGTTTTAAAATATGATCCGTACTTACCGTTTTCGAGATGCATCTTCTCCGTCGCTTCCGGGTATGGGTCTTCGGGAGCGGGCGTTCCTTCTTGATTGACAGTCTTCCGAGAGGCTTCCGACGGTCGCATCCATCGCGTCACTAGTAGCCGAAAGTCGGTGCGGCTCTATACTGCGCCTGCGCACCGACGTTCGGCTTCCTTCGGAAAATCGTGACGCGATGGATGCGACCGTCGGAAGCCTCTCGGAAGACTGTCAATCAAAATAGGAACGCCCAGTCCCGCAGCCCATACCCGGAAGCGGCGGAGAAGATGCATCTCGAAAACGGTAAGTACGGATCATATTTTAAAACAACTAGCTGATTCCCCTAGACAAAACGAGCATGAAGCTAAGGGAAAAAAGTGTTATGTACGGGTGAACCCCCGCTTTAAGTGCCCATTCACACCACAAAAAACGTGCTTCAGATCTGTTCTGTATGCGTTCTGTTTAATTTTTTCCCCGGTAAAACATGCTGCCCCCCCAGTGCTTTTTTTATTTCCATACCAATTGTTCCCAGGTGACCGAGGATGAAAACACGTTATGTGTTGCGTTAAACTTTGTAAAAGAGTGCTAAAAAATAGGATCTGCAATTTTCAGAAACCTCACTTCGCATTTTTAAGCGCATGGATGTGAACCGTCCCTTCAAATGGTGACAGTCATGAAGGGGATCCCCCTGGAAGTGTGGTCTCATACTACCTGTTGTGACCGGAAGTGAAGGGTAATCCCAGCAGGACACAGGTGTTGCCTCCATTTTGGCTCGGAATATACTTTAACCTTGGCCGTGTGACGCGTTATTCCCTGCGGTGTAAGTGAAGCTCTTTATGACTCGGGTCACATTGTAATGAGTAACCTGGCTATCCCTGTCTTCTATAGTGCATCCCCTCCTCCCTCAGCCACCTCCATCGTTAAACACAGCACGTCCGTCCGCAGCCAGGCTGCCCGGGGCACCACGTGACCGCCCGCTCCCCTCCGCGTTCCCGGTTCCACTCACTTGTAATAACCTTCTCGCGCTCCCTCCGACCTCCTGCATTCCGGGGACACACAGCTCTTCGGCATCGTCTCCTCTTGCTCCAAAATATGACGTCTTCTGCTGCCCGTTAACGTCAACCTATCACGCCAGACTTGCGCGGTGATAAACAGGAAGTGACGTAGTTGGGATTTCTGATGGGTTGTAGATATTGACAGTACCAGCACGGTTTTTTTTTCGCGGCCATTTTGAGTGAGGGCAACTGTCCTGTTGACTGGGCAATCTATGCTGTGAAGCGTGGTGACGTCGTTAGGAGGTGACGCTCACCCACCGGACATATTTGCTAAGGGCAGATAAAGATGGCTGGCTGGGCTTGGTGTGCGGGGTAAAGTTGGAGGAGGTGAGTATAGGTGGTGGGGTAGGGGACAGAGTTCCTGCTTCATGTATTTATCTAACAGGCATGGCTCCCACCTGGACCTCATTGGAACCAAGCCTCTTTCCTCCTCACTTATTTCTACTTTAGGTCAGGGCTGGACACATTTCCCTTGAATCTAGGAGCCAGATAAAAAAAGTCAGGAGCCAGTGTGTTGTGTTTTTTTTTTTTTTAAACTAACAAATCTTACACAAAATTTCAGTTAACCAAAAAATTATTCACCGCAGCCCCCCCCCGCGGATGCCCACACTGGACCACCAGGGAAGTGGCCAGGACCACCAGGGAAGCCCCTAACATATGGATGGCCAGGTACGTCCCTCATGGCCATCCATATATGCAAATATATGCCAATCAGTGACCACAAATGGGCACTGACTGGCACCATTATGAATCAGATCAGTGCCACCCATAAGTGCTGCATACCAGTGCCACCTCATTGGTGCCGCCTTATCAGTGCCCATCATTGAAGAAGAAAATGTACTTATTTGCAAAAAAAAATTAACAGAAACAAAGAAAAACTTTTTTTTCTTCTACATTTTCGGTCTTTTTTTTTATTTGTTGCACAAAAAATAAAAACTGCAGAGGTGATCAAATACAACCAAAAGAAAGCTCTATTTGTGAGAACAAAATTATAAAAATTCTGTTGGTACAGTGACTGCGCAATTGGCATTCAAATTGCGTCAGCGCTGAAAATTGGCTTGGGCAGGAAGGGGGTGTAAGTGCCTGGTATTGAAGTGGTTAAACACATCAGTACCCTATATTTTCCATTGGTTGACGCTTTAAAGGCCCCCCCTATATGTCATCCATTTAGCGTAACGCTAAAACCTTTAACAAATGTAATGAAGGTGTGTGCGGCGATATGATATGTGTATCGCAATTAATGTTTTCAGGAGTAGGCACCCCACCGGGTGGGTTTACGTGTGGGGGTGGGAGCCTCCATTTTTTTTAGGGGGGGGGTGGGATTTTATGTGCTCGAGTGTAACTTTCATTTTTTATAGAGGTGCACCAAATGGAAACTGTAAATTCTGAATGCACATGTCCGAAACAGACAATTACAGTTTTAAAAAAATATACAGGGTGATTGAAAAGTAACTCCCTATTTTAACCACTTAAGACCCGGACCTTTATGCAGGTAAAGGACCCGGACAGTTTTTGCGATTTGGCACTGCGTCGCTTAAACTGACAATTGCGCGGTCGCGCCACGTGGCTCCCAAACAAAATTGGCGTCCTTTTTTTCCCACAAATAGAGCTTTCTTTTGGTGGTATTTGATCACCTCCTGCGGTTTTATTTTTTTGCGCTATAAACAAAAATATAGCGACAATTTTGAAAAAAATTCAATATTTTTTACATTTTTCTATAATAAATATCCCCCAAAAATATATAAAACATAATTTTTTTTCCTCAGTTTAGGCCGATACGTATTCTTCTACCTATTTTTGGTAAAAAAAATCGCAATAAGCGTTTATCGATTGGTTTGCGCAAAATTTATAGCGTTTACAAAAAAGGGGATAGTTTTATTGCATTTTTATTATTATATTTTTTTTTACTACTAATTGCTGCGATCAAAGATTTTTTTTGTGACTGCGACATTATGGCGGACACTTCGGACAATTTTGACACATTTTTGGGACCATTGTCATTTCACAGCAAAAAATGCATTTAAAATGCATTGTTTACTGTGAAAATGACAGTTGCAGTTTGGGAGTTAACCACAAGGGGGCGCTGAATGGGTTATGTGTGACCTCATTTGTGTTTCTAACTGTAGGGGGGTGTGGCTGTAGGTGTGACGTCATCGATTGTGGTTCCCTATTAAAGGGAACACACGATCGATGACAGCGCCACGGTGAAGAACGGGGAAGCTGTGTTTACACACGGCTCTCCCCGTTCTTCAGCTCCGGGGACCGAGGCATGTTAAGAGCCTTAGCCAGCTGCCAGTTAGGCCGCGTACACACGATAAGTCCATCCGATGAAGCTGACTGGTGGTCTGATGTGCCTACACACCATCGGTTAATGAACCGATCGTGTCAGAACGCGGTGACGTAAAACACAACGACGTGCTGAAAAAAACGAAGTTCAATGCTTCCAAGCATGCGTCGACTTGATTCTGAGCATGCGCAGGTTTTTAACCGATGCTTTTGCATACTAACGATCGGTTTTGACCGAAGGATAACTGACCGATGGGGCCCACACACGATCGGTTTGGACCGATGAAAACGGACCTTCAGTCCGTTTTCATCGGTTTTGAGCAATCGTGTGTACGCGGCCTCAGGCACCAGGACGGATCCCAACATTATTGTCGTGATCCCTTCAGAGCCTGGAGGGATTCTGTGATGTCAGCTGACAGCGGGGAAAACCCTGCTGTTGCCCAAATTTGGGTCACTGGAGTGCCGCACTAAGTGCACTCCTTTGACCTACCAGAGACGCATGAGCAAAAGAGTCTTGGCTGTACTTCTCCATTAAACATGAGCTCTGGCACTAGAATTATTGCTCTTACTCCAACATACCCAGCAAAACCTCACATGTGCAGTGCAATCAGTGTTTGCATATGAATGCAGGACCTACGTGTGTGTTTGCATTTGTGCATGGGGGGGGTGGCACACATTAATAAAACATTTTTTTTTTTAAACATACAGTTAGGGTTGTCCCGATATCGATACTAGTATCAGTATCGGGACCGATACCAAGCATTTGCCCGAGTACAGTGTATTGATGCCGGCAGACAAGCTCTTAGTGTGGAACCTTTTACTATACACAAGACTCTGTTTCTGTCAGTAAAGTACAAACTCTTGCTGTAGTTCAGTTTTAATATTGAATAAATTACATGTATAAAAAAAGTGCCACTCACAAAGGTGTAAACAGAGCAAGTGTGAAAACCTGAGAAGGCTCATTGCAGGAGCGTCATGCCCGTGAAGGGGCTGCTAGTCTTTGCCGCTGTGGCAGCTACAGTAGAGGACGATGTAAGAGGATGCTGGGGAGCGAGCTGTCAAAACCGGGAGCACAGTCTTCCAACCTGGCGAGGAATAGCCAATCATGACGCGTTTTGGAGGCAAGCCACGCCTCCTTCCTTGGCTGCCCCTCCGCAGGCAGGACGCTCCTGCACTAAACCTTCTCCTGTTTTTGCACTTGCTCTGTTTACACCTTTGTGAGTGGTAATTTTTTATACATTTCATTTATTCAATATTGAAACTGTACTACACCAACGGTTTTCTTGGTGCTTCTCTCCCCTCTGCCTCTTCATCTAACTGCTGCCCTTCCCTGTTTCACATTATTACCTTCCTTTAACACTTCTGCCACTCTGTTTGGCTGTTGGGAGCAAAGAATGGAAGCCCTGTGTAAGCTCCAGTTTGCCATTTGGAGCTAATGCATAGCTAAGAACCCAGTCCTCCCTACACCCCCATGTGATTCTGAGGGTTCATGAGTGAATAGCCACCAAGCAACATCTGGTCATATGGGAGAAATTGTAGTGAACTGCATGCTTCCCATATTCAATAGTATTGGGTATTTCTCTTTGCATTCAGCAGCCAAATGGGGCAGCAGTAGAGCAAAGGAAAAGTGAATGGCCCGGATTCAGATACAATGGTGTATCTATCTGCGGGGCGTAACGTATCTCAGATACGTTACGCCGCCGTAAATTAGGGCGCAAGTTCCGTATTCAGAAAGAACTTGCGCCCTATGTTACGGCGGCGTAACGTATGTCGTCTGGCGTAAGCCCGCTTAATTCAAATGTGTTTGATGTGGGCGTGTTTTATTCAAATTCACTGTGACCCCACGTATCCCAGTGCGCATGCTCGAAATTACGCCGCAAATCGTCAATGCTTTAGACGTGAACGTAACTTACGTACAGCCCTATTCGCGAACGACTTACGCAAACGACTTAAAATTTGACGCAGAAACGACGTCCATACTTAACATAGGATACCCCTCATATAGCAGGGGTAACTTTACGCCGGAAAAAGCCTAACGTAAACGACGTAAAAAAATGCGCCGGGCGGACGTACGTTTCTGAATCGGCGTAACTACCTAATTTGCATATTCCTTGCGGAAATATACAGAAGCGCCACCTAGCGGCCAGCGTAAATATGCAGCCTAAGATACGACGGAGTAAGAGCCTTACGCCGGCCGTATCCTAGTAAAATTCTGGCGTATCTTGCTTTCTGAATACAAAAAGAAGATACGCCAGCGCTTCGTAGCACTTACGCGGCGTATCAATAGATACGCCGGCGTAAAGGCTATCTGAATCCGGGCCAATGTGTACAGCAGAGAAGGGTGGCAGCTAGGTAAGCCTGTTTCTTTGCACAAGGAAAGGCCAAGTTAACTTTCATTATGATCCTATGCCAGATTCTTTTTGTTGCTGATATCTCTCTTTGCTTTAGGCAACACAATGGCGGGAAAGCTGAAGAGCATGCTGGATAACTTAGATCATTTTGTTGACATGCTTGCATTGTCTTCTACTGTCAATGTAAAAGACTGGGATGTCTTAATTGTTCAACGAGCACTCGAGTGGGGAAGTTATTTTCAGCAAGTTTACCATCGCTTTAAGGATAACGAGCCTATCAGAAATGTCATTGAAGAACATCTTGCGGCAAAGAATGAAGAGCTCTGTGTTAACTTTAAAAATTACAAAGACATAACTTTTAGAGACCTTGCAAAGGGCAAGGCTATTTTTTGCATGACGCTTCTTCATAACAGTGCAGTTGGTACTCTCATCTTCAAGCATTTGGTTGAGTGTCTTCAAGATTCTGACTCCGAGAAGGTTGATTCTCTTTCTTTAAATCAAACCCTATCTCAGAAAATTGCTTCTGAGCTTTTCCTATCACTCCCGTTTGCTTGTGAAAGATCACTGAAGCCTTTGGAAGACCCTGTGTTGGTTACACAAGCAGACATCCTTGGAAGCAGCCTCCAAAGAAGACTGAGGAAATTGGAAGATGACCAGAAATCTTCTGCAGTGTCAGATGTTCTAGGCAAGCTCCCCCAACCCCTTCTGTACCACCTGATAGCAGCTGTGTTATCTAATGACACTGCAAGTGCTAACCATCAGGACCAGTTGCATGACTTAATTCTAGATTGGCTGCTGACAAATGATGCTGCATGGACAGGATTCTGTAGTAATGTAAACCAAAACGTCTTGGCCAGATTGAGTTCTAGGTTTTTTAAGTTTAGGCAGACCTATCTAGATTACCTATTTAAACTGGGATATGGGATGGAGCAAGACATTACTTTGGGAATGTGGGCTAGCAACACTCCTAAATTGTCTTTCCATGAGTTTATTGAACATTTTAGATGCCTCTTAAGTGGACCTCAGGACCTTAAGGAATGTGCGTTAACTAGAATTCAGACATTGAAACAACAAGATGGGGACTACGAAGAATCTGGAATCAGTATATGGACTGATATATTAAATGAATTAAACAAATCCTAGCACTTTTATATAATGCTCTTTATGATGTTACTATCCTTTGTAAGTTAATGAGTTATCTTTTCATTGTTTCTTTTTATCTAAAGGTCTAGAGCAGTGGTTCTCAACCTGGGGGTCGGGACCCCCACGGGGGTCAATTGATGATTTGACAGGGGTCGCCGAATCCTGGACTGTTCCTGAAGCCCGCACTGCTCTCCCAGCCTTTTTTGCGGCCGCCCAGCAGGGCTATCCCTAGAGCCTGTGGCTGCCCAGATGGGCTGTTCCTGGAGCCCACAACCACCAACTCAGCCTCTTTGCATTCGCCCATTCAGTTCACAGCATGGCTGGGGGGAAGAGACTAGAGGTCCGCTTACTGGTGAGGAATGTGAAGTGGGAGGGGCTGGAGGAGACCCAGTCTCCTGATTTCGGCATAGGTGTCACTGCTATGAGACACCACAAAGTCGGAGACACAGTGGGTAACACTACCTGTGATTATAGTTGCCATTAAAAGTCCCCACTACAGTTCTCAGATCAGCAGATGACCTTGATCAAGAACACCTAAGTTGGCTTATCAGAACTCTCCCCAGCATTGTCACTCACCCCACCCCCCACCAAGGAGTAAGAGAAGGAATAAAAATTGAGAATACTTGGAAGGGAAAGGAAAAGAGGGGGAGGAACAAAGAGAAAGGGAGAGAAAGAACAAGAAAGATGGCTAGGGGGGGGGGGGCAAGAAATTAGGATAGACAGAGATAAAAGGGAAAGTAAGAAGATCAAAGAGAAAGAGTGGCACATCCTAAAATGTACCATAAGGGGTTTAAATACTGTACGAGTGGAAGTGACTCAGGGATCACTAAATGTCCATGTGTTTGGGGGCGCAAATAACTTGTCTTGCCTTGGCTGCGGACAACCCACACTACAAAAATAATTTTACTGTTAGGGGTCCCCACAACTTGGGAAATTTTGTCAAGGGGTCACGACACTAGAGGGTTGAGAACCACTGGTCTAGAGTTATCAGAGCCAGTGTGCATGGACTGGTGCTTGTGGGGACGGGCAGCTTCTGTACTATTTGGTAAGGAGCAGCTATTACCAGCAGCACCTACAGGGTGGCGCTTTATTTTATTTTTCACAAAATAAAAGGAAAACAAGATCAAAAATTTGGAAAAAAATAACTGTTTTCCTTACTTTCTATTAAAATCCAAATGCCAGAATACTATAAAAATTATTTAAATGACTCTTTATTTTTTTATTTATTTTTTGGAATGTAGACACCCCAAGATCTTATTTTTTGCCACAGTTTTGTTTAGAACTGAAGAAATATCCTGGTATTGAGGAGGTTAAACCCAGAGCTTGAGAATGGTGCACCAGATACATTTAGACCCCTTTCACACTGAGGCGCTTTACAGGCACTATAGTCCTAAAAAAAGCACCTGTAACAAGGCTTTCACACTAGAGCGGTGCGCTTGGCAGGACGCAAGCAAGCAAGCAACATCTTTGAGGCGCTGTAGGACCGGTGTATACACCACTCCTACAGAGCCCCTACCTATTGAAATCAATGGGCAGCTGCGCTTTTAACCCTTTTTCGTGCATTAGCAGAGGGTTAAAAGCGCCCGGTAGTGACCGAAAAGAGCCATAAAAACAACAGTAAGGCTTCATTCACGCTAATGCGTTTTTTGATGCATTTTGCAGAAATGCAGGGAAATTTTTTAACATGGTTTCCTATAAAACATATTCACATCAATGCTTTTTTGTGCCTCTGCGTTTTTGGAAAGGGTCGGGGACTTTTTTCCCGCAAAAAAACATCGTTTTGCATGTAATAGAATTCAACTACCGTGATTTTGCAGCGATTTGCGTTTTTTTTTTTAACCTGTTATAGCTGGTTATTAAAGGAAATGTAAACAAATACAAATTGCTGGCTAAAATTTTTAATAATAATAATAAAAAAAACGAAAATTGCGTTAAAAACGCAATGATCAAAAGCAACATGCATAGGTGTGAATCAAACCTCAAGCGCTGCTAAAAATAGTGGCGCTTTACCGCAGACGCCCGTGCGCTGCCAGTGTGAAAGTGCCCTTTGTATAAAGGTAATACACAGAAGAAGTAGGAAGTTCATGTATTGGTCACATACAGTGACAAGATAGAGATGAGAAGGTTAGTGCATAGCTCCCAAACATCCCTGTTTTCAAGGGTTTGTCCCTCATTCAGAAAAAAGTCCCTATGCCCCTTTTTTTCCCCTCATTTGTCCGTCATTTTGTTCTAAACTTTATATACACCTATAGAAAATAATTGGCTAATTAACTTGAAGCCGTATTAATAAACTGCGACAAATTATATTTTCTGTATGATCCAAGAGGTCGACGCATTTCACAACAACCAGCTTCCTCAGGACCGCCTTAGTGTAGTAGCAAAGAGAAATGGCGCATCACTTTTTAAGAGTGTAGCTTTCAGATGGCGACAGGATAAGTAACGTGGATATATCTCTTAGTTCAATATGCAGTCAATAGGAGTTTGTAAATTAATGGACCTTATGGCAGAAAGTATATTTCCATATGTGCTCTTCGCTACACTCCATGATGCCACATGTGTTCTTAGTTAGTATTCGATTTTGTCCACAATCAGAACCAGCACTTGAAAAACAGCACAAAATCAACACAGATAGACAACCTGCGAGCACCACATATGTCCTGATCCCTCACAACAGAGGGAGGGAAACTCCCATTGACTGCAAATTAAACTAAGAGATATATCCACATTGAATATCCTGTTGCCACCTGAAAGCTATACTCTTAATGCGATGCACCATTTCTCTTTGCTTCTAAACGAAGGGGGTCCTGAGGAAGCTGGTTGTTGGGAAACGCGTCAACCTCTTGGATCATACAGCAAAGATAATTAGTGGCCCTTTATTAAAATGGCTTACACAGCATTTGAGAATATTTTTTCAATGTTTTTTAAATATTTTTGTAATAAATATATTGGTTTTACCAATGTTTGTGTGACCGTTTCTCTCTGGTATCAGTAAAGTCTGAGATAATAGAAACGTTTTTTGGTTTTGATCTATATAGTCATATATAAAATGCACTACTTATCTATCAAAAAGTGTTTTACAGTGCTAAACCTTTCATCAAATTTCTAAATTGTTGCATTGGTAATTCAAAAAGCCAATATAAAGTAATAGTAGTTGTACAAAAATCCTTTTTTTATTTTTGTACAATTCTCCTTTAACCGCTTAAGGACCGTGTCACGCCAATATACAACAGCAGAATGCCAGGGCTTGGCAGATTAACGTATATATACGTTGCCCTTTAAGACGCGACATTGTGGGCGAAAGCTCCGTGAGTGTGACCACGTGTCCCGCGGGGATTACCGCGATCGTTTCACGGAGAGGACGAGCGGGGAAATGCTGATGTAAACAAGCATTTTCCAATTCTTCCTAGTGACAGGACACTGATCACCGCTCCCTGTAATAGGGAGTGGTGATCAGTGTCATGTCACACACAGCCCACCCCCCCTACAGTTAGAAGCACTCCCTAGGATACACTTAACCCCTTCAGCACCCCCTTCTGGTTAATCCCTTCACTGCCAGTGTCATTTTTACAGTAATCAGTGTATTTTTATAGCACTGATCGCTATGACAATGGTCCCAAAATGGCGTCAAAAGTGTCCGCCATAATGTCGCAGTCATGATAAAAATTCGCTGATCGCCGCCATTGCTAGTAAGAAAAAATTATTAATAAAAATGCCATAAAAACTATCTCCTGTTTTGTAGATGCTATAACTTTTGCGCAAACTAATCAATAAGCGCTTATTGCAATTTTTCTTTTACCAAAAATATGTACAAGAATACGTATCTGCCTAAACTTAGGAAAAAAAAAAATTTTTTTTATATTTTTTGGGGATATTTATTATAGCAAACAGTAAAAAATAGTGCTTTTTTTTCCAAATTGTTGCTCTTTTTTTGTTTATAGCGTAACAAATAAAAACCGCAGAGGTGATCAAATACCACCAAAAGAAAGCTCTATTTGTGGGAAAAAAAGGACGTAAATTTTGTTTGGGAGCCACATCACACGACCGTGCAATTGTCAGTTAAAACGACGCAGTGCCGAATCTCAAAAAGTGCCCCTTTGGGTATCAACTGCAGAGTTGAGGGGGGGTTTTACACACATAGGGCTAGATTCACATACCTTTAGGCGGGCGTAGCGTATCTCCTATACGCTACGCCACCGTAACTTTGAGAGGCGAGTATGGTATTCTCAAAGATTTTGCGGCCAAAGTTACGGCGGCGTAGCGTATTAGGGCCGGCGTAAGCCCGCCTAATTCAAATGTTGAAGCTGTGGGCGTGTTTTATGCATATTGAGTGTGACCACACGTAAATGACGTTTCGATCGAACAGCGCTTGCGCCGTCCGTGGACGTATCCCAGTGCGCATGCTCCAAATGACGTCGGCAAATCGTCAATGCTTTCGACGTGAACGTAAATTACGTCCAGCCCCATTCACGGACCAGTTACGCAAACGACATAAAACTTGAAAAATTTGACGCGGTTCCGACGTCCATACTTAACATTGGCTGCCCCATCTTTTTGGTGGTTTATATTTACGCCTGAAAACCCCTTACGTAAACGGCGTATCTTTACTGCGACGGCCGGGCGTACGTTCGTGAATAGGCGTATCTAGCTGATTTACATATTCTAGGCGTAAATCAGCGTACACGCCCCTAGCGGCCAGCGTAAATATGCAGTTAAGATACGACGGCGTAGGAGACTTACGCCGGTCATATCTTAGCAATATTTAAGCGTATCTCAGTTTGAGACGGCAGGGATTCGGACTTACGACAGCGTATCTACTGATACGCCCGTTGTAAGTCTACCTGAATCTAGCCCATAGTGTAGAGTTCAGGGGTGCTCTGCATTCAGATTACGGATTTCAGCCTTCTACCACATCTCACTTTCATCCCTCTCTCAGCTCTGACCTCTACATGCAACTCCCCTCCAATGTCCCATATTTTCCCTCTCATTAAAAGCTCCACCATCTTCCACGTGTCATACTTTTTATGTTGTATTAAGCTAAAGCACCCAGCCAGCTCTAGTACCTCTTGCACACTGTAGGTGGCTCTGGCTCTTTCACTTGCAGTGAGATCATACAGTAGGGGTGTAGGCATCTGCATTGCACCCTGTCCACCTGCATCTCCCTTGTCCCCATCCTGCACTCAGTGGGAGCCACTCAGGGGAACAGATCGTTAGGAGACGAGCTGTCACTTGTAAACACAGAAGCAGAACATATGTTTACAAGTGATAGTGGTGAGCAGGGAGCAGAAGACCTGAGCCAAAGGTGGTGGAACTGAGTTCCACCAAGTTCCAGCTGAAAAAAAGCCCTGCTTTTATAATTTTTTATTGTTTATTATAGATTTGCATCTAATATGGTATCGTTATTGGCTTCATGCTAATTTTGAGAATTCTTGAATTTACTTTTTTTTGTATGTTTTTTCTTGGTTTTCTTAGGGACTTCATACCCCTTTATTTATGCTACTATTAATGTCACCCATTTATGCATTCATAGACTAATCAGTGTATGCGAGTCCATCCAATATATGTTCTCAGTTTTTATGTAATTTTACACATCTAGGGCTAGATTCAGAGAACAGTTACGCCGGCGTATCAGTAGATACGTCGTCGTAACTCTGAATCTACGCCGTCGTAAATTTAAGCGTATTCTGGAAACCAGATACGCTTAAATTAGGCTAAGATACGAGCGGCGTAAGTCTCCTACGCCGTCGTATCTTAGGGTGCATATTTACGCTGGCCGCTAGGTGGCGCTGCTGTCGATTTCAACGTAGAATATGCAAATGAGCTGGATACGTCGATTCAGAAACGTACGTGCGCCCGGCGGATTTTTTTACGTCATTTGCGTAAGGCTTTTTCCGGCGTAACGTTACTCCTGCTATATGAGGCATAGTCAATGTTAAGTATGGACGTCGTTCCCGCGTCGAATTTTGAAAATTTTACGTTGTTTAAGTAAGTCAATCGCGAATAGGGCTTTGCGTAAGTTACGTTCACGTCGAA
Source organism: Rana temporaria (assembly GCF_905171775.1). Lineage (NCBI taxonomy): Eukaryota > Metazoa > Chordata > Amphibia > Anura > Ranidae > Rana > Rana temporaria. Next base: position 57,801,093 of record NC_053497.1, read on the forward strand.
AGCATTGGCTATTTGCGACGTGATTAGGAGCATGCGCACTGGCATACGTTCACGGCCGGCGCATGCGCCATTCGTGAGAAACGTCATTTACGTGGGGTCATGTTTTATTTGCATAAAACACGCCCACCTCTTGACAATTTGAAGGAAGGATCAACACTGTAAACAATACCTTGAAATCACTGTGATGACTGATCAATGTGCAGCGATCATATAGTACCCAGCCCCTTGGATCGCCTCAGTACAGTGTCAGCCGTGTACAGATTAGCAGGCGGATCTCCCATCTGACGGCTATTTATTGTGTTGGTTATAAATGGCACTTGGTAAATAATGGGCAGCTGTTGAAAATGTACAGTGATAGAAAAGTGGTTAAGTTGAAACAACGTCCATGTAAAAAGTTTATGCTATGGTATCTTAATATGATATGAAACGATATGACTGACTATTGAGAGCTAACATATTCCACTGCAGACTTGGTATCCCTATCTTCCTCCGATCACGGGTGCAGTCTCTCTGAGGTTAGCATCCCCTACCAGTCCAAAACAAAGCAGTCGAGCCAGGAAATTACGTTATTAATTAGGTCATCCAAAGCATAAGTATTTCACCATAAAGCTTCAAAGCCCTAGGACTTTGAAGCTTTAAGTTTAAGGGGAATAATTATGATTCAAAATACTTAGTAACTTAATTTCCTGATAATGTGGTTGACTAGATACAGAAAGAAAACCTGGTTTTCCACACCACTGTCCAATAAAGCACCTGAAAAGTCACGCACATAGCTTTGATTGAATAGTGAGGGAGCATGGGCAAGGCAGTACAAATTTCACAGTGTAAGCTACACACTACTTATTAGGTCTGAATGGTCACATGGAGTTCAGCAGGAGCGGCCCATTCTTTAACCCTCTATCTATGTGCTCAGCCCCTTGCAGGACACCGGATGCATAAATTCCAATGGCGGGGTGTTTTTTTTTTTAAGCACGTGATTAGAGCCAGAGGCTCTAATCAGCTTCAAAATAGGTTAGGCTCAGGATGCAGAGCACTGCGAACCAAGCCCACCCAGTTGTGTGACAATAACAAATAAATATTCGCCTTTTTCACCCTGAATCTCCTCCCCCCAATCAGGAAGTAGATCTGAGACCCGATTGGGAAAAAGGGGAAGCATTTCTATTGGCCGCCAAGGAAGAGGAGACGGAAGCCACTAAGCAGGGGAAGAGTGATGTCCGCGGAGGAAGGAAGGGGAAGCCACACATGATGCCCGCGGAGGAGAAAAGGGGGAGCCGCCGGTAATACCCACCGCCTGTGATGCCTGCAATAGATAGGGTAAGTGCTCCAGACCTGACCGTATCGACAGTATAGGGGTGGGGGCGGTGGCTTTGGGTGCACTGTTTGGTTATGGGTGGCTATGAGTGCACTGTTTGCCCCCCATAAAAAAATTACCACCATATGTCACTGGAGTTCAGTGTAATATATATGTGGCCTAAATCTATACGCTAAAAATGTTGCTAAGGGTGTGGTAAAAATGCAAAAATTTTCTATGGTGGCATCACAGGGCCTCTTTATAGTTTGCAATATTTTGTCCCATTGGACAATGACGCAAGTGCGTATTCTAGGTTTTCAACCGCGTAAAGCATTCGTCTATAATTTAGAACATTCTGAGCGTTGTTATATAATTTCTTGTTTGTCACAGCTGCTCCCAGTCACCTGTAATTAGCTAATTACTATAATCGTGCGTTAGCGTTCCTAATAGATACTAATTAAATGAAAACTGTTTGTGACTAGCTATTGTTTCCACATTATAGGATGTGATCTTTTTTCATTATTCTTTAATAAGAAATCCTTGTTGAAGAAAATAATGATACATTGAATAGAAAGTATGGTGAAAGAATTGTGGAAACCCGTTGGATGTCTGTGTGTTATAAAGCCGATCCGTCAATCTTCTCATTGAGAAGAGGGTCCAATGGACAGTAATATACTCTGCCACTTTCATTCTACTCCTTTTTCACAGAAAAAAAGTGTAAACCAAAATCTGAATTTAGTCCGCCTGGCTGTAAAGTGTCTAGCTGGTGTTTCCAATACACTTCACATTTTCTTAAAGTAAGTTCTCTGTCACCTCATCGTCTGTTATGGGGAATTCTGTCTATTACCGTATATTTAAGTTGTGCCACAGTATTTCTCTTCGCTAAAAAGTGTCTAGGTATAGATAATTGAATTGTTCTGATAGAGTATTTGTGTCTTGCGATCCTTAAAGGAACACTAAAGGTTCGTTTTTTATTCGATCAATTGATTGCTGCAAGCTAGAGCATTTAAATATCACTCACCTCGTTTTTCCTTTTGACCTCCAAAATACAGTAATCCAGGTTTGAAAATGCCATTTCCTGTCTCTCCTCTTCTTGCTTTCCACCAGCATCTGAGCCGTTTTGCATGGTGGAAAGCAGAATGTGCTCACCCCCTCCCTATGACTACAGCCCTGCGTGAAGATGCTCTCTTATCCTTCACAGGCATGGAGACTAAGCCTAATGGGAACTGTAGTTCCCATTAGGCCGTGATGTAGCAAGAATGAATGCGCACCGCAAACCAGGAAGTCAGTGGCCCGGATTCAGGTAGATTTGCCCCTTAGTTACGGAGGCGCAGGGCAGCGTTTTTGCCCTGCGCCCCCGCAAATTTCCTGCGCTACCCGCGATTCACGGAGCAGTGGCTCCGTAAATTGCGTGTGCGCTGTGTAAACTTGCCCTGCGTAAGGGCGCCTAATGTAAATGATCCCGTAGGGGGCGGGAATAATTTAAATTAGGCGCGCCGAGCGTAGAGCGCATGCTCCTTCGGGAAACTTTCCCGACGTGCATTGCGGCAAATGACGTCGCAAGGACGTCATTTGCTTCAAAGTGATCGCCGCCCAGCGCCATTCACAAATCACTTCCGCAAATTACGTAAAATTCGAACGTCGCAACGCGGGAACGACGGGTATACTTTAGCATTGGCTGCCCCTGCTATTAGAAGGGGCAGCCTTACGCTAAACACGCCGTACGGAAACAACGTAAATTGCGTACGCAGGGCTCGCGCAACATTGTGAATCGGTGTTAGTATGCAATTTGCATACTATACACTGAGCACAATGGGAGCGCCCCCTAGCGGCCATCGCAAGAATGCAGCCTAAGATATGCGTGGCATAAGAGCCTTATGCCACGCAGATTTTAGGCTGCAGTCGGCGTTACGATGTTCCTGAATCAGGAGCATTCGTAACGCCGGGGCAAGTAAGCAATTGCGCTGTGTAACCTATGGTTACACAGGCGCAATTGCTTCTTGAATCCAGGCCAGTGAGAATAATGATTTCATAATAACGATTTCAACAGGTATCAAACTAGTTATAATGCAAAACATTACTTTTTACTTTATCAGCTACTGTCAGACTTTAATTTAAGAGGAAAATATTTTTGTCTTTACAACCCCTTTAATTTTTTGAGTAGGTTCCCCTACCACCTCTCTCTCCTCATTGGTTCACTGGCAGTGAATGAGGAAAGAGACCCAGGACAGCCAAGGTTCCTGTGAACATCACTGGATCGAGAGAGGGCTAAGGTGAGTATTAGGGAGGGCTGTGAGGGCAACAGCACACAAAACATTTTAAACATGCAGACATACATTACATATCAGGGGCGGACTGACAACTCATGGGGCCCCCGGGCAGGAGGCAGTGCAGAGGCGGGGCAGCTAAAATCTCGTGATTTTCACATCAAAAGCATGTCGGTTTCGGACATATCAGGGACAGATGTAAAAAAAACATAGATTTTTACATACTGTCCCTGGTTTTACTGAGCCTGGCAACCCTGATGGGGCCCCCTAGTGGCATGGGGCCCTCGGGCAGTGCCCGAGTGACTCAATGGTCAGTCCGCCCCTGTATATACACTACAGTTACATACATACACTCACGTACAGACAAACACTCACATAAATTCACATCCACATCCACACACTCACATATATACATAGAGAGATAGAGGTTTGAAACATGTGGGGGCACGGGAGGTGGACAGCCCTGCCCCCAAACTTTTATCTCTTTATGCTGGCCTGTGGCGAGTGCTGGAGATTGCTGGGGAAGACAGTGGTCTACTGACAGTCGTTGTATTTTAGGGACAGTTTCTCCTGCATGTAATGCCCCGCAATGTCCTCCCTCTTACCTGAAAACCCTGTGCCCCGGACAGTTGCCCCACCTTGTCTTGGCTCTGGTTGGGGGTTCTAAACTGCACTGGAAAAAGGAAACCGCTGCTCCAGATGGGTGCACTTCAGTGGTAGATGTATGGCTCAAAACCTGACGGGTCCAGGCAATGCACAGAGCATAAATGAAAGAAGAAAAATTATGGACAGCCGCACTCCAGTAGAAGGTAAAAGTAAAAAGTTGTGCCTTTTATTCTAGTAAATAAAAACACTACAAGAGCAAAAAAACAGCAAACAGTGGGGTAATAGAGCTGACGCGTTTCACATTGATGGGGGGGCTTCCCCCTGTCAGAACACAATAGCACAGCAGGGGAGATCACTGTACTGACATCAGATTGTTAGTACATCGGCTCCAACCTGAGCTGTCAGCATTAGTGGTGTGTATGAGGCTTAACTGACACTGACATCGCTAATGACACTAATACAGGGATTAGTGATAATACTGTACACTGACACTGTACTAATGACAATGGCTGGGAAGGGGTTAACATTTAGGGATAATTAAGGGGTTAACTGTGTGCCTAACAATTGTAATGTGTGCAGCTTTTACTTTTTGATCTGGCTGTTTTTTCTCCCTGTTTTTCAGAGAGAAGAAACAGCCAGATCTCTGTTCCCTGTACATAGAGTTCTGTGTTTTTGTAAATACAGAATTCTGTGTGTGATTGGACACATTGGCTGAAATCTGCTGCCAAATTTGTGATGTATCCAATCACAGCAGGGGCCAAACCTGGAAGAAGGTAGTCAAGTACATGTACATGATTGTGCCTGCTTTCGCCTGTGCCTGTATATTTACTTTGAGTAGTCAGCAGGTAGTTAAAGTGATTATAAATCTTTTTTTTCATGGTTCGGGAATACGCCTCATCACGGTCCCCCAATGGCACTCTTGTCTCCTCCCTCCTGCCGTGTGCCACCATAGCAAGCTATAGGGGCACTCATACAGGCTGAATTCCTAGCTGCTCTGTGTGTGTCCATAGACACACATATTGCGGTTTGGCCCCGCCCCACTAGCTGTTATTAGCAGCAGCGGGAGCCAATGACTCCTGCTGCTGCCTCCATGTCTAGAGAGAGCAAGGAGAACACTGCTGGATCGAGATCAGGCTCATATAAGTATGAAGGCGCACAGAAGGTTTTTTACCTTAATGCAGAGAATGCTTCAAGGTTAAAATAAAATTCTACGTTTACAACCACTTTAGGTGTACATCAATGTGAAGGGCCATGTTTGCCCGCAGGCAGTCCGTAGAGGCAGTCCCATTAATGTCTATTGGGATGCAGCGGCTGCACAGACACAGCTGCTGGTCCCAACTTCACAGCGGCACACACTGTCTGCATTCGGGAAAATGCACCTACATCTGCATGGCTTTCAAATTGAGACCAGCGCAGCTGCGCCCCAGCAGGCATGAATGCAACTGTCTGCACGGAACAGACAAGGCAAACACGGCACTTCGCATGGATGTACGCTTAAAGGGTGACTCCACTTTCATGGGGAAAAAAACTTAGCAAATAAAATATAATAATATAGCATATACCAATTTCTATTCAAGTCATATTGCAATTGCATGTTTTTAAAAATTGTATTTATTTTACATATGTAGCACTGTAATTTTCTGTAAAATGCAATGCAATATGGCTACCAGGAGGCATTCTGTACACACTCAAGCAGGAAATATAATTTCCTGCTTGAGCGATTGGCCAATTGATTTCCCAAAGAAGTCTGCACTAAGATATAAGTCAGATTTATGGCATCCCCTGCAACAAAAATTTAATTTTTGGTTAGATACGCCCAAAGGGAAAAATCACGTCTAAAGAGATGCAGACCCTGCAACTTTCCTCATTAGAGCCCTGCAGGTGCAGCAGCTGATTGATGGTTATAAAATCACTGCTATACAGATTCACTCTGAACACGGACACAGACGGACAAACAGCTATTCCTTCAAAATAACAATTTTCAACAAAGTTTGTTTGTCTGTACATAGCTCATCCAGAGGGCAATGTTTTTTTTTTCTGAACAAAAGTGGCATTACTCTTTAAGTACGCCCCTGTGAACGAGACCTTGGTGTTAAAGCGTTAATGGCGTTGAGATGAATTAATTGCAGACACCTTAAAGGAAGCGTCTCTCTGTGTAGAATTGGTGTGGGATCTGATTACACATAGTCATCAAAGACTTTAGAGTGACATAGAAACATTCATTAGGTATCAAAGGTCATACAAATACACAACACAAGCTTCCCATGGATAATGACATTTAATGGTGTGTAACATGACCCATTATCTGTCTGATGTTTTCATGTTTTTGTCAAGAAAAACACTTTTGTAAATCATTGATGGGTAAGTTCTGTCATTGCTGTTTCTCAAAACACTATGATGTTGTATAAGCAACAATATTTGCTATAGAATCCAAATGTGTACCTGGAAATAATTTTAACACATTTCCAGCTATGTACAGTGGAACCTCGGATTGCGAGTAACGCGGTTAACGAGTGTTTTGCTATACGAGCACTGTATTTTAAAAAATCGTAACTCGGTTTTCTCGCAAAACAAGCATGATTCAGGCCAGGTGGGGGGGCACCGGAGCCGTTCAGAAAGGCAAATCTTGGGAACAGAGGCCCGGATTCAGATACAATTGCGTAACTATATGCGGGCGTAGCGTATCTCATATACGCTACGCCGCCGTAACTTTGAGAGGCGAGTCCCGTATTCAGAAAGAACTTGCGCTTAGAACTTACAATTTCCTGGTCATCCTACGGCGGCACACAATGGGTTAAGCTTTCTCCTAACCCCTAAAGGAAGAAAGAGTTAAACTAGCAGTGAGACAAGTTAGATTAATTGATTAACCATAGTGGGACCACCTGTCCCCGCCCTATAAACTGCTCCCAAGAACACAGACACACGTATTTTTTTCTTTCTTCGTACCTGGAAGGAGATGAAGAAGACGTGAGGCAAGTGCTCACCCCCGGTGCTTCCGGGTTCTTGAGCTCAGGGGCGGCTGTATACCGGGTGCTATCTCCGGTCCCTCAGCCTGTACCCCATCATCCTCTGGTTCGGCAGCGGAGGTGTTCCCCGAGAGGCCGCCATACTTTCCCCGTCTGAAAACGGCTACGTGGATACCGGAGGTTTGTTTGCGCTCCACAGGCCGGAAACGACACAGTGGACCGCGCGTATTGATGACGCGCTTCCGGGAGTTCCGGAGATCGCGTCCAGGGACTGGAAGGACGGTAAAGTAAGCGCCGGTGGCGACCGGTTTTTTCTTTTTACATCTTCTATGGGCATACATTGGCGGATGCATTACCTTTTTGTATTGTAAACGGGGGGTCTCAAGACTGGGGGTTTTTTTCCCCATACCGCGGCCGCGTCACTTCCGGTCTAGTGTCCCACAGTGCACTCAGCCTAGGCAGCAGATCCCTTGGCCGGTCAGAGGTAGGAGCATGTTGGATTGTTTATCTTGGGGGTTTTTTTGTGGAGACATCCAGTATGGGGGCCTTTGCAGTCGAAATTCTAAAAGAGGGACTTCTCTCTGTCTTGTCTTTCCCAGATGGCGTCCTCTGGTAAAGCCAAGAGAAAGTCCAAACACACCTTCTGCAACAAATGTGAGCAGCCCATGCCGGAGTCTTACACAAGTGACACCTGTGTATCATGTTTAAACCCGTCTGACAATACCAATTCATTCCTATCGTGGTTTAAAGGGGAAATGTCCAATACATTTAAGGAAATTAAGGACTCTCTGGTGCCCAAGAAAAGGAAGAGAAGTTCCAGGGGTATTTCTCCCACTGCAACTATCTCCTCTGGGGAATGTAGTGCTTCCTCTTCGGATCCGGAAATACTATTTGAGGACCTAGATGACGATTTGTATTTATTACCCAAGGACAAAGTTCCCAAGCTACTGTCGGCAGTGAAGGACACTATAGAGTCATCCAAAGACGTATCGGCTAGGCCGAAGAAAGACCAATTGTATTACTTTCCTCAAGTCCCAGATATGAGATTTCCGTTTCACCCCATTCTTGCTGACTGGTTCAAAAAGGACTGGCCCAACCCTGACAAGAAAACCGATGCGGGAGCCCGCTTTAAAACTTCTTATAGGTTGGATTCTAAGGTTTCGTCCGAATGGGAAAATCCACCCAAGCTGGATCTGGCGGCTGCCCGGATGGTAAAAAAATCGCTGTTTCCCTCCGACGAATCCTCCAAATTATCCGACCCTTTAGAATGCAAGGCGGATAGCTTAGCTAAAAAGAGTTATCTAGCTGCAGCCTCCACCTCAAAAATTGCAGCCTCCTCAATCCCAGTAGCTAGAGCCCTAAGGGTCTGGCTGAGTCAATTATCCTTAGATATAGAAGAAGGGGTGTCTAGAGAATCTTTGCTAAAAGATGTTCACATGATGAAGTCTGCCGCTGAATTTTTATGTGATGCCCCGGTAGATGTTCTAAAGTTTTCATCCAGATCCCTCGCTTTATCTAATGCGACTAGAAGGGCGCTTTGGATAAAGCAATGGACGGGTGACTTATCTTCTAAGTTCAGTTTCGTTAATATGCCTTTTCACCCTTCATCCATGTTTGGCCCTCATTTGAAAGACATCCTCAAATCTTACAACGAGGAGAAGGACGCATCTTTTCCCGTAGAGAGGAGGAGGCCTAATAGACCTTTTTATGGAAGACCCAGATACTCCCCAAAGAAGAATTTTTCCTTTCGGGGCAGAAGACCGTTCTATAAGAAAAAGCAGGATTCAACCGCGGCCAAAAAGCAGCCCTTCAACAAGCCCAAAGAAGCCTGATGCCACCAACGCCGCTCCTCCTGTGGGAGGCAGGCTGAGGTTTTTTTCTCAGGTCTGGCAAAAGACATCATCGGACTCCTGGGTAACAGACATCGTCTCCAGAGGGTACTCCCTAGAACTGAGTTATTTTTCTCCACAGAGGTTCATGCTCAACAAACCCTCCAACCCAGTGGTTCTAGAGTTAGTGGAGGATTTTATAAAAAAGCATGCTCTAGAAGAAGTTCCAGATCGGGAGAAATTCCAAGGCCTCTACTCCCCAATTTTTCCAGTTCCCAAAGCCTCCGGGGGGTGGAGGTTAGTAATAGACCTCTCTTTCCTAAACCAGTTTTTCGTGAAACGCAAATTCAGAATGGAGTCGATTCGATCTGCCATTGCGAACATAGAAGAGGGAGACTTCCTAGCGTCAGTCGACCTCCAGGACGCATACTTGCACATCCCTATCCTAAGATCTCACAGGAAGTATCTACGGTTAGCTCTGATTTGCAACCATCAGATTCTCCATTATCAGTTTACTTGCCTACCATTTGGCATCACCTCAGCACCTCGAGTCTTCACAAAAGTCGTGGTGGTCCTGACAGCAGCCTTTCGCCTACAGGGGATATATGTGACACCCTATCTGGACGATTGGCTAGTCAGGGCTCCCTCGGAAGTTGTGTTAAGACAGCATCTTCTCGAGACCCTCCGAATGCTGGGCTCTCACGGGTTCATCGTGAACGTAAAGAAATCCTCTCTGATCCCTACTCCAGTCATTTCCTACCTTGGGTTCACGATAGACACCCTTCAGATGAAGCTGTTCCTTTCTCCTCAGAGGGCTTCCAATGTCCAACAGGCGGTGCAGGATCTCCTGCAATCCAATCACTGCTCAGTGAGAAAGGCAATGAAAGTCCTAGGTATGATGACTTCGTCCCTGGAGGCTGTTCCATGGGCCAAGGCCCACTTCAGGATGCTTCAGAACTGCATCCTGTCCCAATGGGGCAGGAGCCGAGACTCTTTGGACAGGACTATCATCATTTCTCCTATAGTGAGGAAGGATCTCGTTTGGTGGATACACCCTCAACGCTTCCGGGGGGGCAGATCCCTCAGGACTCCGATTCAGACAGTCCTCACCTCGGATGCTTCAGGCTCAGCCTGGGGTGCCCATGTAGGGGACCACTGGGTACAAGAGGCCTGGTCTCGGAGAGAGCTTCAGATGTCTTCAAACTTAAAAGAGCTTACTGCGATCAGGAAGGCACTCATTCATTTCAAGTCCGAACTTCTCCACAAGTCAGTTCAAGTACAGTCAGACAATTTGGCGTCAGTCTTTTACCTGAACAAACAGGGAGGAACACGGAGCCCCTCCATGCAGAGGGAGTGTGCCCGCATCATGCTCTGGGCGGAGGAGAACCTGTTTTCCCTGACGGCCACTCACATCAGGGGTGTAGACAATGTGAGAGCGGATTGGCTCAGCAGAAACTCGATCCTGCCAGGGGAGTGGGAACTAAACCCTCAGGTTTTCAGGAAGATCACCTCCAAGTGGGGTTTGCCCGAAGTGGATGCTATGGCGAACTCCCAGAACAAAAAGCTCCCCCGGTTCTGCTCCCTTTCCAGTATGGGGGGCCCGCTAGCAATAGATGCTCTCTCGATAAGCTGGAGGAAACTTTTTGTCTATATCTTTCCCCCGACTCCGCTGATCCCGAAGGTACTGCAGAAAATTCGGGACGAGAAGGTGAGAGCAGTAGTAATCCTACCATTCTGGCCCAGGAGGGCATGGTTTCCGCTAGCCTTGAATATGGCAAGGAACCAGGTCCGGAAACTACCCATCCAGAAGGACCTTCTTCTCCAATCAGGGATGCTACATCCGGACCTCGAGAAACTCCAGCTTGCGGCATGGAATTTGAACTCAGATCCTTGACAGCTCAAGGCCTGTCGCAGGAGGTTATAGCTACCCTCATGGCTTCAAGGAAGCCTGCTACCTTGAAAGTCTACAGCAGGGTATGGTCCCTCTACTCCGCCTGGTGCGCCAGGACTTCATCCTCTCCTGAGCAGGTAGCATCTCTCTTACAATTTTTACAAGAGGGCTTCCAAAAGGGCCTAAAGCCAAACACCCTAAGGGTCCAGCTGACTGCTATTAACTCCTGCCTGAACGGAATATTTTCAAAAACTCCTCTCGTCAGCAGGTTTTTCAAGGCAATTAATAAAATAAGACCAGTCTTCCAAAAACCGTTGCCAGCTTGGAGCTTGCCCTTAGTACTAAAAAGGTTAACATCACCTCCCTTCGAGCCTCTGGAGAGTTCGTCCTTAAGGTTCCTCACATTCAAGTGCACTTTTCTGGTAGCAATTACGTCCGCCAGAAGAATAAGTGAACTGCAGGCCCTGTCATCCAAGGAGCCCTATCTCAGATTACTTTCGGACGCAGTAGTCCTAAGAACTATGCCGGGTTTCCTTCCCAAGGTTTCCACCTCCTCAAACATCAATCAGGAAATTGTGTTGCCTGTATTTAAAGATAGATCTGAAGATAACCTGCACCTTTTGGACGTAAAGAGAATCATCTCTGCTTACTTGCAGAGAACCTCGGTGTTCAGACAGTCTGAGGCCCTGTTTCTACAGTTCCAAGGGCCAAACAAGGGGAAAAAAGCAAGTAAATCTTCACTGGCGAGGTGGATAAGAGGCACTATCAAACACTGTTACCTTTTGGAAGGCAAAGATTCCCCTCTTCTCCTAAAAGCTCACTCTACAAGATCTACAGCTGCGTCCTGGGCAGAGAGGTATCATATTCCAATGGACCAAATCTGTAAGGCGGCGACGTGGGCTTCACCGAACACCTTCATAAAGCACTACAGAATAGATGTGGTATCGTCCGAGGGATCGGCCTTTGGCTCGAGAGTGCTTCAGGCGGCCTTAAACCATTGATCCCCCCCTTTTTTTCTTTTTTGCACTGCTTTGCAAATCCCATTGTGTGCCGCCGTAGGACGACCAGGAATAGGAAAATTTGTTCTTACCTGAAATTTTCTTTTCCTGTAGTCCGTAGGCGGCACAGCTTTCCCTCCCATTAAATTTACTCTATTGCTGCATAAAATACGTGTGTCTGTGTTCTTGGGAGCAGTTTATAGGGCGGGGACAGGTGGTCCCACTATGGTTAATCAATTAATCTAACTTGTCTCACTGCTAGTTTAACTCTTTCTTCCTTTAGGGGTTAGGAGAAAGCTTAACCCATTGTGTGCCGCCTACGGACTACAGGAAAAGAAAATTTCAGGTAAGAACAAATTTTCCTAATATCCCTAGAAGGTAGTAGCTTCCATTTAAATGTTGGCTTCTGCTCACTAGGTATCAATCCATGAACAGACACAATCGCACCAATTATTATTTGACCTGGGAGATAAAAGCCTTTCATCTCACTGTTAATTGTCACCTTGATCACTGTTTCCTCCATATAACATAAAGTATAGAACAGTAAAAATATTGGTGGTAACCTGTATATTCTGTATATGAAACACATTCTGAATCCAGGTCTTCAGATGGTATAAAGAAGGAATAGTTGTCTTCTGTTTATCAGTGAAATATATTTTATAGCAAAAACTGTGTATACTACACATGCTGAAACTGAAAGGCACATCTCAATGTTCATAAGATCAGATCAGACATCCAGTATTTATAAAGGGCAGGACTGCAAAGATAAAACTGTTTTTCTTTTTTTTACATACTTTAGTTCTTAAAATTACAGGATGATGTTATTATTCTGTTTAAAGAGCAGCAGAAACTGAGTTAGTAATTTTATTGTGACATTAAAAAAAGGTTTCATGTTTGTCAGAAAGAAAGTCTTAACTATTCTTCTGAATGATTTAAATGAATAAATACATACATATTTTTAAAGCTGACCTTGCATAACCCAGTGGCAAAGCTAGACATTCTTTAACCCGGGGTGAAGAATCAGTTTGACCCCCCCCCCCCCCACCCACCTAACGGGACAAGATTAGGCAGGAAAGTGAGAAACTCCCAGGCTATAGCTGCAGGGTCAGCTGTCTGTCCCCTCCCACGGTGCTCCTTTGTTCCCCCTACTGCTCCTTTGTTCCCCCCTGCTCCTCTGGAACCCCTCATGCTCCTCTGGTACCCCCAATGCTCCTCTGGTCCCCCCGTGCTCCTCTGGTCCCCCCCCCCCGTGCTCTTCTCCTCCCTCACATGTTCCTCTATTCCCCCCATGCTCCTCTGGTCCCCCTGCTTTTCTGTACCCCTGTGTTCCTCTGGTACCCCCTCCTGCTTCTCTGGTACCACACATGCTTCTATGGTCCCCCCGTGCTCCTCTGGTCCCCCACATGCACCTGTGGTCCCCCACATGCTCCTCTTCTCCCTCACATGCTCCTCTGTCTTCCCCTGTTCCTCTATTCCCCCCATGCTCCTCTGGTCCCCCCTACTCTTCTGTACCCCATGCTCCTCTGGTACCCCCTGCTCCTCTGGTACCACACATGGTCCTCTGGCCCCCCTATGCTCCTCTGATCCCCCACATGCTTCTTTGTTCCCTCTGTGCTACGTATTTTCAATCATTTTAAAACCCCACTTTTTTTGTCTTATTTTTTATTTTTAGTGACCGGGATAGACCCCCTGGCACCTTTTTTTAATGCTAGGAGAGTCTCTTCCTTTCTAGGTCAATCTTTGATTCATGTTGGTCTATTTAGGATACTAATATTATGTAAACTCGCTGTGAGTCCTGAGTGGCCAAATTTTTATTATCAATATAATTAAAAATATAGTTTTTGTCGATTGGATGATTTTTCCAAATAGATCTGTTTGTGTTTATCTTGACATTCACACATGTTGTTTGGGTTTAAATAACATTTTATATAAAACATATTATTTTTCATTTGTGTAATATATGTTGATCATGAGCAATATTGTGTTTTTTTTTTCATATTTTATTGTTATTAATTTTGGTTAGCTGATTCCCATTGGATGCTCACGTGAGATCCCATGTGTGCCAGGTCACCTGTGGCCAGGTGACAAGTGCACCCTGTTAGGGTCAGGGATGCACCACAGGGTAGTGAACCCTATAGTCGACTGCTGGGAACAGAGAGGAAGCGTGAGCCCAAAATTCCCCAGGGCGCGGAGTCTAAGACGCAGCTTGGTGTTCACCAGAGCCTCTGGTGGTGAGGATGGCCTTCGCTGCAGCTGGATCCAGGTCGCGACCCCTGGCATCCCCTAGGTCACGCTCAGTAGAGAGAGAGGGGAAGCAGCCACTGAGAACACAAGGGATAGTGATGGGAAAGCCGAGGTCGGGGCAACAGGCAGACTGTAAGGGCTTACCTTGAGTGGAGTCCATTTTGCAGAGTGTAAGCTCACCCTTGCAGGTACACACAGCCCACGGTAATAAGGTAAGACACTACCTGGGCTGTGAGTCTGTGCACGGGGGCTAGATAGGGATTTGCCAAGGATAGTCAAAGTATAGCCGTGGTCCAGGATTCCAGAATTCACAGTAAACGAGAAACGTAGCCAGGGTCAGAAGCCGGGTCAGTCTTGTAACTGAGCAGACAGGGTACACTGATGACAGCTGAGGGTCAGGTAACTACTGATGGAAAGTTCAGGGTTTGCAGACAGGAACCAAAGACAAGTCCGGGGCACAAGCCGTGGGTCAAGGACTGGAGAAGGCAGGGAAAGTCGAAAGTACAGGCCGGGGTCAAAGGGCAGGAGACAGCAGCAATCCAGGGTACGTAAGCCAAAAGGGTCAGAAGTCGGGGTCAATATTGTAGCTGAAGACAACCACAGGAACACAGGAACCGTTGGCACAGACAGGACCATCAGAGAACAATGAACTGACACCTCCCTCATAGTGAGTCAGGGCTTTATACCCTGGTTGATTAGGAAACCTGCCTCAGCTGGACCAGGATAGACAAGTGCAGATTGTAGGGAGATCCAGAGACAGGCAATCAGCACATAGTTCAGAACCAGGCTCGGTTGGACAGCAAGCAGACTATCAACTGAGAAGTGGCTCAGAGGCAAAGACCCGGAGCAGCACCCAGAGCCACCTGGGGCGCGACCACGCCTCGCTGTCCGTTTGGCACGGTAGTGATCGTGACACAGACTAGGGTAATTTGGGTCTGTGTGGATCTTAGTCAACGATCCACATTAGGTCTTTTTGCCATTAACATATAGTTTTATTTTACATGATGCTTGCCTAGAGGTTGTCATTACCTATGTGGTTGTAGCACGTTATTGGTCTTATTTTTTTGCCCCACATGAGAGCCTTGCCCTTATAGTTAGTTAATTCTTTATAATTTTTAGTTTTGTTTTCCATCAGTTAAGATGTTGTTCCATCGGCTTCTCGGCACTCACAGGGAGGCTGTGTCATCAAATGTGTGTACTTAAGCGGTGAATCAGAAAGCGCCCGTATCCCGTGACCATGTCCTTCTAGTGACGAAACATTGGGAGGAACGACGTTCTGATGTCACTGTGTTGTGCACTAGACCCGGAAGATAGGGGCTGCTGAATCGAAAAGCCGGCTTGATTGTTTTTACATGCTAATATCTCACTGCTTCAATGTAAGTGTGCATTTTTATGTCACCTATTAAATTTCAAAAGGGTTTTACGCTATGCAAGTCTTTTTTGTCCTATGTGGTGTATCCCGAATTGCTACGCTGTATGAGACATCTTCCATGCAATACTGACGCATATATGTTACCATTAGAGACCCTAGGCTGGGACATTAGCCATATGCGCCAACTGATCTCCTATAATTAAGAGATTACATCCATCTGGTAAGCGGCAGTGTTATTGTTTGGTGGAGGCACTATCCTGTCATCACTCCTTTCTGAATTCATTGTATTCGTTCAACACTGGGGATGTTTTAGCATATATTTTCCATTATTTTTTCTGATTGTTTATAACACCATTGTTAATGTTACCCTCAAGGATGGTCTTTTTATTATATTTGTTGTTCACACGGATTGATATCCATTCACTTGTTACCTTCCAGCTTTTTACTTATTTTTGGAAGTAATAATTATTTCATTTTTGTCATTTAATTGAGGTCTCATAGACCTTATTTATAGATATTTTTCACATATTTCATGTTTTACCCTTCCAATTTTTATTTATTGAGTGAGTGAATGAGAAACTTGTAAAGCGCAACACATGCGAACTGAATCGCCTCTGGGCGATTCAGTACTTAGGGTTGCTAGTGCCACATCTAAGTTCACATTAGCACAGCTTTTTTCTTGACTATGATTTAATATGCATTGTGGTAAAGCAGCCAATTCATTTTGCCAACGTAGCACACAACACACAAAAATCACATTGAGGTTCTCTGGCAAGGTGTGTTGGGGTTCCATTGTATAAAAAAGGCACCACAACGTGGATCATGAGTTATCGCACATATAAGTGTGTTTCAAAGTCTTTATGTTTTGGCTGTGTGGTTGTCACACAATCCCTTTAATGCCATTCACCAACTTTAAAAAAAGGTTACAAGTATAGCCTGAATAGGTGGTGTAAGTATATAGTCTGAATAAGCAGAGACCCGTTGGTGACATCACTGGGGCTAAAATACAGTACATTATGTAATGAAAACAGAAAGGTTTTATTTCAAAGTTTAATTAGCATTTTAATTAGGGCGGGGGGGGGGGGAACCAGAGAAGATAAAATATACGCAGACCACACCTCAGCTTCAAACATTATCTCAAATATTTTTTTTCTTTAAGTTTCAACATACTTCAAAAAGAACAGGAAAAACAGTTATGATCTAAATGCAACAGATATCCAAAGAAATAAATGCCAGACTCTTCTGTAAGTTTGATCAGCGATATATGATTTGAAATATAATGTGACATACTGTATTATGACGTTATCTTTTGCATGTTGTCAATGACAACCTCTAAATAGGATAGTTTAACTTTTATTTATTTAATTTAAAACTAAACCAATTTCAAGCCTTCAGATCTGCTTTTTAGTTGAATGAAATGAAGAAAGGTTAGATGATGGGTTTTATTGTCATGTTTTTGGACTAAGTTCACTTTTGGAGTATGTTACACGTTACACCTGTATTTAACGTGTAATATGTATCATGCTCCAGCACCTGCACCCCTTCACCCCCCCCCCACCCTGTGACAGTGGTTCCTCTCCCCCGCATCTATTGTCACATTCAAAATTGGCGTAGCTGTGCAGGGCTTTGCATAACTAAGCTATTCATTCACATGAAGAAACTACAAGTCCTATCTTCCGCCACTGTAGACAGCTCATAGTTCTCAATAGACTGCAAGGGCGCTGATGAGTGCTGATGAGCCTCCTCTTTGTCCACTGACACTTCTGCCAGCTTTCAAACAGAAAGACCATATGGAGCTATGGTCAAGAAAGCTAGAGGATGTATCTGCAGGAGCCTGGGATTGCACCCACGACCCGTTCATTTTTATTTTTTTTTGCAAAAATATGGTCATTTATTAATTTTCCCCAAAGTTGAATTTATACTTTAAAAATATTAATTTGATTTCCTGTACTTTATGACACCCACCACCTAGACAGGAATTTTAGATATTCCTTTAACTGGAAAAACAAAAGCAATCAAACGTTCTAGACTCTTCCTGACACCTATGGTTTAATAGTTTTCTGTGTACCTATTGGCAATATTTATCACCACTTCCTTGTCTATGTGATAGACAAGAAATTATAGGAGATCTTTACAATGGGGACAGAGGCAAGAACACCAAACGTGATATATCTGGGTAACTACCAGATTTCATTAAATGATCATTTATAACAGTGGAGGACATGAAAGGTGCAGTTGTTACTTATAGAAAAACCTTAGTGTTTGCTATAATGCAACAGCTTAATTTTCCAGGTCAGGCTAAGTTCCACAGGAACAAAGGTAACAAACTTAAATAGACTCTGTCATCTGGGAACTAAGGGCCAGATTCAGGTACAATTGCGGCCGTGTAACGTAACCTGTTTACGTTACACCGCCGCAAGTTTTCAGTGTTAGTGCCCGATCCACAAAGCACTTACCTGTAAACTTGCGGCGGTGTATCGTAAACACGTCCGGCGCAAGCCCGCCCAATTCAAATGGGGCGTGTACCATTTAAATTAGGCGCGCTCCCGCGCCGGACGTTCTGCGCATTCTCCGTTCGCAATTTTCCCGACGTGCTTTGCGTGAAATTACGGCGGCGCAACGTGTTTGTGAATCGCGACGTGCGTAACGTACTTACGCCGAAAAAAAAAAATTCAAAAGCGACGCGGGAACGACGGGCATACTTTAACATGGTGGAGTAATTCTACACCATGTTAATAGCACCCCTAACTTTGCGACGGGAAACTAAGACTTGCGCCGACGTAACGACGGGAAAAACCTTCGTGGATCGCCGTAACTGCTAATTTGCATACCCGACGCTGGAATACGACGCAAACTCCACCAAGCGGCGGCCGAGGTATTGCATCCTAAGATCCGACGGTGTAAGACAATTACACCTGTCGGATCTAAGGGCTATCTATGCGTAACTGATTCTATGAATCAGTCGCATAGATACTCTGAGAGATACAACGGCGTTTCAGAGAAACGCCCTCGTATCTCTTCTGTGAATCTGGCCCTAAAAATCTGCAGAAGTTGTAAAACACAGGCACCTAGGGTGCCTACAAATACCCTTCAGCAGTCTCCCAGACCCTTTTATGATGGCTGAATGCCAAGAAGTTCTGACAAGCAAAGCTTCACTGTTTTTTTTAAGTGGTGAATCTTGTCCAAGCTTTCCTTCCTCTCACACAATCCTATTGACCAGCATAGTGGCCATGATAGTGGTGTACCAATAGAAATGTGGGTGGCAAGACTTAGTAGCAAGCTCTGACAATACCCAGCTGTATTGGAACTTTGCCTGTCCAAATGGTCAACCATTTGGTTGGGCCTGCATTTTGTACATGCAGTCGTTTTGGAGGTTTTCCCCCATGACAGAGTCTGTTTAAATACCTTATATATCTTACATTTCTCTGGTTATTTTTCATACACATTAGTGCCCTCTAAGAACCACTTTTCCAAACTAGGAATGATTTGGTAATCCGGAGCTTGCCTTAATGCCCTACATGCTTTGCAATAGTGATTGTCCCACCCAGTTTCCCTTCTTACTCGATACAATGACCTCCAGTTGAAATAATTTTTGTATCTTTCATCATCATTGTCCAACTGAAAAAGGTAATCTGCTAAATCCTTTGCACTTGGAAAATCATCAACATGAATAAAAGCTTCCCCAGGAAGGAACCTCTCGTAGTTTTTCCTAGTTGTCCCTAACACGACAGGTACAGCCCAGGAGTCAAAAGCATTTGACCACAGCTTCTCAGTTATATAATCCTTGTAAATGGAATTTTCAAAGGCCAGGTAAAACTTATACTGAGAGATGGTTGTATAAAAATCATCCCAAGATAACTCCATATGGTTCTTTCCATAAACGTCAATTGGAATGTACTTTTTCAGCTCCTCATAATACTCATTACGCCGTACGCCTGGATACCATTTACTGACCACCCAAGCGACCAATTTAGATTTTGCTGGGATAGTAAAACTTTGAGGCTCTCTCAAAGCCTCAATACGGCCATAAGGTCTATAGACATCAGAGTCCTGGCGGAATGTCATGGTCATATTGAACATATTGTTTAAGAAGTGGAGATTTTTAATGATCAAAGGGGGTTCCATGTTAAACCAAACCCAACGCTGGTGATGAGGCCTTGGATCCCAAGGCAAATTTTTTTCATACATGATATCTACATGGTGCATGACCACAGCATCAGCCATGTTGTAGAGGCTTCGGTCCGCGGTTAATTTGCAGCCAGAGATGCCATAAACACTTAAACAAGTATTTAATGGAAAAGGTTCCCCAAATGGCCAAACCCAAACAAGTACAAGGAGATCTTTCTCTTTATTGTGGACTGAGATTGGGGAGTCATTTGGAAGTCTGTCTGCTGTTGTGAGCATAATGTCTTTTTGTTTACATTCAAAGACCATGGAGAATCCTGCTCTTTGCCATGACCAGGTAAAGAAGATCACAAAGAAAATAACTGGGACTATGATGATCAAGTTCTGATTACAAAATGGTTTCATTGCTGAGTTTATTCTGAAAAGAAATAAGCAAAGGAGACATTAGATTCAGTAGTGCTGTTTCTGAAAAGCATAATACTACTATATTTACTTTTTTTGGAAATGTATTTATATATAAAATTGTTAAATATTACATTTGTAATTATATTGTAGCACTTATTTGTCTGTTAAAACATAAATCATGTGGGCCATTTAGCATATATTGTTAGGTGGCCACTAGAGTGTGATCTGAGTAATATGTGTAAGAAAATCAGATAGTCTATTGTCTTTATGACTGTGTGCATTACTGAAGTTGGAAAGGCTATGCTATAACAGCAATTCTACCTACAACATAACTGCTGTGCCTTCCTAATTTTTTCAATTATATAACCATTTTTTCTTATAATTATTTCCTATGGAAACCCTAATGCCCTGTACACACAATCAGTTCGTCTGATGAAAACGGTCCGATGGACCGTTTTCATCGGACGAACCGATCGTGTGTGGGCCCCATCATTTTTTTTCCCATCTGTGAAAAAAAATAGAACCTGTTTTAAAATTTTCTGATGGTTAAAAAACCGTCTGTGGGGAAATCCATCGGTCAAAAATACACGCATGCTCAGAATCAAGTCGACGCATGCTCAGAAACATTGAAAATGGAAAAAATTATTGCGCTCGTTCTAAATGTAGAAAATTAAATAAAAAAGCTGCGATCAAAAAGTGTTATACCACACCAGACAAATACAAAAACAGGAAGCAGATCGCGCTAATATATACGACCAGCTGTCTGCAGAGTAGTATGTCAAATTTGAGTGACACCATATACAGTGAGCTGTGACATAAATGACTATATTAAGTGAAAAATATATAAATATATGAATAAAATGTCCTTAGTGAAAAAAATTACTCTATGAAGAAAAAATAAAAATAAAAAATAAATAAGTGAAAAGTATTGATAGATGAATCTTGTAATGAGCCAAAAGTCCACCATACAGAAGTTTCAAATGAAGATGTCCCCCGTGCAGAGAATGTAAAACATCCCAGGAAAGGTGATGAGAAAGCACTTCCACCAAAGACAAACACTGCCTCTTACCGAATATTATTGGTCTCTGTTTAAGGAGACCAAATACAGCATGTAAGGGTGTAATTCAAGTAGATATTCCCACCGGTTTATCCAACTCAAAGCTGTCAGAATCGGTCAGTCATCTCAGCCAAACAGGATATATGTAAATAGAAGAGGGACTCACAATAGTGTAAAATCCTCGCGATTTAATAGGTAAAAATAGGTATGCACTTACATCAAATCAGATCAGACAAGGCATCCAACAAGTAAACAAGCCGGCCAGCTATAAAAACGAACGCCCGTATCTTCCGGGTTACAACCATCCCGTGACCACGTCCCCTAGTGACGAAACGTAGGGAGGAGACGTTCTGACGTCACCGCGCATATCGTTGTAACCCTAAAGCGCCCCTGCCCATTGAAATCAATGGGAAGCACCGCCGGCAAAGTGCAGCGGCGCTTTGCGGGCGGTTTTTAACCCTTTTTCAGCCACTAGCAGTGGGTTAAAAGTGCCCCGCTAGCGGCTGAAAAGCGCTGCAAAAAACGATGGTAAATCGCTGGTAAAAATAGCAGTGCTTTACCACCGACGCGCCCGGGCACTTTCAGTGTGAAAGCACTCTTAAGTAAATACCGTATTTATCGGCGTATAACACGCGCCAGCGTATAACACGCACCCCAAGTTGAGGAGGGAAGTTTAAGGAAAAAAACTTAGATTTAAATGCCTATCAATGCAGCCTTATCACTGTCCATCTGCAGCCTTGTCCATCATTGCAGAATGATCAGTGTCCGTCTTCAGCCTTGCCCATTGTAAGGGGTTAATTTACTTAAACTGGAGAGTGCAAAATCTGGTGCAGCTCTGCATAGAAACCAATCAGCTTCCAGGTTTTTTTTGTCAAAGCGTTATTAAACAAGCTGAAGTTAGAAGCTGATTGACTATCATGTACAGCTGCAACAGATTGCGCACTCTTCCGTTTTTAGTAAATCAACCCCAAAAGTGTGTTAAAAGAAAAAAATTATCGTAAAAAAATATATATATATAAAAATCTAAAAAACT
The DNA here is from genome assembly GCF_905171775.1 of Rana temporaria. Taxonomy (NCBI): domain Eukaryota; kingdom Metazoa; phylum Chordata; class Amphibia; order Anura; family Ranidae; genus Rana; species Rana temporaria. The sequence goes on from NC_053497.1 coordinate 57,823,177, forward strand.
TAAATAAATATAAACTTTTATATGATGATACTGCACTGATAACAGTATGTAACAAAATATATATATTTAATAATAAACACTGATTTGGGTTATTTTCACTAAAGGAATGTAGTAGAATAAAGTTTGGCCTGAATTTATGAAGAAAGATTATTTGCAAACTTTTATAACAGAAACAAAGAAAAACACTGGTCTTTTTTCTGCTTTTTTACCCAAAAAATTTTAGGGCCAGATCCTCAAAAGGGATACGCCGGCGTATCTACTGATACGCCGTCGTATCCCTGTTTCTATCTTTGAAAATGATCCACAGAATCAGTTTCACATAGATAGGCAGAAGATCCGACATGTGCAAGGGACTTACACTGCCGGATCTTAGGATGCAGTACCGCATCCGCCGCTGGGGGCATTTCGAGTCGAAATGCCGCTTCGCGTATGCAAATGAGCACTTACGGAGATCCACGAAGCGGTTTAGCTTTGTGAAATCTCCGTAAATACTTACGTTGCAATCGTAAAATTAGGGCTGCTTTTACAAAGTGTAAACTGTTTACACCTTGTAGAAATAGACCCTTCTTTGCAGCGACGCTGATTTTTTTTTTTTTGTAATTTATTTTTTTTGTAATTTTTTTTTCCCGCCGTATCTTTTTTTTTTCCCGACGCAACTTTTTTTACCCGTCGCTATTCACAAAACACGGCGTAACGTAATTTCGCGCTATGCCCGTCGGGAAAATGACGTCACAAGCATGCGCAGTACGTCCGGCGCGGGAGCGCGCCTAATTTAAATGGGACTCGCCCCATTTGAATTGGGAACGCCTTGCGCCGGCCGGATTTAAGTTACACAGCCCAAAATTTCTAGGTAAGTGCTTTGTGGATCGGGCACTCAGGTAGAAATTTTGCGGCAGTGTAACTTAAATCAGAATAGTTAAGTTACGGCGCCTCTTTGTGGATCTGGCCCTTAAAACCTAGTGGTGATTAAATGCCACAAAAAGAATGATCTGTTTGTGTGAGAAAAATTATAAAAAATTCATATGGGTACAGTGTTGCATGACCACGCTAATGGCATTCAAATTACCACAGCGCTGAAAGCTGAAAATTGGCCTGGGCAGGAAGAGGGTGAAAGTGCCCTGTATTTAAGTGGTTTAAAGGTAAGCAGCAATTTAAAATATTTTTTTATATTATGAGATGTAACAAATGTAGAATAGGGGTTTTCTCAAATTGGCTACAAATTGGCTACAAAAGTGGAACTATACCTAAAAAAAAAGGTAATTGAATATTTGTTTTAAAGCATATTTACAGCTTGTTAAAAAGATGTACATACTTGAATGTTCATAGTCTGGCCATAGGCTGACTTAAAGAGGAACTGCAGTCTGTTCACATAATTTGTAATAAAAACATCTTTACTATTCTGAAGCTTCTCTCCAATCACTTTGCATATTTTTTTATATATGCTGTGATTCTGTACCTATCAAATATGCTGCAGAAATCTCCCTCCACTCAGTCTGGCTGTAGTCATTTTAAATGTGGGCAGGTGAAGCTGCTGCCTGTTCACTTCTGCTCTGTCACGACCTGTTGTCGCAAGGACCAGTATTCCATCCTTCCTTACAGAAGCTAAATTTGACGGTCTGGCTGCTGAGACCTACATCTTGAAAAAACGAGGAGTCTCGGGTCGAGCCCTTTCTACACTCATTAGTGCCAGAAAGCCAGCCTCTAGGCTAATAGAGTATACTATATTACTATAGAGTCTGGAAAGCGAATAGAATCCCTTAAAATATGACATAAGTAGAAAAAGTGGCGTTACGCTTTAACGTTTTTTGTAGCCAGGTTTTCTTCCTTAAAGAGGGAGTAAAGCATCCTTAAAAAAAAACACCCTACAAGACAAATGCATAATGAGCTAGTATGCATAGCATAGCTCATTATGAAGTACTTACCTGAGATCGAAGCCCCTGCAGCCGTCCTTGTTTGCCTCCTCTGTCGCCGTTATCTCTCCCGGAGTGACTTCCAGGTATCGCGGCTCCGGCGCTGTGACTGGCCGGAGCCGCGATGACGTCACTCCCGCGCATGCGCGCCGATGCCGCCACTAATGGCATGATCGCCGTTAGAAATGGCACACTCAGTGCACCTGTGCGCCGTTGTCTACAGCGTATGCGCCGTAAACATCGGTACATGTCTTTTTTCAAATATTTGTTGCACCTACAGGTAAGCCTTAATCTAGGTTTAACTGTAGGTAAAAGTGGTCTGTAAGGGTTAACAACCACTTTAATAAGTAAACTGATAAATTGTCAAACAGAGAAATTAAATTATGCTAAAAAAAAAAATAAGTCTACAGATAATCTAAAACGTTAAAAACATAAACACATTTTATAAATCAGAGAAATCCTATGAGAAAATGTCACTGTAACAACCTACTAATAAAAGTAGATAAGTACAAGGCGAAGCTTATGTCATCATCATTTTTTGACAGGTGTAAGGTTGAAAAAGAAAACAGAATGAAACAGAAAATATGATATAATACAATTATAATAGTGTGTGTGTGTGTGTGTTTGTGTGTGTATATATATATATATATGTGTGTGTGTGTGTATTAATACATTTATAAAATGTAAGAATAAATCCCTGTAATACTTCCACCATAAAGGATAGCAAATGGGGCAAAGCTTATGTTGTGGAAATTTTACAAATAGGTGCAAGGGTGAAAATTAAAATAGAATGAAATATATCATAATATACTATATTAATAACTATATTAATAGTATAATTCAATAATAAATGGGTACCGGTGTAATTTCCATCATAAAGTAAATTTGTAAAGGAAAGTAGCTGTATTCGTGTGCTTGTGGAAAAAAGTTCATAATACTTGCTAATTTGCATCTTTTGTTATTTTAAAATACAAATAAAAAGAAAAGTAAAAAAAAAAAAAAAAAAATCCTAGTAAATATAATAAAACTGCAACCCTGGGAGATTTTTTTTTTTTTTCAAATGTAGGGCTGTGGGATAAAGTGAGGTTTGCTATAAATGTTGAATCACGCAGAAAAAAATTCAAGACCAGAAGCCTCTACTGCAACACATGTAGGGGCAGATCCACAAAGAAAGTACGCCGGCGTATCAATTGATACGCCGGCGTACTTTCAAAATTCCCACGTCGTATCTTTGTTTTGAATCCTCAAAACAAGGTACGACGGCATCTGGGTTAGATCCGACAGGCGTACGTCTCCGGCGTCCGCTGGGTGTCGTTTCCGTCGTATTCCGCGTCGAGTATGCAAATTAGCTATTTCCGACGATCCACGAGCGTACGAGCGGCCGTCGCAATCTTTTACGTCGTTTCCGTTTGGCTTCTTCCGGCGTATAGTTAAAGCTGCTATCTGGTGGCGTACTCAATGTTAAGTATGGCCATCGTTCCCGCGTCGAATTTTAGATTTTTTATTTTGTTTGCGTAAGTCGTCCGTGAATGGGGCTGGACGCCATTTACGTTCACGTCAAAACCAATGACGTCCTTGCGACGTCATTTGGAGCAATGCACCCTGGGAGTTTTGACGGGGCATGCGCAGTTCGTTCGGCATGGGGACGCGCTTCATTTAAATGAAATATGCCCCCTACTCGCCGCATTTGAATTCCGCGCCCTTACGCCGCGAGAGATACACTACGCCGCCGTAACTTACGACGCAAATTCTTTCAGGATTCAAACCAAAGCCAGGTAAGTTACGGCGGCGTAGCGTATCTCAGATACGCTGCGCGGGTGCAGATCTTTGTGGATCTGCCCCCGGGAATGTTTGAGCAAACGTCATGTTACCTGATGTGACTAGACTTTAGAATATGATATTTACTTACTTCTTTTGGAAGAACCTTCTCATGACGATGGTAGAAGAAGAAGACATGCAACGACCATCAAAAAGCTTTGTGTAGGGAGCATCCTCTAAACTTGATTCTGTGCCGTACCTTTTCCCTGTCAACTTCATTATATACAAATGTCCTTCTACAGTTTAGACTTTGATGACTTGCGTATGACTTGGGAGACGCTTCTGTTTATGTAGTATTGGCATCGTAAAGCATTAATATCCCTGTCATCAAAGACTTCAGAGTGACACAAACATTCATCAGGAATCCACAGCCAAACAAAGCCACAAGCTTCCCTCCCATGCCTAAGGTCAATTAATGGTATATAATATAGCTCTTTATGTGTTCTGAAGATTTAAGTGTTTTTTTTTTCCTTTTTCTAAAAGGACTATATGAAATTCCACCTGAAAAAAATCCCCCCCCCCCCAAAAAAAAAAAAAACCTGCAAGACAAAGGCGTAATGAGCTAGTATGCATTGCATACTAGCTCATTATGAAATACCTTAAAACAAAGCTGTTACAGCCGCCCACGCACACTGCTGCCACAGCCGTCATCTTTCCTGGAGCTTCTTTCAGGTTCGCGGGCTTTGACGTTGTGATTGGCCAGAGCCGCAATGACGACACGGGCACGACATGACATGGGTAAACGTGGGCCGTCCCTCCAGAGCGCATGCGCCAGTGATGTCACTGGCTGCATGCACTGGAAATATCTGTATAGGTTTAGGAGATATTTTCAATACCTATAGGTAAGCCTTATTATAGGTAAAAGTTTGCAGAGGAAGTTTACTTCCTCTATGACCACTTCAGCCCTAGAAGAATTGGCTGCCCAATGACCGGCCAGTTTTTGCGATTCATAGCTTTCGTGCGACGTGGCTCCCAAACAAAATTGACGTCCTTTTTTTCCCACAAATAGAGCTTTCTCTTGGTGGTATCTGATCACCTCTGCGGTTTATATTTTTTGCGCTATAAACAAAGAAAGAGCAGCCATTTTGAAAAAAAAACAATGGCCCAGATTCACAAAGAGTTACGCTGGCGTATCAGTAGATACGCCGACGTAACTCCGAATCTAAGCCCGTCGTATGTTTAAATGTATTCTCAAACTGAGATACACTTAAACATGCCTAAGATAGAAGAAACATGTCGGCGTAGAATATGCAAATGAGTCGTTACGCCGATTCACGAACGTACACTTGCCCGTCGCAGTAAATGTACGCCGTTTCCGTAAGAGATACGCGGCGTAAAGATAAACATGCCCCCTAGGTGGCATATCCAATGTTAAGTATGGCCGTCGTTCCCGCGTCGCAATTTGAAAATTTTACGTTGTTTGCGTAACTCGTCCGTGAATGGGGCTGGACGCCATTTACGTTCACGTCGAAACCAATGACGTCCTTGCGACGTCAATTAGCGCAATGCACGTCGGGAAATTTTAGGGACGGCGCATGCGCATTAGGTTCGGCGCGGGAACACGCCTAATTTAAATGCTATACGGGGCCTACCCGCTTAATTTGAATTAGGCAGGCTTGCACCGGGGGATTTACGCTACGCCGCCGCAACTTTACAGGCAAGTGCTTTGTGAATCAAGCACTTGCCCGTAAAACTTGCGGCGGCATAACATAAATGAGATACGTTACGCCGCTGCAGAGATGCGGCGATCTACGAGAATCTGCCCCAATTTTTTTTTACTTTTTGCTATAATAAATATTCCCCAAAATATATAAAAAAAATACATTTTTTTTCCTCAGTTTAGGCCAATATGTATTCTTCTACATATTTTTGGTAAAAAAAATGCAATAAGAGTATATTGATTGGTTTGCGCAAAAGTTTTAGCGTCTACAAAATAGAGCACAGTGATTGGTCATCTGTTTTATATATGGATTTTTTGATCTCATAATTTGCAATTATTGCTTTTTTTTTTTTATTTCTTTATATGTTTTCATTTTATTTAGTGCACTATTATTTACATACATTTTGAGGTTGGGTTAATAGGGCAGTGCTTTACTATTACTTTAATGATAACTTTTGAAACCCACTATTTTTTATATTTATGACCCTGACACTGAGCCGTACATTTACAGCACCCAATATGTGCTGCGGTGATGTGACCCCATGTTCATGTGTGGGAGTGACGTCATCGCAGCACGTGTTCAAACCACACATTTGAGGTATCGCCACGATCGTTAGAGCGAGAGCAATAATTCTAGCACTTCACCTCCTCTGCAAGTTAAAACTGTTAACCTGTAGTAAGCGATGCCTCTGGAGATTTTTAACTACCGTAGTTTGTCGCTATTCCATGAGTGTGTGTGATTTTAAAGCGTAACATGTTAGGTATCTATGTACTCGGCGTAACATCATCTTTCACATTATACAAAAAACAAACTTTACTGTTTTGTTTGTTTTTTTTATTCATGAAAGTGTGTTTCTTCCAAAAATAATGGTTAATGGTTAGTGGTTAATGGTTAACCACTTAAGGACCGCCTCCTGTAAATATACGTCAGCAGAATGGCACGGCTGGGCAGATATATACGTACCAGTACGTCCTGTACTGTACATCTACCCAGCCATGGGTCATGGGCGCGCCCGCGACCCGGTCCGAAGCTCCGGGACCGCGGGACCCGCGGACCCGATCGCCGCTGGGGTCCCGCGATCGGTCCCCGGAGGTGAAAAAAGGGGAGAGCCGCGTGCTTCACTGTGGCGGCTGCATCGATCGTGTCATGCACTTTATAGGGGGACACAATCGATGATGTCACTCCTACAGCCACACCCCCCTACAGTTGTAAACACACACTAGGTGAAACATAACTCCTTCAGCGCCCCCTGTGGTTAACTCCCAAACTGCAACTGTCATTTCCACAATAAACAATGCAATTTAAATGCATTTTTTGCTGTGAAAATGACAATGGTCCCAAAATGTGTCAAAATTGTCCGAAGTGTCCGCCATAATGTCGCAGTCACGAAAAAAAACGCTGATCGCCGCCATTACATGTACATGTGTGGGAGTGACGTCATCGCAGCACGTGTTCAAACCACACATTTGAGGTATCGCCACGATCGTTAGAGCGAGAGCAATAATTCTAGCACTAGACCTCCTCTGCAATTTTAAACTGTCAACCTGTAGAAAGCGATGCCTATGGAGATTTTTAACTACCGTAGTTTGTCGCCATTCCATGAGTGTGAGATTTTAAAGCGTGACATGTTAGTTATCTATGTACTCGGCGTAACATCATCTTTCACATTATACAAAAAACAAACTTTACTGTTTTGTTTTGTTTTTTTTATTCATGAAAGTGTACTACCGTAACTACTGTACATCTACCCAGCCGTAGTCTGCGGGTCCCGTGGTCCCGGAGCTTCGGACCGGGTCGCGGGCGCGCGCCCGCGACCCGGTCCGAAGCTCCGGGACCACGGGACCCGCAGACCCGATTGCCGCTGGGGTCCCACGATCGGTCCCCGGAGCTGAAGAACGGGGAGAGGCGTATGTAAACACGGCTTCCCCGTGCTTCACTGTGGCGGCTGCATCGATCGTGTCATCCCCTTTATAGGGAGACACAATCGATGACGTCACTCCTACAGCCACACATAACCCCATCAGCGCCCCCTGTGGTTAACTCCCAAACTGCAACTGTTATTTTCACAATAAACAATGCATTTTAAATGCATTTTTTGCTGTGAAAATGACAATGGTCCCAAAAATGTGTCAAAATTGTCCGAAGAGTCCGCCATAATGTCGCAGCTACGAAAAAAAACGCTGATCGCCGCCATTAGTAGTAAAAAGAAAAAAGGAATAAAAATGCAATAAAACTATCCCCTATTTTGCAAACGCTATAAATTTTGCGCAAAGCAAGCGATAAACGCTTATTGCGATTTTTTTTTTACCAAAAATATGTAGAAGAATACGTATCGGCCTAAACTGAGGAAAAAAACAATTTTTTTATATATTTTTGGGGGATATTTATTATAGCAAAAAGTAAAAAATATGGCATTTTTTTCAAAATTGTCGCTATATTTTTGTTTATAGCGCAAAAAATAAAAAACGCAGAGGTGATCAAATACCACCAAAGGAAAGCTCTCTTTGTGGAAAAAAAAGGACGCCAATTTGGTTTGGGAGCCACGTCGCACGACCGCGCAATTGTCAGTAAAAAGTGACGCATTACTGAATCGCAAAAAGGGGCCTGGTCCTTTACCTGCATTTTGGTCCGGGGCTTAAGTGGTTAAAAGGTTGCTATGCAAATACAGTGTGACATAAAATATTGCAAAGACTGCCATTTTATTCTTTAGGGTCTCTGCTAAAAAATATATATAATGTTTGGAGGTTCTAAGTAATTTTCTAGAAAAAAATATGAATTTTTACTTTTAAAGAGGGGGTTCACCCTATAAAAAAATGTTTTCTAGCATTAAATTAAAGGAGTTCTCTGACCTAAAACTTTTAACCCCCGCTGTGCCCGGGCTGTAAAAATATACAAAATAAACTTTCACTTACCTGCCTACGATCCCCCGTTGTTCCGATATCGCCGTCCCGTTCTCCGGTCCCGGGCCCCTTCCGCTTCCTGTGTGTCGGTGACTCATAGTGCGCTCAGCCTATCAGCGGCCGCAGCAATGTCCCGTCGCGGCCGCTGATAGGCTGAGCGCACTATGAGTCACCGACACACAGGAAGCGGAAGAGACCGGGACCGGAGAACGGGACGGCGATATCGGAACAACGGGGGATCGTAGGCAGGTAAGTGAAAGTTTATTTTGTATATTTTTACAGCCCGGGCACAGCGGGGTTAAAAGTTTTAGGTCAGAGAACTCCTTTAAGCATAGTAGCGTGAGCTACAGTATGCCTTTATTTATTTTTTTTGCCCCGTACTCACTGTGTAATCCTATAGTGAAGATTCCGACTCCCCGCGGGGAATGGGCGTTCCTATCCAGAGGGAAGATGATTGACGGCTCGCTCTGGCGCGTCACGCTTCTCCGAAAATAGCCGAAATAGGACTTGGCTCTTCACGGCGCATAGTCTGTGCGCAGGCGCCATATAGCGCCGTGAAGAGCCGAGACCTACTCCGGCTATCTTCGGGGAGCGTGACGTGCCATAGCCGGTGATCTGACGTGCTGGTTCCATGTATCATGGAAGTTCCAGCGCATGCGCGAACTGATGCGGTGAGATGGTTCCAGCCATCGGGAAAGTTCCTTCAAACACTGCGCAGGTGCAAACTTGCTGACGGAAATCCCCGAACGGCGGCCTGCATCCAGGGCGACGTGGATTGTGAGGTAAGTGGCCAGTCGGCCTCACGTCCTCGCTGCGCTCGGACGGCTCGCTTCGCTCGCTCGGCCTCCTGGCTCTTTTTTTAACATCCTCCAATCCACGGGGATGTTAAAGAATGAGCCTGGATGCCGGGCGAGGTTTGGGGATTTCCGTCGGGAAGCTTGCGCCTGCGCAGTCAGTGGAGGAACTTCCCCCATAGGGGAACATTCAGGACAAGTCACCGGCCGTCAATCATCTTCCCTCTGGATAGGAACGCCCATTCCCTGCGGGGAGTCGGAATCTTCACTATAGGATTACACAGTGTACGGGGCAAAAAAAATAAAATAAAGGCATACTGTAGCTTGCGCTACTATGCTTAATTTAATGCTAGAATGTTGTTATTGTGGGTGAACCACCGCTTTAAGCAACAAATGTCAGAAAAAGGCTTAGCCGTGAAACTGCTTATTATCAGGGCACATTATTATGTGCAGTGGAGTAAATGGGCTCTTTAAAAAAAAGTGCTGAAGCCATTAGATTGGCATGACAGCCAGGAAACCGGTACTTAGAAAAAGGAAAAATCAGCAATCTACCCTCAAGCTTCCTCACTACAGGTTACAGAAACTCGAAGACACCAGTGCCACCTGCTGCCAGTTTATAATACTGCAGGGGACACGGGATGAAAAATGTAGAACTCCCAGCATGCGCACCGTGTGTGAGGCTGTAGACACGTGACGTGTAAGCGTCGCTCTGTCTCCTAGCAATCGGGGGACGGCGTGGTTGCCTAGCAGCGAGAGACGCAGAGGGGAAGCAAACTCAGACGGTGGACCAGGATCGCCGAGAAATGTCGGAGAGTGTGGCCGAGATGACTCCGGATCCCCGGGAGCTGCAGATCCACAACGCCAAAGCCTACCTACAGCAAGCCGGCCCGAATGGGGTCAGCCTGTGAGTATGAAGGGGCCCGGCCCGGGGGGAGGGGGGGGACAAATAATCAGTCACAGCATTGCACTGTGTGTGTTCATTATTATAGGAGAAAACCGGAATCATAAACACCCGATCCAAAGACAATCCCGGTGTAATGAAGTCTGAATCTGAAAATTATGGAAAAACAAAAGTTTCATTTAGGCCTCATTCTCATCTGTGCATTCCGGGAACAAACACACACGCGCGTGTAAAAAAACACGCGTGGAAAATGCACGTTGCACTTGCAGTGTCGTTAATTGTTAATGGCAGCCCAGACGTAGCGAGCAAATACACGAAGCTCAACACCGGAATAGTTTCCCGGGGGCTTATTTTGGCATGTTTGTTAACCCATTCATAGAAGTGCGCTGCCATATGCACAGAGATCAAAGCGCGAAAAATGCATGACAAATGCGACACGGCGATGTGAATGGGGCATTACAGGGAATATACACTATGGCCCAGATTCTGAAAGGACTTACGACGGCGCAGCGCCATGTACGCCGTCGTAAGTCCTAATCCGAGCCGTCGTATCTATGCGCCTGATTCTTAGAATCAGTTACGCATAGATATCCATTAGATCCGACAGGCGTAAGTCTCTTACGCCGTCGGATCGTAACTGCATTTTTCCACTGGCCGCTAGGGGCGTGTAAGCTGATTTACGTGTCGAAATATGTAAATTAGCTAGATACGCGAATTCCCGAACGTACGCGCGGCCGACACAGTAAAGTTACGACGTTTACGTTAGGCTTTTCCCGGCGTATAGTTGCCCCTGCTATATGAGGCATAAGTGCGGCGTAACAATGTTAAGTATGGCCGTCGTTCCCGGGTCGAAATTTGAAAAAGTTACGTCGTTTGCGTAAGTCGTCCGTGAATGGGGTTGGACGTCATTTACGTTCACGTCGAAACCAATGACGTCCTTGCGGCGTACTTTGGAGCATTGCACACTGGGAAATTCCACGGACGGCGCATGCCAAATTTTAATTTAGGCGGGCTTACGCCGGCCGATTTACGCTGCGCTGCCGCAACTTACGGAGCAAGTGCTTTGAGAATACAGCACTTGCCCGTCTAAGTTGCGGCGGCGTAACGTAAATCGGATACGTTACGCCGCCGCAGAGATACGCCGCTGGACGAGACTCTGGCCCTATATTACCAAAAGTATTGGGACACTTGCCTTTACACGCACATGAACTTTAATGGCATCCCAGTCTTGCCTTACAAATGCGCTTCTGGAAGAAAGGCCAAACATTCCCATATAGACACATCCCTAAGACCCCTTTTACACTGAAGCGTTTTTACAGCGTTAAAAATAGCGCTATTAAAACGCTCATAATACGCTCTCCATGCATCTCAATGGACCCTTTCACACTGAGTCCTGCAAGCAGCAATCTTTGGAGCAGCTTTTGGGCGCTGAAAAAAACGCTCCAAAAACGCCCCATTCATTGAAATTAATTGAAAGCGCTGTAAAAACGCCTTGCCCTTTCACACTGAGGCACTGCAAAAACGCCCTAAAACGTTAGGGTCTAAGCGGTGCTTTACCAGCGCTTTTCAGGCGCTGGCAGTGTGAAAGGGCTCTGAAAGTCTTTCACATTGGGATTGCAGATGAGGCTTCTTTCAGGCGCTTTACAAGCTTTTTTTTAAAGCCAAAGCGCCTGAAAAACGCTTGAATAACGCCCAAAAAAAAGGCCCAGTGTGAAAAGGGCCTAATTGTGGACAGCTGAGAGACATCGATCTGTATCACCGTCTACTGTATATGGAACTCTGGATGGTCAAAGGCTCCCGGCTCACAGATAGAAATGGAAAGGAAAAGGAGGGCCGAGTGCATTATCTTTTTAAAATTACATTTATTAAAAAGAAATCGCATTACAGGCTGATAACTTGTATCAACAGAATCTTGTGGTAGACACGGCTGCCGTCAGTATTGTACGGTGCGCGCTGATGTCACCGCTGACTCCGACCAATTGTCCAGCTGGACAACGATTGTTTGGTGTGGACAATGCAGGCACTGTTCTGTCATCCAGTTAATGCAGGGCTGTCTTAATGAGTAGGCACTCCTGGGCTATGCCCAGGGGCCCCAGCACTTTCCCCAAAGCAGCTGGTCCTTGAGCCCATGCTGCCCCGAAATCGGGGGCCCCATGATGGCACTGAGAGTAATGGATACACAGGGGAGGCAGGCTGGCAGCGGTGTGCCGCGCTGTGCAGAACGATACCTATTATTTCACAGCCAGCAGGGAGGGGCAGGGCCGGAGTGCCAGTGATGCTCTGACCCCGCCAATGCAGCTTGAATGCTTAGAGACTCGAAGGCTGCGGGGTAAGAGCTGCTGAGGCGGCAGCACTGATAGCCCACCTGCAAAAGTAGCATTGTGGATGGTGTCATGGTGAGCCCAGCTGTCCAGCACTGTTTTCACCGAAAGGCTTGGAATGCCCAGAGGGATGCTCCCTTCTCCGCTCCTCCTTCTGCTTGCTTTATTGGTATAGGCAAGTGCAGTGCTGGAGGTGGGCACAGAGCTAATAGGTTACATGCACTGTATCTCCACTGGAAAAGGGGGTACTACATGGATGGAGTAATAGTGCTGGAGGATTTCAAGGGTGTATTGAGGAAAACAATGCTGAGGGGGGACCTGGGATGTATAGGGGGTAGCAACGCTTGGGTGGCTATAGTGTTAGAGGTATCAGGGATTTTGTGGGGTCACAATACAAGGGGTATTTTATGAAATATGGTTATATTGCTGGGGGGATATCTGGGGTGTAGAGGGGTCAGAGTGCTGGGGGGATATCTGGGGTGTAGAGGGGTCAGAGTGCTGGGGGGATATCTGGGGTGTAGAGGGGTCAGAGTGCTGGGGGGATATCTGGGGTGTAGAGGGGTCAGAGTGCTGGGGGGATATCTGGGGTGTAGAGGGGTCAGAGTGTTGGGGGGGATATCTGGGGCGTAGAGGGGTCAGAGTGCTGGGGGGATATCTGGGGCGTAGAGGGGTCAGAGTGCTGGGGGGATATCTGGGGCGTAGAGGGGTCAGAGTGCTGGGGGGGATATCTGGGGTGTAGAGGGGTCAGAGTGTTGGGGGGGATATCTGGGGTGTAGAGGGGTCAGAGTGCTGGGGGGATATCTGGGGCGTAGAGGGGTCAGAGTGCTGGGGGGATATCTAGGGTGTAGAGGGGTCAGAGTGCTGGGGGGGATATCTGGGGCGTAGAGGGGTCAGAATGCTGGGGGGGATATCTGGGGTGTAGAGGGGTCAGAGTGCTGGGGGGGATATCTGGGGCGTAGAGGGGTCAGAGTGCTGGGGGGGATATCTGGGGTGTAGAGGGGTCAGAGTGCTGGGGGGATATCTGGGGCGTAGAGGGGTCAGAGTGCTGGGGGGGATATCTGGGGTGTAGAGGGGTCAGAGTGTTGGGGGGGATATCTGGGGTGTAGAGGGGTCAGAGTGCTGGGGGGATATCTGGGGCGTAGAGGGGTCAGAGTGCTGGGGGGATATCTAGGGTGTAGAGGGGTCAGAGTGTTGGGGGGGATATCTGGGGCGTAGAGGGGTCAGAATGCTGGGGGGGATATCTGGGGTGTAGAGGGGTCAGAGTGCTGGGGGGATATCTGGGGCGTAGAGGGGTCAGAGTGCTGGGGGGATATCTGGGGCGTAGAGGGGTCAGAGTGCTGGGGGGATATCTGGGGCGTAGAGGGGTCAGAGTGCTGGGGGGGGGATATCTGGGGTGTAGAGGGGTCAGAGTGTTGGGGGGGATATCTGGGGTGTAGAGGGGTCAAAGTGCTGGGGGGATATCTGGGGCGTAGAGGGGTCAGAGTGCTGGGGGGATATCTGGGGTGTAGAGGGGTCAGAGTGCTGGGGGGATATCTGGGGTGTAGAGGGGTCAGAGTGCTGGGGGGATATCTGGGGCGTAGAGGGGTCAGAGTGCTGGGGGGATATCTAGGGTGTAGAGGGGTCAGAGTGCTGGGGGGGGGGGATATCTGGGGCGTAGAGGGGTCAGAGTGCTGGGGGGATATCTGGGGCGTAGAGGGGTCAGAGTGCTGGGGGGATATCTGGGGTGTAGAGGGGTCAGAGTGCTGGGGGGATATCTGGGGCGTAGAGGGGTCAGAGTGCTGGGGGGATATCTGGGGTGTAGAGGGGTCAGAGTGCTGGGGGGATATCTGGGGTGTAGAGGGGTCAGAGTGCTGGGGGGATATCTGGGGTGTAGAGGGGTCAGAGTGCTGGGGGGATATCTGGGGCGTAGAGGGGTCAGAGTGCTGGGGACGCAGGAATCTAGCAGATTATATACACAGGACAGCTTTGTTACTTTATGTATGTAGTATTTTCCCACTGTTTCTTTGCTGTACGGAATGATTGTTCATGCAGGTAATGCGGAGTGCCACCCAAAAGGCGAAGCTCTGCTTGTCTGCCTCCTATCTACTTGATGTCTGTTTACCTGCACTGTCTCCATTGTAGGGGCCCAGAGCATTACTTTGCCCAGGGGCCCATGATGCTATTAAGACGGCCCTGAGTTAATGTACATAAGGCCCAGTGATGGTCGGAGAAGGAAGCCAGTGTACTGTATTCTATTAACATGTTTGTCTTTTCCTAATGATCACAGATACGATCACATGTCTGCTCTCCTGTCCCGGATCCTAGCAGAGCGCCCGCCTAATCCACTGGAGATCCTGGAACAGCTGAGCACAGAACTGCACTGGTCCAGGCTGAACAAAGGACTTGACACACTACGCACCCAGAAAGATGACCCACACACTTACATTAAGGCGGAATCCCACCATGCGCTCTTCACTCATGGAGGCGGAGAAGGAGAGGAGGCTGAGGGGGATGGAGAGATGGTGAGCAAATAAGATTCCAACCAAGCCAAAAAATCACTATGGCCCAGATCCGCGAAGAACTTATGGCGGCGTATCTATTGATACGCCGCGTAAGTTCTACGATGCGCCGGCGTATCTTTGTTTTGTATTCACAAAACAAGATACGCCTGAAAGTGGGCTAGATCCGACTGACGTACGTCTTAGTACGCCGTCGGATCTTAGGTGCATATTTACGCTGGCCGCTAGGTGGCGCTTCCGTTGATTTCCGCGTAAAGTATGCAAATTAGCTAGATACGCCTATTCTCAAACGTACGGCGCATTTTTTTACGTCGTTTACGTTAGGCTTTTTCCGGCGTAAAGTTACCCCTGCTATATGAGGCGTACGCAATGTTAAGTATGGACGTCAGGCCAGCGTCAAATTTCTTACGTCGTTTGCGAATAGGGCTGTGCGTAAGTTACGTTCACGTCTAAAGCATTGACGATTTGCGGTGTAATTTGGAGCATGCGCACTGGGATTCTTTCACGGACGGCGCATGCGCCGTTCGTAAGAAACGTCAAATACGTGGGGTCACGATTAGTTAGCATAGAACACGCCCCCAACCAGACTCTTTTGAATTAGGCGGGCTTACGCCACCCGATATACGCTACGCCGCCGTAACTAAAGGCGCAAATTCTTTGTGAATACAGTACTTGCCTTTCTAAGTTACGGCGGCGTAGCGTTTCTGAGATACGCTACGCCCGCCTAAAGATAGGCGCCTGTACGTGGATCTGGCCCTATAAGTTTAAGAGTCGCCAAATAAAGAAAATTCAATCAAAATAGAATTGAAAAAACACAAACATGTATGTAAAAGTATGTAAGGCTTAATGCACAAGATTGTTCAAGGGCTGTACGGCATGCAGCGCCTGGATAGTGACATAACCAGGACCCGCTGCATACCGCCACCCATTGAGATTCATTCGAAGAGGTGGATGCATTAAACACAAACATGTACACTTAGATATGCTTCAAATGCAGGGTGTGATTGCCTTTGAGTGGCATTTGACAGGCAGCTCGGAGGTGATATGATAGGTGATATGATATGTTGCCTCCTCTGTGCCTGTTTTATCTCCTAAGGAGTTGCAGTACTGCAACCATGTGCATGTTATTGCCATTGTCTGCATCTGGCTATAGAGGGAATGATTCCCTAGGGCAGTGATGGCGAACATTGGCACCCCAGATGTTTTGGAACTACATTTCCCATACACTGCAGAGTGCATCTCCCCTGAAGCCACGGTCATGTGATTGGCTCCCAGTGCTGGCTTTAAGGGAGAGGAGGGACAGTAGACATCGGATGACCCATAGTAAAACCATAGGTGACATTACCATCCAGGCACTGCAGCCATTGTCGCTGCTCTCTCCTCTCCCCTGAAGCCGTCCGCTGGGGAGATCACATAACCGGACCGGAGCGCCCTTAGATTAGGTTAGGCCTTTACAGGCTAGATAGCACGAGGCTTATGCCCTGTACACACGATCGGTTTTCCCGTCAGAAAAAACAACTTTTTTCCGACGGGAAAACCGATCCGCTCAAGCCTGTCTTGCATACACATAGTCACACAAAAGTTCGGTGAACTTTTGACTGCCAAGAACGCGGTGACATAAAAGACTACGACGAGCCGAGAAAATGAAGTTCTATGCTTCTGAGCATGCGTCGATTTGTTTCCATGCATGCGTCGGAATTTTGCGTGTCGGAATTTGTACACACGATAACAAATTCTGATCAGATTTTTTCCTGACGGGAAAAAAGAGAACCTGCTTTCTATCTTTTTCCAGCAGTTTTTCCGTTGGAAAAAGTCTGATGGAGCATACACACACTCTCAAAAGCTCTCATCTGACTTTTTCCAACGGGAAAACCTATCGCGTGTACGGGGCAAAAGAATGGGGGGGGGGAGCAGGTTTAAGCTTTGATTAGACCAGGCTTCTACTTGAAGCATGTCATGGATAAACACAGATGTATCCTTAGATAAAAGCTAAGGGCTAGATTCACAAATGAGATACGACGGCGTTTCTCCTGATACGCCGTCGTATCTCTGTTTCTATCTATGCGACTGATTCATAGAATCAGTTACGCATAGATATCCATAAGATCCGACAGGTGTAATTGTTTTACACTCTCGGATCTTAGGATGCAGTACCGCGGCCGCCGCTGGGGGGAGTTCGCATCGTAAGCCAGTGTCGGGTATGCAAATTAGGAGTTACGGCGGATCCACGACGTATTTTCGCGTTCGCTACGTCGCCGCTAGTCTAGTTTTCCCGTCGCAAAGTTAGTCGTTTTTTTTGGTGCCCTAACTTTAGTCAGCAAGTGTATTGCTGTCTAAAGTATGGCCGTCGTTCCCGCTTCGAAATTCAAAATTTAACGTCGTTTGCGTAAGCCATCCAGGAATACGGAAGTACGCTACGCGCGTCGCCGTTCAAAAAAATGACGTCAAGGCGCGCAAAGCACGGCGGGAGTTAAGAAACGGAGCATGCGCAGTAGGTCCGGCGCGGGAGCGCGCCTAATTTAAATGGTACACGACCATTTAAATTGGCCCGCCTTGCGCCGGCGTAGTTTTCGTCGCAAGTGCTTGGTGAATCAGGCACTTGCGATGAAAAATTGCGGCGGTGTAACGTATCTAGGATACGTTACGCCGCCGCGATTCTACGTGAATCTGGCCCTAAATGCGTTTGGTCATTTTCCAATAATATTCTAGGATTTGGCTATTCAATTTACTGCTGAGGAGATTTATGCTTGAGATGACACAACAACAAATACCATTACCAAAATATAGATCCCATATTTTTTTCTTCGACAGATGGACTCTCCTCTCCCCAATCTCCTGGATCTTGCTCACCTGCTTCAGCAAGGAGGTGTAAATCTAGGGCGAGACGAGACCGTGCACATAGCGCTTGCCTTGAAACGGCTCATTGACACACGCCCCCTCCAGCGCTGCCGATTCTGGGGCAAGATCCTTGGTGCTCATGGCAGCTACTTGGTGGCGGAGGTGCAGTTCCGAGAAGGTGAAGATGATGAAGCTGAGGAAGGGGCAGAAGAAGAAGAGGAAAAAGCAGCCGAGGAAGAAGAAGATGAAGAGGAAAAAGAAGAAGCAGAAGATTTGCCCCCAAAATCCACATACCGGCCCCCTCCTGTGCTGCCTCGGGAGGAAAATGGCACAGGAGCAAATAAATATGTCTACTTTGTGTGTACAGAACCTGGTGCAGACTGGGTCCGCCTGCCTCCTGTAACCCCTGCACAGATTACAACAGCAAGAAAGGTATCCGCCTCCCATGCTGCAGTTATCCCTATGCTGTAATGTCTAGAGAAGACAGAAGCTGCTCAGCTATGACATTTTTCATTACTCCTTATCTTATTAACCCCATATTGTGTATGAATGTTACCGTGGCGACTATTTAAAGAGAAGTATGGCCAAACCTTTTTTTGGGCTATAATTCCCTTTTGGCTGACATGAGTGCATTTATTAATGTATTCCTATTCCCCAGAGGTAGCTGCTAGCGGGCTCTTGCTGGTTGTTAGCTGATTGAGTAGAACCACGCAATGTACGTGAAGCATCCTGACAATATTTTTAGGATCCATCCAGCTGTCTGATTGACAGTTGGCTCCACCTTTCAACATGTAGTTGAGTGCCAAAGCCAGTCATGCCTACTCTCTCCCCAGTCTATCGCTCATGTGAGCGCTGGAGAGCGGTGACTGACAGTCACTGATCTCCGGTGTGAGCAGACTGAGGACTGAATAATCAGTGACCATGTAATCACTCACTTCTCTGTCTTATGCCGCATACACACGACCGTTATTCATGTCATGGAAAAAAACGACACTTTTCTCAACGTGATTCCTCTCAAGTAAGGATGAGCTCCAGCGTGTTCGCATAGTACATGTGCAAAGCCCGCCAGGAAGTCTGCACGACGCTGCGCTAATCACAGCCAGGGAGACATTGTCCCGATGCTCGGCTGCAGAGATCGGGAAATGTCTCCCTGGCTGTGATTAGCACAGTGCCGTGCAGACTTCCTGGCGGGCTCTGCACGTGTACCATGCGAACATCCTGGAGCTCACCCTTACACTCAAGCCTGCCTTGCCTACACACAATTGTGAAAAAAAAGCTTGAGCAAAGCGCGGTGACGTACAACACGTACGACGGCACTATAAAGGGGAAGTTCCATTCGAATGGCGCCACCCTTTGGGCTACTTATGCAAATTTCCCCGAGGGCCACTTAATCGACTTAAGTAACCAGTTGTGGACCACAATGAGCGGAGTGGGCAGTCTGCATATGCAAAACAGACACAGCCCAATCTACTCTATGGGCCCTCTGATCCAATCAGATGGAAGGGGAGGGATCCACTTCTGTTTTTTTTTTAACAGATCCGATTTGAGGTAGGCGAGTGTAAACAGACAAAAGTCTGTTTACATCTGTCGCTCCATAGAGGTGAATGGAGGGTCCGATTGGGTTGGACCGATCGCGTGAAAGGGGCCTAAGGCTGGTTTTACACTGATGTTATGCGGTCTACCCACACTGGTTGCGGTGCAGTGTACCTGAGGTTTTCCCGGTGGTTAGCTGCACTTTGCCATAGACGTCTATTATATCCTGCAGTTGTGGTGCACTTTCTAAAAAGCCGCTTGCTTCCTCTACCGCCGGCCTTTATTCACAACACTGATGCTCTGGGATGGCAGGTCGGCAACCTGCAATCTGGGCTTGCCAACCAGCCACCCCAGAGCAGGAGGTCGTGGGCCAGATCAGAGGGCTCCCCGGGCCACTGGTTGGGCACCCCTGCACTAGAGCAACCCCATACCCATCCTTCTTTTACCGTGATATATCAATTAAGTTGTCAACTAACAATTAGTTGTAGATTTGGTTTCATTTCTCTACTTCATTTTCAGTGAACTGATATCAGTTTAATCTTTGTATCCACAGATCCGACGTCTCTTCACAGGAAACCTTGAAGCTCCAGTTGTCACCTACCCCCCATTCCCAGGAACGGAGGCTAACCTCTTGCGTGCTCAGATTGCCCGTATCTCAGCGGGAACCCTTGTCAGCCCTCTTGGTTTTTATCAGTTTGGGGAAGAGGAAGGAGAAGAAGAGGAAGAAGGGGCTGTAAGGGACACATACGAAGAGAATTCTGAATTTGAGGGCATTCCAGTGAATGAACTGGTGGAGAGCTTGTCTAACTGGGTTCATCACGTCCAACACATATTACCACAGGTGAGAAGAGTCACCTTTCAGATGCAGGTACTGGTCCTAGTTTCAGGTTATATTCCCTCACAAACATGCCTGGTTTCCTTGTTCTAGGGACGATGTGTCTGGTATAACACCGCTGTAAAGTCAGAAGAGGAGATGGAAGAAGAAGAGGGGGAGGAGGAAGAGAAAGAGGATGAAGAGGAACCAGAGCCTGAAGTGGGCCCTCCTCTCCTCACACCTCTCTCTGAGGATGCTGGTACCTATCTTTTGTGTCCTTAGAAAGCACCTGTAGACTTGCAGAAAATATTATGCTGTAAAGGTGGCATATAGATAAAGTAGATGTGTGTTTTTATTATTTTCCCTATTGAGATTTCAAAGTCGAACTCCACAAAAAAAAATACACCCTTGCAGTTGGGCCCCTTGCACTGCATAGGTAAATGCTCGTTTTCCCGCCGTAATACACTCCAACAGTAGTTCCAACTGAATTCCACTCAAGCTGTCTTGCATACACACAGTCACAACAAATTCCGACCGCCAAGAACGCGGTGACGTACAAAACACTACGATGAGCCACGAAAAATGAAGTTCAATGCTTCCGAGCATGCTTCGACTTGATTCTGAGCATGCATGGTTTTTAGTCCGTCGGAATTGCATCCAGACAAACTGAAATTCTGATAGAAATTTTTTCATCTGAAAGATTGAGAACATGTGGCCAGATTCACGTACGGCGGCTTAAAGTTGTGCGGGCGTAGCGTATGTAATTTACGTTACGCCGCCACAAGTTAGAGAGGCAAGTGCTGTATTCACAAAGCACTTGCGTCCTAAGTTACGGCGGCGTATCGTAAATGTGCCGGCGTAAGCGCGCCTAATTCAAATTGTGATGGGGTGGGCGTGTTTTATGTAAATAAAGCATGACCCCACGTAAATGACGTTTTGAACGAACGGCGCATGGACGTATCCCGGTGCGCATGCTCCAAATCACGTCGCAAATAGTCAATGCTTTCGACGTGAACGTAACCTACGCCCAGCCCTATTCTGAATTGACTGACGCAAACGACGTGAAATTCGACGGCGGTTCCGACGTCCATACTTAACATTGGCTGCGCCATCTTTTTGGTGGTTTATCTTTACGCCTGAAAACGCCTTACGTAAACGGTGTATCTTTATTGCGACGGGCGAGCGTACGTTCGTGAATAGGCGTATCTCGCTGATTTACATATTCTAGGCGTAAATCGGCGTACACGCCCCTAGCGGCCAGCGTAAATAGACAGCTAAGATACCACGGTGTAGGAAGACTTACGCCGCTCGTATCTTAGCAACATTTAAGCGTATCTCAGTTTGAGCATACGCTTAAATGTAGGACGGCGCGGATTCAGAGTTACGACGGCGTATCTACTGATACGCCGGCGTAACTATACCTGAATCTGGCTATAGTTCTCTATCTAATTCCGTCAGAATTTCCGACAGGAAAAGTCCGATGGGGCATACACACGGACGGAATATCCAATGAAAAGCTTCCATCTGACTTTTTCAGTCGGAAATTCCACTTGTGTGTACAAGGCATAAGGGTTACTGAGCAAGCAGCTTTACTTACCTTAAACCCCGCGTTGAGCGGCTCCAGTGTTCCCCAGCTCTGGTCTGTGGGCTGAGACTCAGTGCCATCATGTACAATAAAGGGACGTTGTATTGTAAGCTGGTGAGGCTGTAATACAAGAGCTGGTCAAAGCTTACAGACCAGCTGAGACTGGTCACAGCACTGGGGGTAGCCTGTTGGTGTGAGTAGTAAGGTATTTCTCCTCAATCCTCTGCCCCCAGACTAAACAAGCAGGGGAGTCCACTAAAAGGGTGTTTTGTTTTTTCCTGGCGTTGGGTTTTAAAGTAGTTGTAAATCTCAGACATGAAATATGAACAAAACATATCCCTCTAAAGTGTGTACTTGTCACAATTAAGAGGACCAAGTGTCATTTCTGTCTGCTGCTTCATTCCTCCGCTATCATTATCAATCACATCTGACAAGTTTTCTGGACACCAAGAGAAAAATGGTGACAGGGGAGGGACCTCCAGCTAATTGACAGCCTTAGCTCTGTTCCTGTGGGCTGTGTGGGCCCTCTAATCAGCTCTCAGAGTGTACTGGAGATACGCCGTCGTAACTCCTTTGTGAATCCGGGCCATAATGTGTAAAACAGATCAGTTATCCTTTAAGTGAAATGAAAGTCTGCCAAATGTCCAACAACTAAACACGAAGGGTTCAGGTATTCAAAAATACACAACTTTTTTAACTTTTCCCCATGAGATGTATTTTATATTGCAAATCCTGGTTCCCCTATCGATATAGAATATTAGTATAGCTGCTGTTAGAGGAAACCTATATTGAGGAAATAAAACATTTGGCCTCACATTCTAGA
Organism: Rana temporaria; assembly: GCF_905171775.1. Classification (NCBI taxonomy): domain Eukaryota; kingdom Metazoa; phylum Chordata; class Amphibia; order Anura; family Ranidae; genus Rana; species Rana temporaria. The sequence continues at coordinate 57,845,573 of NC_053497.1, forward strand.
AATCTAGCTGCTTGGCTGTCCTGCTGAAGCAATGATTTCAGTACACGTAGGCAGATCAGAGGCTCTGAATTTAGTCTGACTTTGCGGATCTGCATGCTTGTTTAAAGGAACACTAAAGATAAAAACATATTTTTTTTTTAAATAACAAACATGTTATACTTACCTCCACTGTGCAGCTCGTTTTGCACAGAGTGACCCCTAAACTGGTCTTCTAGGGTCCCTCGGCGGCTGTCTCGGCTCCTCTTCGCAAGAACTAACCACCTTTATGCGAGCGAGCATGGTGGTTAGTTCTTGCGGGCGCACTCCAGTGATATAGCTGCTCACTGTATCACTCGGCCATCCCCCGGTGCGCCCCGTCATTGGATGTGATTGACAGCAGTGTGAGACAATGGCTGTGCTGCTTTCAATCACCCAATAAATGAGCCAAGAAAACGGGGGGCTCGGGGGGGGGCGCTAATCCACAGATGTTTTTTCACCTTAAGGTGAAAAAACCTTTACCTTTACAACCCCTTTAAAGACAGTGACCTTGAAAGCGCTGAAGCCATGGGATCAGAATGACAGCCAGACAGCTAGCACATTCACAACGGTGTCCGCCTCTGTATTTCTGGTACTGGTTCCCATCAAAAAAGACACAAGATGGTCATCATCGGATCCAGTCAATTGCAGCAGGACGAGGAAATAATTAAATGTCTTCAGAGACTCTGTGACCTTTTTAAACTCTCTGGGCCAGATTCATAAAGACTTACGACGGGCGTATCTGTAAATACGCCGTCGTAAGTCCGAATCCGCGCCGTCGCAACTTTAAGCGTATGCTCAAACTGAGATACGCTTAAATGTTGCTAAGATACGACCGGCGTAAGTCTCCTACGTTATCGTATCTTAACTGCATATTTACGCTGGCCGCTAGGGGCGTGTACGCTGATTTACGCCTAGAATATGTAAATCAGCTAGATACGCCTATTCACGAACGTACGCCCGGCCGTCGCAGTACAGATGCGCCGTTTACGTAAGGCTTTTTCCGGTGTAAAGTTACCCCTGCTATATGAGGCGCAGCCAATGTTAAGTATGGACGTCGGGCCAGCGTCGAATTTTCCGTCGATTACGTCGTTTGCGTAAGTCGTTCGCGAATAGGGCTGTGCGTAATTTACGTTCACGTCGAAAGCATTGGCTTTTTGCGGGTTAATTTGGAGCATGCGCACTGGGATACTTTCATGGACGGCGCATGCGCATGGGGTCACAATAAATTTACATAAAACACGCCCACATCTTCCACATTTGAATTAGGCGGGCTTAAGCCGGCCTATTTACGCTACGCCGCCGCAACTTACGGAGCAAGTGCTTTGTGAATACTGCACTTGCCTGTCAAAGTTGCGGAGGCATAGCGTAAATAGGATACGTTACGCCCGCACACAAATACGCGTTCCCTACCTGAATCTACCCCTCTGTATCTAAAAACTATAGAGGGAACAGTTGATCACCTGAGTTTGCTCTTCCCAACATCTCACTATTGGTGAAATGAATAAGCCGCCATAAGTGTTTGCAAGGTGCATAAACATGTATTCTCAGCTGATATTAGTTTGCAGGTTTATACACAGATCTTCTATGGCAGTTCTTCTCCCACTTAATCATATTGTCATGGTAGGACTTTATGGTAAATTGTTTATTTTTTTCCAGAAATTAACCAGACGCCACCATGGACGGCCTCACACTCGTCTTCTCTCATCCCTCAATATGCTCTGGCAGTTCTTCGATCCAATCTGTGGCCCGGAGCCTACACCATCTCCAGCTCCAAGTATGTTCTCCCATTTTGCGATCTTTTAAAAATTTCCAGCATTGCCTGTCTAAAGACTGTCTTGTTGATTTCAGATGAAGTTTAAAAGACATGCTCTCATGTTGTCCCTTGTAGGGTAATTAAGAATACAGGGCTGTCAAGAAGGCACCAGTGTGTGAAGGATGAAAACAAGTGTTAAGGGGATGTTGTCCCTAAGGGTATCTAAGGCCTCATTCACACAAGGCGGATCCGTTGCCACGGAGTCTGCCAGCTCAGGAGATCTCTCCGTTGATCTCCGCTGAGCCGGCAGATGAGAGGTCCCTCTCTGCTCACTTAGCGAGGAGGGGCTTGTCAAGCGCCGCTAAGTCCTATGGAGAGATCGGACGAAAACAAATAGCATGTCCGTTTTCATCAGATCTCACCTAATCCGATCCGCCAGAACGGATGGCGAACGTATCGCCATACGTCTGATTTTAGCAGATCGGACCGGATGTCAGCGGACATGATCACCGCTGATATCCGGCACTCCATAGACTTACATGGAGCGCCCGTTCAGGTCCACCGAAAAAACTGACGGTCCGCCTGTGTGAAAGGGGCCTAAGGGACAACATCCCCTTGACACTTGTTTTCAGAAAGAAAAGCAGCTTTAGTAAAACTTTTGCTGAACTGCTGGCACCTTACTGGTTAGGTTTTGGGTAACTGCACAGCAGTTTCTTCCAGCAACATTGTGTCATCTATTCAACAACCGATCCAAATGTCTAAATATTCCCTTGTGCCTGATTAAAAGTAAACAGTAGCCAATCAAAATAGAGGGGAAGGCATTTGAGTGTGTTGAAATCCCAGATCCAGCATTTAATTTAGAGCCAGAAATTACACAACATATACCCTTGCGGTGGGGTGGGAAGGGGTGGTACCATCAAGGATTAAATATAAAACCATTGAAAAAAATGTGTAAAATGCTGTGCTAAAATATAATGTAAAAGGTGACTCTATTAAAATGAAATATAGCATATAAAATATAAAACACATGTGCATATATAAATGAAAAAAAAGTCAAGATTAGGTCTTCCAGAACACCACAGTGACACTTTGCATAAAGGAAGTGTTTAATCCACTTTGGCAATCACCACGTGAGACTTAACCAACCACAAGCAATGGACTCTTGCCATAACATGAGGACTCCACTACAGAGTCAAATCATCATAAATCCCATCAAGCAGAGATCCAGATTATATTGTTTGGCTGGAATTCAGCAGTATATTTTGTGAATCCAATCAATGGTAACATCAATGGCAACCATAAATGCATGAAATTCCACATAAAATCAAAATAGAAGAATCCACAGTGTAAAATGGTCTAAAAGGTTTTATTGCACTTCAAAGTATGAATGCTACTAACATGAATAAAAACAATACGCACGTTGTATGCATAACAATCCCAAGATGCATAATAGAGCTTCCAAACAAAGTTTCCCAAAAATTACCGGTCCAAGTAGGTGTGACGACGTCACATGTGTTAGCTCCTTCCAACGCGTTTTGTCATATTTGACATCATCGGGGGAATAAACAGATATTTTAGCATGGCAATTTACAGAATTATCAAGGGTTAAATGCTTGTTAGGTCTAGGGGTAGCTATAGAGATTGCATTACTTACCTTGCCCCCACTCTGGTTGGCTGCACCACTGTTCTCCTCTACCTCCAGTGCTCAGGGTTGCAGGTGGCTCGACAGCATTATCACGTACAATCAGGGCCATTAACCTGACATTGTACATGGAACAGGGTAGGATTGACCCAGGCTGGGAGCGCTTTAGAGAGGAGGCTTCATGTGACCGTTCGCACTGTTGTAGAGGCACTGCTTGAGCATGGAACAAGGTGAGTATTACTTCTTTTCCTTTCTCCTTATTACCACTAGACTGAATAGGTAGTTAACCCTTGCAGTGCAGGAAGAGCCTACTGCAAGGGCAAGGATACATTTTCTCTAATTTCTGGTGTTGGGCTTAATAGATACCCCACCTGTTGTAAACATTTCCCTAAGGCCCCGTACACACGAGAGGATCTATCCGCTGGAATTGATCCGCGGACCGGCTCCAGCGGATAGATCCCCTGGTGTGTAAGATCCAGCGGATCTGTTTCCGCAAATTTTTGTCCCCGGGGATGGATTTCCAGCGGATAAAAATTTCCTAACATGCTAAGAAATCTATCCGCTGGAATCCATTCCAATGGATTGATCCGCTGGTCTGTACAGACTCACCAGATCAATCCGTCCGAATCCATCCCCCGCATGCGTCGTAATGATTTGACGCATGCGTGGAAGTCCTTATATGACAGCGTCGCGCACGTCGCCTCATCATCATCGCAGCGACGGCGCGACGCGTCACCGCGGACGGAATTCCGCGGGGATTTTGATCTCCTGGTTAGTACAACCAGGAGATCAAAATCCGCCAGAGGATTTATCCGCGGAAACGGTCCGGAGGACCGTATCCGCGGATAAATCCTCTTGTGTGTACTAGGCACTAGACTCACTGCACTGTGGTCCAGCACCATTCCTCTTACAAACAGTATGAAAACCAAAATCTTTGAACCCACTTCCTGTGTCCTGTAAACACAGGACCTCATGATCATGCCTTTTGGAGTGTATCATAATGTCACCCCAGGCTCACAGAACAACTATGCAGCGTACCTCAGCATACTCTCTGCATCACTGAGGACCGTCCAGCCCCAGCAAAATTAGGCAAAAGAAAAGGACTCCTCTGAAGTGGAAAGTCAGTCAAACAAAAGTTCCCAAATAAAAATTGGGATTTTTTTATTTTAGCAGGCAAAAGGGTGATAGGAAGGGAAATCTCAAGGACGAACAGCTACAGTTAAACTGCATTGTGCGTTACCTGTTTTACTTTTTAAAATACAGGAAATCGCCCTGGGATTTTAAATGAGGTGAATGCGGTTAGCTAGCATTTGACAGAGTAAATGCAGTCTCAAAATGTATTAAAATTATCATGCAAACATAAACCACATAAATCATAGCCAAGCCACTGAAATTATACATACATAAAAAAAGGTCAATACATGTATCATGGTATAAAATGTAAATTGCAAAGTACACAGGCATGAAAAGTGTCCCAACGCATTTCGCAAAACCATGCTTGCTTCATCAGGGGTAGGTGCATGTTTAGTATATCTGTAGGGAGTATAATGAACCAAATAAGTATCGACACAGATATGGTATCGTGACAATTAGTCAAGAGGGTCCAAAACGCATGGCCCTATACTCCCCAGAGGCTGGACCAGATTACAGAATGCTGCATACTCAGACGCCGCAGTAATGAGCGTCTGGCTGAGGAGCTGAGGAGGCAGAGGAAAAACCAACCCGACAGACATGGCCAGGATGGGGGTGTGTGTGTCACCAAAGATCTCCCAGTATCAATTAATAATGTCAACATAAATGCATATGTATCAATAGATGCTGTCATAACAGCATAAAAGTAAATTAGTATATGATAGAAATATGTATATGCATGAACCAATCTGGTTCAATAATGGTATGGGCTTAGAATCTAGGGGACAAATAGAAAAAAATAAAATAAAATGTGTAGATAAAAAATATGATCGAGTGTGTGTTCCACATAACATGTATCCAAGTCCATTGTATATGTCAGCTAAAATAAGAATATATGTATATCAGTTGGTACTATACCAACAGATTAACCATGAAGTATACAATGTAATATATATATACATATGAGCATGGTCTTGCAAAACGCGTTGGGATACTTTTCATGCCTGTGTACATTGCAATCTACATTTTATACCATGATACGTGTAATGACATTTTTTACTGTATGTATCATTTCAGTGGCATGGTTATAAATCATGTTGTTTATGTTTGCATGACAATTTTAATACATTTTGAAACCGCATTTACTCTGTCAATTGTTGGCTAACCACACTCACCTCATTTAAAGTCCCGGGGCGATTTCCTGTATTTTGTTGAATATATTGGGATGGAGGTGGTTTGCGGGTGACACCAGACTTTTTCCTTTTTTGTTTTACTGCTCAGATCATACAAAAAAGTGGTGTTACCCTTTTTTTGTAATATTTTAGTTTCCGTTTAAAATTGAAATCAAATTGCTTAAAGCAGAACTCCAGGAAAAAATGTTTTTATATGCAAATACAGATGTTTCCATACCTTTCATGAAATTGTTGATGTTCTTGTACATACAGTGCCTTGCAAAAGTATTCGGCCCCCTTGAACTTTGCGACCTTTTGCCACATTTCAGGCTTCAAACATAAAGATATAAAACTGTTATTTTTTTTGAAGAATCAACAACAAGTGGCACACAATCATGAAGTGGAACGAAATTTATTGGATATTTCAAACTTTTTTAACAAATAAAAAACTGAAAAATTGGGCGTGCAAAATTATTTAGCCCCCTTAAGTTAATACTTTGTAGCGCCACCTTTTGCTGCGATTACAGCTGTAAGTCGCTTGGGGTATGTCTCTATCAGTTTTGCACATCGAGAGACTGAAATTTTTGCCCATTCCTCCTTGCAAAACCGCTCGAGCTCAGTGAGGTTGGATGGAGAGCGTTTGTGAACAGCAGTTTTCAGTTCTTTCCACTGATTCTCGATTGGATTCAGGTCTGGACTTTGACTTGGCCATTCTAACACCTGGATATGTTTATTTGTGAAACAATCCATTGTAGATTTTGCTTTATGTTTTGGATCATTGTCTTGTTGGAAGACAAATCTCTGTCCCAGTCTCAGGTCTTTTGCAGACTCCATCAGGTTTTCTTCCAGAATGGTCCTGTATTTGGCTCCATCCATCTTCCCATCAATATTAACCATCTTCCCTGTCCCTGCTGAAGAAAAGCAGGCCCAAACCATGATGCTGCCACCACCATGTTTGACAGTGGGGATGGTGTGTTCAGGGTGATGAGCTGTGTTGCTTTTACGCCAAACATAACGTTTTGCATTGTTGCCAAAAAGTTCCATTTTGGTTTCATCTGACCAGAGCACCTTCTTCCACATGTTTGGTGTGTCTCCCAGGTGGCTTGTGGCAAACTTTAAACAACACTTTTTATGGATATCTTTAAGAAATGGCTTTCTTCTTGCCACTCTTCCATAAAGGCCAGATTTGTGCAGTATACAGGGACTGATTGTTGTCCTATGGACAGAGTCTCCCACCTCAGCTGTAGATCTCTGCAGTTCATCCAGAGTGATCATGGGCCTCTTGGCTGCATCTCTGATCAGTCTTCTCCTTGTATCAGCTGAAAGTTTAGAGGGACGGCCAGGTCTTCGTAGATTTTCAGTGGTCTGATACTCCTTCCATTTCAATATTATCGCTTGCACAGTGCTCCTTGGGATGTTTAAAGCTTGGGAAATCTTTTTGTGTCCAAATCCGGCTTTAAATTTCTCCACAACAGTATCTCGGACCTGCCTGGTGTGTTCCTTGTTCTTCATGATGCTCTCTGCGCTTTAAACGGACCTCTGAGACTATCACAGTGCAGGTGCATTTATACGGAGACTTGATTACACACAGGTGGATTCTATTTATCATCATTAGTCATTTAGGTCAACATTGGATCATTCAGAGATCCTCACTGAACTTCTGGAGAGAGTTTGCTGCACTGAAAATAAAGGGGCTGAATAATTTTGCACGCCCAATTTTTCAGTTTTTTTTAAAAGTTTGAAATATCCAATAAATTTCATTCCACTTCATGATTGTGTCCCACTTGTTGTTGATTCTACAAAACAAATTACAGTTTTATATCTTTATGTTTGAAGCCTGAAATGTGGCAAAAGGTCGCAAAGTTCAAGGGGGCCGAATTCTTTCGCAAGGCACTGTAGGTGTCCGTTTATCATAATACCGCTACTCACTTCTCCGGCATTCTCAGAGGAGATCTCTCTCCTCTAGGTGCCAGTTTATGAAGCCTTGTAGATCGCTTCTCCTTTGGAGGGGTGAAGCGATCTACAAACGCTTCCAACAGTGGAGAACGGCCCCTGATACTGGAATCTCGTGAGACTTTATGAGATTTCCATACCAGAAATTCACGGAAACACAGAGATGTCCGTTTATTAAGCAGTGATTTCACCGATCAGTACACGGACAGACGGCGTGGTTAATGTTAATAAAATAACGAGTCCCCCTACATAATATATATATATGTATAACCACACATTATGGCCTGGATTAACAAAGCACTTGTGCCGACGTATCTCAAGATACGCCGACGTAAGTACAAATGTGCGCCGTCGTATCTATGCGCCGACCCACATACTAAGATACGCCTAAAAAAAGGGCTTCCTCCGACCGACGTAACTTACCTACGCCGTCGTATCCTGGGCGCATATTTACGCTGGGCGCATTTGCCGCTCCCAATGATTTTCTATGCACATATGCGAACGTACTTGCGCCCGGCACATAATATACGCGGTTTGCGTAAGTCGTACGTCCGGCGTAAAGTTATTCCCCATATATGAGGCGCAAGCCATGCAAAGGTATGGACCAGGGAACACAAGCCGTCGTATCTTTTGTCGTGAATATGACTAGACCTAGGTTACGTTCACGTCTTAGGCAGTGATCCGTCGTATCTTAGGGAGTAGTTCCGACGTGATTCTGAGCATGCGCACTGGATGCGTCCACGGGACGGCGCATGCGCCGTTCGTTATTCGTATCTTTATGGCGCTTGGCCCATCATTTGCATGGGTTCACGCCTCATTTGCATGGCTCACGCCCACTTCCACTTACGACGACTTACGCCTAAGAAACCCAGCGCAGATTTGGTGGCAAGTGCTTTGTGAATTCGATTCTTGCCTCCCTGCGCTGCATCGGCGTAGCATAAAGAAGATACGCTACAGCGGCATAAATATGCGCCGATGTATGTGAATCCGGGCATATATATTTATATATAAATATGACAGGGGGACATGGTTACAGTGTTGGGGGGGGTCTGAACCAGGTAGCAGGAAGTTAAAAATCTTCCTCCTTCCCCCTCAGATCCCCCGAGATTCCCTCTTCACTCCCCGATTCTCCACCTCTGAGCTGGTAAATCTGGGAGGAGAATTCTGACACAGATCGCCAGTGAAGCGCTGAGATCGCAGCTTCATAAACTGGCTGTTACTGTGTCATTCAATGAGGATTCTCACTGTGCGGAGATCATCGGCGGGAGAACAAGTTCAAACACGTCTCCCCTGATTATCTCAGGTTCATAAACTGTTTATAAGCTGTGATCAGTGGCGATCCTTGGGATTTGTGTGTTTACACACTAGACATGTGCAATTTGTTTAGTTCCGAATTCTTTTTTTAACTAATTTTGACAAATTTGTTAATTCCGAAACGTCCGAACTTTCGAATTTTCAAATTTTCGAATTTTCAAATTTCCGAATTTTTAAATTTCCGGAATTTCAAATTTCCGAAATTGCAAATTCCCGAAATCCGGAAAAAAATCAGAATTTTTGAATTAGAAAATTGTAAATTAGAAAATTCTAAATTAAAAAATTCAGAATTTGAAAATTAGAAAATTCAGAATTTGAAAATTACAAAATTAGAAAATCGTAAATGAGAAAATTCTATATTTGAAAAGTACAAAATTAGAAAATCGGAAATTCTAAAATTCAGAATTCAAAAATTCAGAATTAGGAAATTCGAAAATTCAGAATTTGAAAATGCCAAATTTCGAAAATTTCAGAATTCGAAATTTCCGAATTTCACATTCCTGAAAAAAGCTTAAAAACAAATGAAACGTAAACAAATGGATTTTTAGGCAGTGCACATGTCTATTACACACACACACATCCCCGTTCTCGCTCTGTAACGCGCAATCGTGGGTGCGATTCGCAATTCCTATTGCCTCTGGGGACACGCTTCGAGCGCACGTGCCGCCAGAGGTGCCTTTAAAGAGCCCATGTACAGCTACGACGGCTCGCGCAGGGGAGCCAGGCTGCCGCAGTTATGGCGGCTGGTCCGGAAGCGTTTAATGCACTGCTGTGGAATTATTTGTCTATCTCTTTTTTACACTGACATTTGTTTCACCTCATTTGCATGTTTATTGATAATTAATTGGCAGCACAGACATGTTAATGTAAGTAATTTGTGCTTCTCAGGAAATTTGAAAACATCTACATCGGCTGGGGGGTGAAATACAGCCCCGAAGGATACAGCCCCCCTGCTCCTCCTCCACCGCAGGCAGAGTACCCCAGTGGACCTGAGATCACAGAAGCAGTGGACCCCACTGTAGAGGAGGAACAAGCTCTAAAGGCTGCACAGGAAGAGGCTGCAACTGCTGCTGAAGAGGCAGAGGAGGAAGAAGAAGAAGAAGATGATGAGGAGGAGGAAGGTGATGAATAAAATATATTGGTTTATGCTCTTTTCAGTTATGCAGTATATTTAATAAAACTTTGTTTTCATGTTTGTTTGGTGGAATATTTACCTTGTGATATGTGATGTCATTTTCTCATATTCGGTGTAAATTGAAGCAATAAAGTTCTTCAAGTCATTCTGTCCGCAGCTCCACTTCCCCTGCCAGAGCTTCTGCTCTGTTCTAATGCCGCGTACACACGACCGTTTTTCATGACGAGAAAAATGAATTTTTTAAATTGGTCATTAAAAACGATTATGTGTAGGCTCCAGAGCATTTTTCTCGATGGGAAAAATGGGCATTAAAAATTTAGAACCTGCTCTATTTTTTCTCGTCATTTTTCACGGCGTCGTTTTTCTCGAGGTGAAAAGCGGTCGTGTGTACGCTTTAACGACGGGGGAAAAAACACGCATGCTCAGAAGCAAGTTATGAAACGGGAAATTTGCATAATCAGCCCAAAGGGTGGCGCCATTCTAATTGGAACGTCCCCTTTATAGTACCGTTGTACGTGTTGTACTTCACCGCGCTTTGCTCAAGCATTTTTTATCACGATCGTGTGTATGCAAGGCAACTGGCTGAAAAGCACAAGGCTGAAAAGCGCGAATCATCTCTCACGAAACTTCTACTAACACGACTGGTATTGAACTTCCCTTTAATAGTGCCATGGTACGTGTTGTACGTAACCGCGTTTTTGTTGATCTGAATTTCTGACATTTGTGTTACCGTGTGTATGCAAGACAAGTTGAGCCAACATCCGTCGAAAAAAATCCACGGTTTTGTTGTCGGAATGTCCAATCGTCTGTACGTGGCATTACAGTGTAGGGACAGCCCCACTGCAACAAAGCATTTTTACTTTCCCTAGAGTTGAGCTTTAATTTTGAGAATAAACTGCTCCACAGTGCCTGCAGCTTCACAGGTTGAAGGTCCATAGCCTGGTGACAGGTTTATGTTTGTTGGATTATTTATTGGCCCATATGTAGCATCGGATTGGATAATTGGCCCATGTGTAGCATCTTAAATCACTGACCTGGAAAACATTAGACCATGATTTCTATAAGTTTGGGGAGTACCGTATATACTCGAATATAAGCCGAGGCACCTAATTTTACCACAAAAAAATGGGAAAACATATTGACTCGAGTATAAGCCTAGGGTGCCATCTGCATGCTCACTGTGCCTCACTGTGTCCATGTGCATGCCTCACTGTGTCCATGCCTCACTGTGCCCATGCCTCACTGTGCCCATGCCTCACTATGCCCACGCCTCACTGTGTCCATGACTAGACTGACGTTTAACATGGGAGTCTATGGAAGGGGTGCCCGGATTTGAAAAATTGGTGCTCCCCAGCCGTAGGTCCCCTGGACAAAAAACTTTGCACACTTGTAGAGGAAGAGTGGAGCTACATGTGTGCCACGTTTGGGGTTCAGGAGACCTACGGACAGCCGGTACCAGTTCCCCAAAGTCCGGGAGATCAGGCACAAAAAGGTGACTTGAGTATAAGCTGAGGGGGCATTTTCAGCACAAAAAAAATGTGTTGAAAAACTCGGCTTATACTCGAGTATATACGGTATGTATTATTTTTTCTTGAAATGGTGTTCATCAGCAATCAGATTGACCAGATGTTGATATTCTCCTGTAAATGCACAGAGCAGATAAGTAGGATGAGCCTTGTTCATGAGTGTTCTCTGTTAAATGTGTCATTATATATATATATATATTTGGCCATGTTTACCATGGAAATAAACAAACCTTTGAAGGACAGCATGCTGCCGCTGCACTTTGAATACATATATGCATCTGTGAAAATCTTGAAGAAGTTCCATAATAGACCTCTGTTTTTAACGTGAGGGCACTTTTATTATCAGAACTCATGACGAGGATGAGAATACATTTCCTGCTTGTGGACAAAAATATCAGCATGACTCAACAACACAGGATTTGTTCTGCATTGGCAAGGATTTTCTGTTTCATAAATGAAACTTATTATCTAAGTTTCCCTGGGCTAGATACTTGTCATTGTCAAATGTGGTGAATACAGCTGGCTTCTCATTAAAATGTATCAGCAGCAGAACTCACCTCTGTGCCCATGAACACAACTCACCTCACCTGTGCACCCCTGTTCGCAACTCACCTGTGCACCCTTGTCCATAACCCACCTCTGCATCCCCTTTTAGGCAACTCACCTCTGTATACCCATCTGCAACTCAGCTCTGCACCCCCGCCCGGTCGCAACTCACCTCTGCACCCCCTATTCTTAAAGGGGTTGTAAAGGTACACACGTTTTTTCACCCTAATGCATTCTATTCATTAAGGTGAAAAAACATCAGAAGATTAGCAGCCCCCCAGCCCCCCGTTTACTTACCTGTCCCCTCGAAAGCCCCGCGCCGTGAACGTGCTGGCTTCTTGGCTCATTCATTGGTTGATTAAAGGAAGAAGCCATAGGCTCGCGCTGCTGTCAATCACATTCAAAGACGCTGGGGGGTGGGGCCGAGTGATATAGTGAATGGCTATAGCCGCCAGCTGTATCACGGGAGCGCGCCCGCAAGAACTAACCACCATGCGAGCTCACTCGCATGAAGGTGGTTAGTTCTTGCAGGGAGGAGCTAAGACAGCCGCCAAGGGACCCCAGAAGACTAGGTTCAGGGCCACTCTGTGCAAAACAAGCTACACAGTGACCTGCAGCTCACTTTTTTTCCCGCCGGGATTCCCAGCGTTTTTTAAGCTGTAAAAACACTGCGATGGAGCATACACCCGGCCGGGTTTTCCGACCAAAGCTCTCATGGCAGTTTTCCTGTCGGGAAACCCTGCCGTGTGTAGGGGCAGGGCCGCTGATAGAAATCATGGGCCCCGTACAGCCTACCAGACGGGGCCCCCTACAGCTCCACCCCTGGTCCCTCCTTCAACCCCACCCCTGACCCCCCCCAGACCCTGCCTTGAAACAAAGTGCAGGTTTGTATACAAGTGATAATTATTTTTCTCATGCATGCCGCCAATGCCATAATGTGCTTCAGACAGTGCCAGCCATGACACTAATGCCAAAACGCATGTGTTGCCTGCAGAGACAGTGCCACCCATGCTGCCAATGGCATTATGCCATTGGCGGCATGGGTGGCACTGTCTGCAGCACATTATGGCATTGGCGGCCCTGTCTCTGCTGCACATTATGGCATTGGCGGCACAGGTGGCACTGTCTGCAAGTAGCACATGTGTTATAACGCAGGCTACCTGCAGACAGTGCCACTCATGCCACCCCCCAAGCAAGCACACACACACCTGTGTTAGCCGGGAGACAGGAGTCACTTCCGCCCTGATCCTGCTGCTGCCTGGACTGTCCATAAACTATTCCTGTCAGTCAGATGCTTCTTTTTTCTCTTCTGCCAAAGCCGCCGCTTGTGTCTCTACTTCTTCTCTCTGCCGAGTGAAGAACAGAGCAGAGCGCCAAGAGCGAAGGGAGAGGAATCACTCCGCGGCGCCAGCGAAGAAGGACAAGCTGGCTGGGACTTGAGCCAGCATTAGTAGCGGGCGCGTAAGAGAAGAGAGTGGGTGGATGGGAGGATTTGGTCTGGATACGATGTTCAGTCAGGGCTGTGGAGTTTTTTTTTTTTCCTACATTAATTATTTCTCTGTGGAGGTTGCCCGGGCCCCCCTGCTGGCCGGGCCCGGTACAACAGGGCCAGTTGTACTGACCTATCAGCGGCCCTGTGTAGGGGACAAAGTAACCGAGCAGGTTCTTGGTTTTCCTCTCGTGTTTCCCGGCAGTAAAAAGTCCACCGGGAAACCCGTACGTGTGTACTAGGCATGACTGGTTGTAGCCTGTGATTGCAAGAAAGAAAATCACTCCATTTATGGCCGGCTTAAGGTCTTTCTTTGTTTTAATGCACCTGGAAAGTACTAGAACCTTTGTGGGGGCAACACATAAAAATTTGACCTGTAAGATATTGAATTAAATTCCATTTTTAAAGCACAGAGCTCTGTTTCAATTTTTTTACTTTATTAAAAGTTAAAGTGTGACATTTCTTGAATTTCTATGAAGCTGCAGTGCTTAGAAACACAGGAAGAAACAACTGCAGGTAAGCTGCGGTGTAGAATGGGAAAATGCAGACATGTTGCAAGTTTCTTCACTGCATTGAAGCTCACCCCGAGGCTGCGTTCAACTGAAAACATGGAAAACTTTTTTGTTCAAGTGAGAACGAGTCCTTAATTAAAAATCCAAACAAGAAAATAATGATGTTCTTCTTTCGAAATGTAAGATTTTTTACTTTTTTTTTTTATTAATCACTAAACTTCACACAATATATTTAAATACAAACATCTCCCAGAAACACTCATCCATATATTTCTTTACTATACACACAAATATTCACTTCCTTCCAAATATGTACAATAGTATATACAAAATTCATATTTACATCATTTTAATCGTAACAAAACATAAATAAAATATATTACATCAATATATTAGATATCTATATATATCTATATATAAACAGGTGTATATATACATTTATATAGATATTTTAGAACACAGATATGACTTGTGGATATATTCTATGGAAACTTATTCTGCAAGACAAAAATACATTCTGTGGACACGGTATGGTGATTGGCACCCAAGTGTGTGACTATCAGCATGCAACATTTTACAGAAATATGACAGCATGCAGTAAATAACTTCTGAAAGGATTGCTGGTTAGGCTAAGCTGATCCAACTTCTAATGGGAACATATGTCCCATTCCATCATCTTATCCTGGGAGTTACAAAATATGACCCACGGGCCACATCTGGTCTGCTACAAGAATTTACAGTGCCTTGAAAAAGTATTCATACCCCTTGAAATGTTACAACCAAAAACGTAAATGTATTTTATTGGGATTTTATGCGATAGACCAACACAAAGTGGCACATAACTGTGAAGTGGAAGGAAAACAATTTTTGCAAATAAATATGTAAAAAGTGTGGCATGCATTTGTATTCAGCCCCCTTTACTCTGATACCCCTAACTAAAATCTAGTGGAACCAATTGGCTTCAGAAGTCACCTAATTAGTAAATATATAGTCCACCTATATGTGTAGGTGGAGTGAAGCCTTCAGAGGTTTGTTAGAGACCCTAAGTGAACAAACAGCATAATGAAGGCCAAGGAACACACCAGACAGGTCAGGGAAGTTGTGGAGCAGTTTAAAGCAGGGTTAGGTTATAAAGAAATATCCCAAGCTTTAAATATCTCACAGAGCACGGTTCAATCCATCATCTGAAAATGCAAAGGTTATGGCACATCTGTAAACCTACCAAAACATGGCCATCCACTTCAACTGACAGGCCAGGCAAGGAGCGCAATAATCAGAGAAGCAGCCAAGAGGCCCATGGTAACTCTGGAGGAGCTGCAGAGATCCACAGCTCAGGTGGGAGAATCTGTCCACAGGACAACTATTAGTCGTGCTCTCCACAAATCTGGCCTTTATGGAAGAGTGGCAAGAAGAAAGACATTTTGAAAAGAAAGTCATAAGAAGTCCCATTTGCAGGTTGTGAGAAGCCATGTGGGGGGCACAGCAAACATGTGGAAGAAGGTGCTCTGGTCAGATGAGACCAAAATGTTACTTTATGGCCTAAAAGCAAAACTACATGTGATGGAAAACTAACACTACACATCACCCTGAACACACCTTCCCTATTGTGAAACATGGCGGTGTCAGCATCATGTTGTGAGGATGCTTTTCTTCAGCAGGGACAGGGAAGCTGGTCAGAGTTGATGGGAAGATGGATGGAGCCAAATACAGGGCAAGCTTAGAAGAAAACCCATAAAAGTCTGCAAAAGACTTGAGACTGGGGGTGGAGGTTCACCTTCCAGCAAGACAATGACATTAAACATACAGCCAGAGCTACAATGGATTGGTTTAGATCAAAGCATATTCATGTGTTAAAATGGCCCAGTCAAAGTCCAGACCTAAATCCAATTGAGAATCTGTGGCAAGATTTGAAAATTGCTGTTCCTAGACGCTCTCCATCCAATCTGACAGAGCTTGAGCTATTTTGCAAAGAAGAATGGGCAAAAATGTCACTCTCTAGATATGCAAAGCTGGTAGAGACACCCCCAAAAAGACTTGAAGCTGTAATTGCAGCGAAAGGGGGTTCTACAAAGTGTTGGCTGAATACAAATGCACCCCACACTTTTCACATATATTTGTATTTATTTGTAAAAACTTTTGGAAACTATAATTTTTCTTTCACTTCACAACTATGTGTCACTTTATGTTGGTCTATCACATAAAATCCCAATAAAACACATTTACGTTTTTGGTTGTAACATGACAAAATGTGGAAAATTTCAAGGGGTATGAATACTTAGAAGGCACTGTATCTGGCCCTGCAATTAGGGTCAGTGGCAAATGCACAGACTGAGGGTTCAGGTCAGCAGAGGCACCCCCTCAGGTCTCCACCCCCTCTCCATATACAATGTAGCCCTTGTACTAAAAGGTTTGTTTTTTTGTACATGCAACTGGGCAGGGTGGCATGCATGACCACTGATCAAAAAAGCTAATCATTGCCAGAGTTTATTCCTTTTTTCTTGTGGGGAAAATGAACAGTCATTAAAACTATGGGGTAGATTCAGGTAGGGAGCGCGTATTTCTGTGTGGGCGTAACGTATCCTATTTACTCTACGCCTCCGCAACTTTGACAGGCAAGTGCAGTATTCACAAAGCAAAGTTGCGGCGGCGTATCGTAAATAGGCCGGCGTAAGCCCGCCTAATTCAAATGTGGAAGATGTGGGCGTGTTTAATGTAAATTTATTGTGACCCCACGTAAATGACGCTTTTTACGAAAGGAGCATGCGCCGTCCGTGAAAGTATCCCAGTGCGCATGCTCCAAATTAACCCGCAAAAAGCCAATGCTTTTAACGTGAACGTGAATTACGCACAGCCCTATTCGCGAACGACTTACGCAAACAACATAATCAACAAAAAATTTGACGCTGGCCCGACGTCCATACTTAACATTGGCTGCGCCTCATATAGCAGGGGTAACTTTACGCCGGAAAAAGCCTTACGTAAACGGCGTATCTGTACTGCGATGGCCGGGCGTACGTTCGTGAATAGGCGTATCTAGCTGATTTACATATTCTAGGCGTAAATCAGCGTACACGCCCCTAGCGGCCAGCATAAATATGCAGTTAAGATACGACGGCGTAGGAGACTTACGCGGGTCGTACCTTAGCAACATTTAAGCGTATCTCAGTTTGAGCATACTCTTAAAGTTGCGACGGCGCAGATTTGGACTTACGACGGCGTATCTCTTTCTGAATCCGGCCCTATGTGTGCAACAGTTCAGCTTAATGCAAGCTGAGTTAAAAAGCCCCACAGATCAGGTGATGATCAGAACTACAACAGCCAACTGTGATCTTGAGTAAATAGTAAAAAATCTGTCAGTCCTGAGTCGTCTCTCTTATGCCGCGTGCACACGGTCGGACTTTTGACCGTGTGCACGTGCAAAACTTAGTCGGAATTTCCGACGAAAAAATAGAGAACATGCTCTCTATCTAAGTCCGTCGGAAATTCAGACGGAAAAAGTCAGATGCGGCATATACACGGCCAGAATATCCGATGGAAAACTTTTACCATTGGAAATTCCGACCGTGTGTACGCGGCATTAGGATGGTGACACTCCTGCCCATGTATTACCCAATAATGGTCACTGTACTCCCTCCCTATTGGTATGTTCTGTATATATATGGAATGGAATGCCCATATCAATTGAATTTTCCTATCAACGTAAATGACCAAATATGTAGCAGATCATGCCAGACCCCAGCCAAGAGGAAGAGTCAGGTGGTCCTATCTACAGGTATTTGGTTGACTTTAGTTAAGGAACAAGTGCAGTTTGGGCAAAAGGCTTGGTTCTGCTGTTTGCCACGAAGGACATCACATCCCTGGCATTTAATTTAATCAGTACTCAACTTTGCTGGGTGCATATAAACTCTTGTTTAAGCTAGGAATGTTTGGATATTTTTATTTACTATTACTGTATATAGCTTATTTTGGAAAATATATTATATATACATTTCTATGGAAAATATCAGACATTTCCCAGAAGAAGCTAGTCATGTTGACATGTCTGCATTCCATCCAGGCAAAGCAAGTTCTATAAATACAAAATACAAAAAGAGTAAGTGCCAAGTCTATCAGGCAGTATTATATGAAATAAAATGAACCAAATATCCACAAACAGTTGTATGTGAGATCGCAATACAGCTTCTGAAAAGCGTGACAAAACTTGGCAGTACTTTTTAAGTATTTTACTTCGCTGTCTTATTCAATAGATGCTGGTAACTGCGGTATAACTGCGCCTACTGGGTTTACAAGCATTTGATTTGGCAGATTTTAAGTTCTATAAGTGATAATTATTCTTGAAAACATAGTGGAAAAATAGGATTTTTGTACTCACCGTAAAATCCATTTCTCTGAGTTCATGGACGGACACAGCATCCTTTGACAGTAGGGTTATATCCGCTTCCTACTGTCAAAGGATGCTGTGTCCATCCATGAACGGAAGAGAAAATAGAATTTTTGTACTCATCGTAAAATCCACTTCTCTGAGTTCATGGACGGACACAGCACCCTTTGACAGTAGGAAGCGGATATAACCCTACTGTCAAAGCAGTGGCGGCTGGTGCTCAAAATTTTTGGGGGGGCGCAAAGGAAAAAAAAATTGCAGTCTCACTGTGCCCAAACGCAGCCACTGTTACATGCCATCAAATGCAGCCACTGTGCCATCAATTCGCACCACTGTGCCATGCCATTAAACGCAGTCACTGTGCCATGCCATCAAATGCAGTCACTGTGCCATCAATTCGCACCACTGTGCCATCAATTCGCACCACTGTGCCATGCCATTAAACGCAGTCACTGTGCCATGCCATCAAATGCAGTCACTGTGCCATCAATTCGCACCACTGTGCCATCAATTCGCACCACTGTGCCATGCCATTAAACGCAGTCACTGTGCCATCCATTGTCACCACTGTGCCATGCCATTAAACGCAGCCACTGTGCCATACATTGTCACCACTGTGCCATGCCATTAAACGCAGCCACTGTGCCATCCATTGTCACCACTGTGCCATCCATTGTCACCACTGTGCCATGCCATTAAACGCAGCCACTGTGCCATACATTGTCACCAATGTGCCATGCCATTAAACGCAGTCACTGTGCCATCCATTGTCACCACTGTGCCATGCCATTAAACGCAGCCACTGTGCCATACATTGTCACCACTGTGCCATGCCATTAAACACAGCCACTGTGCCATCCATTGTCACCACTGTGCCATACATTGTCACCACTGTGCCATGCCATTAAACGCAGCCACTGTGCCATACATTGTCACCACTGTGCCATGCCATTAAACGCAGCCCCTGTGCCATACATTGTCACCACTGTGCCATGCCATTAAACGCAGCCACTGTGCCCTTTAATGGTCGCCGCTGTGCCAATAAATTGCGTTCTTCCCCCCCCCCCGCCCGCCCGGCACTTACCTTTACTGGAGTCAGGCATCCACGTCCCACGATGTCTTCTCCCGCCCTCGATGACTGACAGGCGTCTCAGCCAATCAGGTTACAGGTAGCCAGAACCGGCCAACGTGATTGGCTGAGACGCCTGTCATCTTATTCAAGGGGCGTACAGTCTGTGCGCTCCGAGAATAAGCTTCCGGGACCCGAAGGCTGTATTGGGAAAGCCTATCAGAGCCGTTGGCTTTGATAGACATTTGCCTACAGCCAACCAGCTGGCGTTATTCAGATGGCCGGACATTGAGCGCCGACCATCTGAATAA
Source organism: Rana temporaria (assembly GCF_905171775.1). Lineage (NCBI taxonomy): Eukaryota > Metazoa > Chordata > Amphibia > Anura > Ranidae > Rana > Rana temporaria. The sequence continues at coordinate 57,865,525 of NC_053497.1, forward strand.
CAGCGGCAGCGGCGAAAATAACATAGATTCGTGCAATGCATGAATCTATGTTATTTCACTCAGTGGCGGTGAGAGCCAGAGGGGGCGGCGCTCCAGCGCCCTCTATGGACGAACCGCCACTGTGTCAAAGGATGCTGTGTCCGTCCATGAACGGAAGAGAAATATACTATATACTATCCAGTACCAATATATATCAGGTTAGTTTTACTTACTTGCCTTAAAGGGTCACTAAAGATATATAAATTGTATTTTTTAAATAACAAACATGTTATACTTTTTTTAACAAGAGATACAAACATGTTATACTTACCTCCACTGTGCAGCTCGTTTTGCACAAAGTGACCCCGATCCACGTCTTCTGGGGTCCCTTGGCGGCTCTCTCAGCTCCTTCCCACAAGGACTCAACACCTTCATGCGAGCTCTCTCACATGGTGTTGAGTCCTTGCAGGCGCTCTCCCGAAATACAGCCGGCAGCCATAGCCGCTCACTGTATCACTGGGCCCCGGCGCGCCTCGTCATTGGACGTGATTGACAGCAGCGCAAGCCAATGGCTGTGCTGCTTTCAATCAACCAATGAATGAGCCGGGAAGACGGCCGAGAAGCCTGATTGTTCACGGCGGGGGACTTTCGAGGGGTCAGGTAAGTAAAGGGGGGGTTCGGGGGGGCCGCTAATGCACAGACTTTTTTCACCTTAATGCATAGAATGCATTAAGGTGAAAAAACTTTTACCTTTACAACCCCTTTAACTTATCTTATGCCTCATACACACGACCGGTTTTCCCGACGGGAAAACTGTCATGTTTTCTTTTGGTCGGGAAAACCAGCCGTGTGTATGCTCCCTAGCAGTTGTTCTGACAGAAAAACTGCGGGGAAAAAATTAGAACATGTTCTATTTTTTCCCATCGCGAATGGCGGCGTTTTTCCCCCTGCAGTTTTCCTATGGGGAAACACTGCTGTAGAGCATACACACGCCCGGTTTTCCCCGACCAAAGCTCTCAGGCAGTTTTCCTGTCGGGAAAACTGTCCGTGTGTACACGGGGAAAAGTGACCGAACCGGTTCTCGGTTTCCCCGAAGGTCTTTTGACCGCCGAGAGACCCGATCGTGTGTACAAGGCATAAGGCTGCATTCACATCAAGTATTTGCTAGAAATGCTTTATTTTGTGCTTTTTCTTTAACATTTTTTGTGTGACAGCATAGGGCTGTCCTGTATACAACATACTGTATGTGCCAAAGAAGCTCATGCATCTTTTTTGGACGCATGTTTTCTACTGCTCATTTTAGCATGTTTGTCGCATGTTTTGCAACGTGCAAAAATGCAAGTTTGCTGGCCGAGTTTAGGGTTCCTTTAAGAATTAATGGCCCCCCCAAGCACGACGTGCATTTTTCAAGCATTTCTGCACGTTTTCACAGAACACGCAGATGTGAACAGAGTATAAAGGATTTAGCCACTAGTTTCGTTTTGACTGGTATACTTGAAGTATGCCAAAAAAATTCAAAGTTGAAAACCCCACATTCAAAAATAAACAGAAATCTCACACAATACTCACTTTATCAGACATGCATATCTGCCATTTACTACACAATGGACAATGTCTAATTACTGACATGCAGAACCACATCCATCATACAACCTGTCCAACCCACTGGATCTTCTGTGACTCTATTCTCTCTAATAAATAACCTGCAAGACATATATATATATATATATTCACCTCATTGTACTGAATAATTGAATTATCTTTGGGGATCCATACATATTAAAGCGGGGGTTCACCCTATAAACAAAAAAAAATAAAAATTTCTTCTAGCATTAAATGAGGCATAGTAGCGCGAGCTACAGTATGCCTGTCTTGATTTTTTTATCCCCGTACTCACAGTGCAATCCAACATTGAAGATTGCATAGTCTGTGCGCAGGCGCCGTATAGCGCCGTGAAGAGCCGAGACCTACTCCGGCTGTCTTCGGGGAGCGTGACGTGCCAGAGCCGGCCGTCAATCATCCTCCGTCTGGATAGGAACGCCCATTCCCCGCGGGGAGACGGAATCTTCAATGTTCAATCTTCTATGATTGCACTGTGAGTACGGGGATAAAAAAATCAAGACAGGCATACTGTAGCTCGCGCTACTATGCCTCATTTTATGCTAAAATGATGCTATGGAGGGTGAACCACCGCTTTAATGGGTAACTAGCGACTCCAATACTTACCTTGCCTCCCGTGATACTATAGCCCAGATTCTTAAAGACTTACGACGGTGTATCTCCAGATAAGCCATCGTAAGTCCGAATGGCCGCCGTCGTATCTATGCGCCTGATTCATAGAATCAGTTACGCATAGATTTGGCCAAGATACGAGCGGCGTAAGTCTCCTACGCCATCGTATCTTGGGGTGCATATTTACGCTGGCCGCTAGGTGGCGCTTCCGTTGTTTTCCGCGTCGAATATGCAAATGAGCTAGATACGCCGATTCGCGCCCGTCGCATTTAGTTACGCCGTTTACATAAGACATACACCGACGTAAAGATAAAGCAGGTCTCTAGGTGGCGCAGCCCATGCAAAGTATGGACCTCGGAACAAGCGTATCTTTTTACGTCGTTTGGCAGTGTTCGACGTATCTCAGGCCCCATACACACGAGAGAATATATCCGCGGATACGGTCCAGCGGACCGTTTCCACGGATAAATCCTCTCAAAGATTTCCGCAGATTTCTATGCGATGGAGTGTACACACCATCGCATTGAAATCCGCGCGGAAATCCTCTGGCGATGACGTGTCGCGCCGTCGCCGCGATTATGACGCGGCGACGGGCGCGACGCTGTCATATAAGGAATTCCACGCATGCGTCAAATCATTACGACGCGTGCGGGGAATCCCTTTGGACGGATGGATCCGGTGAGTCTGTACAGACGAGCGGATCCATCCGTTGGAATGGATTCCAGCAGATGGATTTGTTGTGCATGTCAGCAAATATCCGATCTGCTGGAATCCATCCCAGAGGAGATTTCTCCGCGGAAACAGATCCGCTGGCGTGTACACACCATAGGATCTATCCGCAGAAACCCATTTGCTGGGATTTATCTGCGGATGGATTCTATCGTGTGTATGGGGCCTTAGGCATTCTATCCGACGCATGCACACTGGGATACGTCTACGGACGGCGCATGCCCCGGTCGTGGAAAACGTCATTTACGTGGGGTCATGCTTTATTTACATAAAACATGCCCACCTCTTCACATTTATGCTACGCCGCCGTAACTTAGGACGCAAGTGCTTTGTGAATACAGCACTTGCCTCTCTAAAAATAGGTGAAAACTCCTGCGCTGTGTAGGATACGGGGAGAGGGACGTAACAAAAGAAATGGGGGGGGGGGGGGGGGAGGGAAATGCGCTAAGGAATAAGTGCAATATAGTGAGCACTGCAGCAAACAAATGAAAAGTCTATCCTTAGTAGACAAAAAGGTATATGCAACAGGTGGTGATTGTCTGCGCTGTGATATGGCTTAATCAAATGAGTGGAATGGGGAAAAAACAGTGAGTGAATGGGCTAAGGAAGTGACAGGTGATGCAGACACATGTTAACCTTACCGGTTTAAAACTAGATATAGTCCTGTCCGGACTGTAAAATGATACAGTGAAATTTTACACATAAGGATGTAAGTGAAAATCACAACAAAAAACTGAACGTGAACATAAAATCTTGAATAGGTGCAACACCAAAAAAAGAAAGAACAAGAGCCCAGTTCAACACTGGAACTGGTGCAGCAGTGAGGAAATGGTAAGGGTGAATCAGGTTCCAAATCCTGCAAAGAGGATACAGTCCTAACCAATCCAAACAAACGCATGCAGCCCACACCTCAGTGATAAGTGCAGCTTACCTTCCAGCTGACACAAAGGGCCAGACACATGGGATATAAACGTTACCAGTTTTCAGTTGGGTGAAACTCTTCCTGCCAGTTCTCAGTAATTGGTCACACATAGAGAGACAAAGATAATAAGGAAAATGTTGTAGCCTTGTACTCCTGATACTAATACAGCTGTAGGGAAAAGGATTTGATTGGCAAGGTGGTAGATATAGTCTCCACTTACACAACTTACACAGTGTGTAGGGAAGAAATGCACATCTCCACGAGTGCCGAACTCGTCTCCTGGTACTTCTCACTGTTGACAGCTTGTGGCTTTTAGTCTTGTGTCAGGCTGTCCACTCGTGTCAGGATACGGAGAGCCTGATGAAGTCACGTGGTGTGACGAATACGCGTCGGGACCCAGAGCACTAACCGGGAGCAGTACCGAACGGACGGCAGACGAGCGCGGCGCTCGTGGATACATGATCGCCATCTCACTGCTCCATGTGAGTTTTTTACTTTATGATTTTAGCTATTAAAGTTTCTGTACAGTTTTATGCTATGTGCACTATCTCCTCTCTCCGCCCCTTGCTCTCCGTATCCTGACACGAGTGGACAGCCTGACACAAGACTAAAAGCCACAAGCTGTCAACAGTGAGAAGTACCAGGAGACGAGTTCGGCACTCGTGGAGATGTGCATTTCTTCCCTACACACTGTGTAAGTTGTGTAAGTGGAGACTATATCTACCACCTTGCCAATCAAATCCTTTTCCCTACAGCTGTATTAGTATCAGGAGTACAAGGCTACAACATTTTCCTTATTATCTTTGTCTCTCTATGTGTGACCAATTACTGAGAACTGGCAGGAAGAGTTTCACCCAACTGAAAACTGGTAACGTTTATATCCCATGTGTCTGGCCCTTTGTGTCAGCTGGAAGGTAAGCTGCACTTATCACTGAGGTGTGGGCTGCATGCGTTTGTTTGGATTGGTTAGGACTGTATCCTCTTTGCAGGATTTGGAACCTGATTCACCCTTACCATTTCCTCACTGCTGCACCAGTTCCAGTGTTGAACTGGGCTCTTGTTCTTTCTTTTTTTGGTGTTGCACCTATTCAAGATTTTATGTTCACGTTCAGTTTTTTGTTGTGATTTTCACTTACATCCTTATGTGTAAAATTTCACTGTATCATTTTACAGTCCGGACAGGACTATATCTAGTTTTAAACCGGTAAGGTTAACATGTGTCTGCATCACCTGTCACTTCCTTAGCCCATTCACTCACTGTTTTTTCCCCATTCCACTCATTTGATTAAGCCATATCACAGCGCAGACAATCACCACCTGTTGCACTTGCCTCTCTAAGTTGCGGCGGCATAGCGTAAATACGATACGCTACGCCCCCCCACACTTACGCCGCCCTATGTGAATCTAGGCCACAGTCTGCAAGCTTCCCTGCACCGACATCTTCACCCAGTCTGTTTCTGGTTTTGGCATCTTTGCCCATTTTTATTCATCCTGGCACTAAGGCATGCCAAGAATGCTCTGCTTTAAAGCATATCTAAACCCAAAAACTGAAATGTTTTATATTGCAGCTTACCAGTCCCTAGATGTGGTGGCTTCAATTGTTTTTCTTTTTTTAGGATAAGAACATTTTCAGCAAGCACATAAAATACTTGTTGATCTTGCCAGAAATGTAATGTCCTAGTCACTTCCTGTAAGCTGAAAAGACAGAAAAACAATGTTATTTTTCTTTTGTAAACTACGAATACCTTCAACTACAATGTACCAGAGACAAACAAAATGTTCATCTCCGACTATGGTTGCCTCCATGGAAACAGTGGATAACTGAGTGTAGCCACAAAGGGACTAAAAACTATTAAACTGCAATATACTAAATTTTTGTTTTGGAGTTTAGATATGCTTTAAGTGCCCCACAAACATTTTACCTGTGGAAGTTTTGAGTATTGCTCAAATACACATTTTATCTTTTCTTTGTTCTTTTATTCAATGGTCAACCAATGAAAAATAGCAAAACTATGATTTGTCAATGAAGAACAAAGCAACGAGATAAATTTAATCCCACACTCTGCTATATCACATACTCACCTTCACTCCCTTGCTGCTCTGTTTAACCCTGGGAACAAAGAAAATACCTGGTACATCTGGGTGTAGAGGAGCATGCAACTTAACCCCCTCCCTTTCCTTTAATGTGACAGTGCTGGTGATTGGCCCAGCAAAGCAATATGGCACTGGGTAGGCCAATGTAAGTTCCAACAAGAGAGACCTGGAGCTAAAGCACCTGACAAATGAACCGAGTGGTGGCAGAACAAATAAAAGATGAGCATTTGTTCCTTGGGTGGGAGCATTAAAGCGGATGTGCCATTGCGCTCCGGCTTCACTACCCGGTTCCCTACGGCGCATGCGCGAGTCGCGCTGCGCCCGCCGATTGGCTCACACGCTGTGTGCTGGGAGCCGAGTGTTCCCAGCACACAACGGGGGACAGACGGGAAGTCGGGAAAAACCCGTCTTTTGCCCGAGACGTGTGGCCGGAAGTGGGTGCAAATACCTGTCTTTAGACAGGTATCTGCACCCCCCTGAAAGGTGTCAAATGTGACACCGGAGGGGGGGCGGGTTCCGATCAGCGCGAGTTCCACTTTAGGGTGGAGCTCCGCTTTAAAGTAAACAGGTGCATTGTCTTACATGGGCATAGCAGAGATTTGCCTTAAAGAGAAAATGAGTTATATGCTGTGAACGTAGATGAAAATAAACCTTGAACCCTTTGCACAAGTGTATACATCCCTGGTGCCTAACCTGTTGCCTTAAGGCGCCATGCGGTCCTTTGGTACTGTTGTTTGACCCTTGGATCCCAGCAGTCTGAAATGGAAGTGGGAGCGCTGGTTTGAAAAGAGTAGTTGCAGTTCTCTTTTACTAGCCTCATGTAATGTGTCCACAGTCTCTCACTGTTTCCTGCACTATGTCTTCCATCTCCAATCAAGCATGTGGCATGTCCACAGTCTCGAATTATAATTCCCTCCAGCATGTCTGCAGTATCTGACAGTTCTCTACAGCATTACATATACCTAATTAATATGTGTGGCCTTTTGGTGATGTCATGGGCCAAAGTTGAGGCACCCTATACTTCGTAATGTGACAACAACTGGTATTAATGTTTGCAACCTAAACGTTTCGTACAATCTACAGGTTATTAATAATCTTGAGCAAATCTAATGCTACATGCAATCAAATTCTAAATGCACACTGGGCGTTTAGCCCCTGTGCATCAATTTACAGTGTTTTTGTGTGCTTGGGGGGCACATGTACAGCATCCAGTCCCAGTGCCTGCAACCTGTCAGGCCCCGTACACACGACCGAACATGTCCGATGAAACTGGTCCGCGGACCAGTTTCATCGGACATGTTCGGTCGTGTGTACGGCCTAGCGGACAGGTTTCCAGCGGACAAAAGTTTCTTAGCATGCTTAGAAACTTGTCCGCTGGAAACCTGTCCGTCGGACATGTCCGCTGGTTAGTACGTCTAACCAGCGGACCGAAATCCCGCGCATGCGTCGAATTGATTCGACGCATGTGTGGAAGCATTGCACTTCCGTGTTTGAGAACGTCGGTGTCTTCTAAGTCACCGCGTTCTCTGTCCGCGGGGATTGTACACACATCAGACCAAAAGCTCCCAGGAGACATGTCCGATGAAAACGGTCCGCGGACCGTTTTCATCGGACATGTCTCCTCGTGTGTACAGGGCCTCAAAGTCTATAACAGGCTGAAATATGCTGCAGCGGGTTGCTGAACCAAGTTGTACTTATGTGTAGAGAGAAGTAAGGGTTAAGGGACTTTGAAAGACTGCAGGCAGAGGGGTTGGACTCTGCACCTGTGCCTCCCGGGAACACAAAAATGCAGAGTTTTAATGAGGGTTTCAACGTCCAGAGTGCATGAGGCCTAAACAGTTCACAAAAACAGCATATACCAATATACTCTAACATAGTTACCTATTTTAGGATAAACATTTTCATCATATCTTCTATAAGCTTTCTTTAAGTTCCATAATCACTTTACTGCATTGACAGTTTCCTTCTTTCCTTTCACACATTGTGAGCAACCTCCCACTTCTAGACATTTTCAGTTTTGGCAAGAGATACCAAAAAAAAGTGCACACATTTTACTGATATGCAGGTGTTTGATACAGACAAGCTATGCAGTACTAAAGGAGGGAAGGAGAGTATGATCATATGACTTACAGGCCGTAAAGAAAAATCTTTGGTGTAAAGTATCTGTGGTTAATTTAGAAGCAGAATCTCAACCGATAATGAGCAATTCGCAGTCAGAAAAAGGAAAAACCGGTTGAATCTATCAAAGACATCAAAGTGCCAGTAATACCAATTTCATTGTAGAGATGTACATAGTGTTTATAAGGCAAAATTATTCCTAAAAAAAAAATCTAAAAGATGGAAAAATCATCAAGTACATAAAAACATTCAGAGGTCTCAGCGCTTTTCCATGAAAACCTTCAACTACAGTGAAAACATTCACACGTCATGCAGCTTATCCACAGCAGCTAAAAATTCTGGTTAAAAATCATAAGTGAACACTCACAGTGTGATCATAAACCTTAAAGTGCACATCACCTACACACAGTGGAGTCGGCCATCTTGTGTGTTTAATCTACATTCAAGAGAACGCAGTCTATCAAATATTAGGGAGCCAGAAAAACTACGGCCAAGGTTCTGGCACCCAGCTACTTGAATTATGACACGCATTCATTTTAGTCATTCTACCTAAAAACTCACATCACTGAACACAGAATACTGCAGCAAAAACATTTCTGTGTCAGACTTATTTAAGACATTTGTGAGAAAAAAAAAACCATCTGGTTCAGATTGAATTCACACTGAATTGTCTATAGAGCAATATCTGTTTCGGGGCACTGAGAATCATCATATTGCTCAAGACATGTAAACCTTATTTGTTCTGCCTCTGAAAGTGAAATCTCAAGGATGTTGCCCAGAGCAGAGGAGGCATCATCCACGTCAAGGGCCAAGTCCAGATGTGCCAGAGGTATCCCATCCAGGATGAGTTTGGTTTAGGTACCTGTAAAATTCAGAATCAAGGTATTAAAATAAAATAAAAATATCTATACTAAATGAGTACCCATTATTTTGTACACTAGGCTGCCAAGGAGCAGAGTAGGGAAGGTGATTAACTTTTTTTTTATCTGGAAGTACAGATGTTTAAAGTGTAAGTATACCCTCCTATCGTTTTCAGCGGAAGTTGCCATCTTTGCCTCTGTTTAATCTACAACTGCCATGATGCTGCACATGTGATTAGTTATGACACCAGCCATTGGCTGGTTTGACAGTTTGGTTGAGAGCACAACCAATGGGAGTGTTGCATTTCTGACACGTGACGGAAATGAAACGGTTTTATGGATGGGTTTACTTCTGCTTTAAATTACGTGAAATGTTAAGACACAGTGGGGGTTTTTTACGAAAGGCAAATCCACTTTGCACTACAAGTGCAAACTACAAGTGCAAAGTACACTGAAAGTGCACTTGGAAGTGCAGTCGCTGAAAATCTGAGGGGTAGATCTGAAATTAAGGGAAGCTCTGCTGATTTTGTATCTCTATTGCTAGGAACTGTACCTGCCATACCTTATTTTCTTTTAAACGAACATCCTATTACTGCTATTAAACAACGATAAAATTGTTGGGTGTTGTGGGCATAAACATGACGCCGACAGGTCTTAAACTTTGAAGTTCAACTAACTGCCATTCCAGTGTCCATTGAGAGGGTCTCCGAGGATATTAGAAGCACTATCACTGAACAGTGTTAATGCACTTGGTGGCCATCATGTCAGGGAAAGTCAGGCCCCAGTAGCAGTGTAAAATGAAATCAGAAGGATTTCATTCAGAAGTGCCAAAATCCACCCACAACTGTTCCTGTGTCCACTGGGGCTGCCATGGTGGCCATTACAGGCACTCTTATACAAAAGTGGAATTGGTGGCGCTTACCCATTGGCTCAGTGAAAGTCACACCCCAAGTAACAAGGTGACACTAAATTAGAGAATGGCACAGACCTTTCTAACTCATTAAGGTAATAGGGGGCATATTGTGGTATCTATGTATGTGTATATATATATATATATATATATATATATATATATACACACACATATATACAGTGCCTTGCGAAAGTATTCTGCCCTCTTGAACTTTGCGACCTTTTGCCACATTTCAGGCTTCAAACATAAAGATATAAAACTGTTATTTTTTTTGAAGAATCAACAACAAGTGGCACACAATCATGAAGTGGAACGAAATTTATTGGATATTTCAAACTTTTTTAACAAATAAAAAACTGAAAAATTGGGCGTGCAAAATTATTCAGCCCCCTTAAGTTAATACTTTGTAGCGCCACCTTTTGCTGCGATTACAGCTGTAAGTCGCTTGGGGTATGTCTCTATCAGTTTTTCACATCGAGAGACTGACATTTTTGCCCATTCCTCCTTGCAAAACCGCTCGAGCTCAGTGAGGTTGGATGGAGAGCGTTTGTGAACAGCAGTTTTCAGTTCTTTCCACAGATTCTCGATTGGATTTAGGTCTGGACTTTGACTTGGCCATTCTAACACCTGGATATGTTTATTTGTGAACCATTCCATTGTAGATTTTGCTTTATGTTTTGGATCATTGTCTTGTTGGAAGACAAATCTCCGTCCCAGTCTCAGGTCTTTTGCAGACTCCTTCAGGTTTTCTTCCAGAATGGTCCTGTATTTGGCTCCATCCATCTTCCCATCAATTTTAACCATCTTCCCTGTCCCTGCTGAAGAAAAGCAGGCCCAAACCATGATGCTGCCACCACCATGTTTCACAGTGGGGATGGTGTGTTCAGGGTGATGAGCTGTGTTGCTTTTACGCCAAACATAACGTTTTGCATTGTTGCTAAAAAGTTCCATTTTGGTTTCATCTGACCAGAGCACCTTCTTCCACATGTTTGGTGTGTCTCCCAGGTGGCTTGTGGCAAACTTTAAACAACACTTTTTATGGATATCTTTAAGAAGTGGCTTTCTTCTTGCCACTCTTCCATAAAGGCCAGATTTGTGCAGTATACGACTGATTGTTGTCCTATGGACAGAGTCTCCCACCTCAGCTGTAGATCTCTGCAGTTCATCCAGAGTGATCATGGGCCTCTTGGCTGCATCTCTGATCAGTCTTCTTCTTGTATGAGCTGAAAGTTCAGAGGGACGGCCAGGTCTTCGTAGATTTGCAGTGGTCTAATACTCCAATTTCAATATTATCACTTGCACAGTGCTCCTTGGGATGTTAAAAGCTTGGGAAATCTTTTTGTATCCAATCCGGCTTTAAACCTCTCTACAACAGTATCTCGGACCTGCCTGGTGTGTTCCTTGTTCTTCATGATGCTCTCTGCGCTTTAAACGGACCTTTGAGACTATCACAGTGCAGGTGCATTTATACAGAGACTTGATTACACACAGGTGGATTCTATTTATCATCATTAGTCATTTAGGTCAACATTGGATCATTCAGAGATCCTCACTGAACTTCTGGAGAGAGTTTGCTGCACTGAAAGTAAAGGGGCTGAATCATTTTGCACACCCAATTTTTCAGTTTTTTATTTGTAAAAAAAGTTTGAAATATCCAATAAATTTCGTTCCACATCATGATTGTGTCCCACTTGTTGTTGATTCTTCAAAAAAAATTACAGTTTTATATCTTTATGTTTGAAGCCTGAAATGTGGCAAAAGGTCGCAAAGTTTAAGGGGGCCGAATTCTTTCGCAAGGCACTGTATATATATATATAGGCTGGATGTTCACTTCTAAAAGCTTAAAATTGAGTAATGTCTAGTACACACTATTAATTTTTTTAGTTTGGCTAATTAACAAAAAACTGAGGGGCTTGGGCTAGGGTCACTGTACTAACGATACGATTTTAGTAAAGTGATCTCCCCGCTAAGCTATTGTGTTCTGACAGGGGGGCTGCCCCAGCGCCAGAACACACCAGTCAGTGCTAGCAGACATTGGCTGCAAGCACTGATTGGATGCCGATCGGCAGATGTTTTTCTGGCATGCCTGTTCCACAGAAGCCAGACGTTCAGCTGACTTCTGTCACCCATGGGCCAGGTGTCGGGCAGTTTCTGTTGAACTGGCCGATACGGGACGATATTCGGCCCACGTGTACCAGGCATTGGGTTTGCTTTAAACTTGAAGGACAAAACACATGAAAGAATGGGGAGTCTACCCCTCTACACAGGACAAGGTAACACACACAAGATGTCAGGTCTCCATATTCTGGTAGACATGATGTCACAGACTCTGGTGACCTGAGAATTTATTTCTGTAAAGACACAGAAGGGAGCTAGCTTCTACCCCTCTTTACACAAAACAAGACAACAGGTGACATGCATGTGACATACCCGCGAGAAGAGCAGCATGTGACGGTGAACTGGTGTCACTAAGGGGTGGCAATAGGAAGGGATACAGCTATCTAGCTGAGAAAGAAGACAGACAAAGGTTTGGAGTCAGCCCTGGAGGTTGCAAGAAAAAAAAAAAAATCTGCTTAATCCTTCCTATTTCCCCAGATTTACATGGGTCTCCCTAATAGGTTCCCAATCTGTCCATCCATCCCATTCAACAATTCCATGGTCAGATATAGTTTGACATTTCTACTATGCCTTCTACCAAAATCATGTGTGATTCTCTAGGGTTTATATAATAACATCATGCAAATCGCAAAGATGTGTAGTAATCGATATCAACCAGATATCTATCAGAAACAGCAAACTGGTTTGTAGAACGTTACATAATAGGACCAGCTATGGGTAAATGTTGTCACACCGGTACACAAATGATAGCATTTAGAGATATATTTCTATACCGGGTTGGATACCTTAATGTTAACCAGGCATGCTCAGAATCAAGTCGACGCATGCTTGGAAGCATTGAACTTCGTTTTTTTCAGCACGTCGTTGTGTTTTACGTGACCGCGTTCTGACACGATCGTTTTTTTTAACCGATGGTGTGTAGGCACGACTGACCATCTGTCAGCTTCATCGGTTAACCGATGAAAACGGTCCATCAGACCGTTCTCATCGGATGGACCGATCGTGTGTACAGGGCTTAAGATATATGGTAATTGTAGCATAAACAGGTTAAATAAAGACAATGGGCCAGATTCAGCAAGAATTTACGCGGCGTATCTATAGATACGCCACGTAAATTCAAAGCTGCGCCGGCGTATCTTCTTTCTGTATTCAGAAAGCAAGATACGCCGAAATTAGGCTAAGATCCGACTGGCGTAAGTCTCTTACGCCGTCGTATCTTAGGGTGCATATTTACGCTGGCCGCTAGGTGGCGCTTCCGTCGTTTTCGGCGTAGAATATGCAAATGACCTAGATACGCCGATTCACAAACGTACGTGCGCCCGGCGGACTTTTTTTACGTCATTTGTGTAAGGCTTTTCAGGGGGAACCTTGCTCCTGCTTCTATGAGGCGTACGCAATGTTAAGTATGGACGTCGTTCCCGCGTCAAATTTTGAATTTTTTACGTCGTTTGCGTAAGTCGTTCGCGAATAGGGCTGGACGTAATTTAAATTCACGTCGAAAGCAATGACGATTTGCGGCGGAATTTCGAGCATGCGCACTAGGATTCTTTCACGAACGGCGCATGCGCCGTTCGTAAAAAACGTAAAGTACGCGGGGTCAACAATAATTTAAATAAAACACGCCCACATCATCCCCATTTGAATTAGGCGGGCTTATGCCGGCCCACATACGTTACGCCGCCGTAACTTAGGGCGCAAGTTCTTTCTGAATACGGAACTTGTGCCCTAATTTACGGCGGCGTAACGTATCGGAAATACGTTACGCCCGCACAATATTATGCAGGGCTACCTGAATCCGGCCCAATATCTACTTGGTTGCTATTGATTTATGTGCACTATTGCTCTTTGTCCTATGAAGCCCACATAATTGTCTTATCTGGGGCTTACAAATCAATGTAAACTCCAGGATCCAGTCAGA